>NC_045699.1:29610812-29915910 GCF_009834535.1 Camelus ferus
TTCTTACTTTCATAGCAGTATAGTTCTCTGCATTAGTTCAATAAGAATCTGTTCTCCTTTGAACAAGAAACAATTACTCAATAAAAAAAATGTTTAAAAAAAAAACAAGAAACAATTAGACACACTGGTCATGTTATCAAGCCTTTGACTGGAATGTCATATTTGAGATATGCATAAACTCAGATATGACCAGACAGCTTTAAGGAACTAAGGTTGACTTTATGGAGTTAATAAAGCCCCTTGGATAAATAAGCCTGGCACATTGCTTACAGGGTCCCCAGCAGCCTTACCAGGTGAGTAAAAAAGTCACTTCCAGACAGATGAAAGAACCTCAGGATATTCTGGCCACCCAAATGGTACTGCAGTGAAAGTTTCATGGCAAGTCCCTGACTTGACCTCTTAGCCTTGAGAGGCTTTAAGAGTTCAATCTTAGCTTCCTTATGAAAAGTTGCAGCAAAGCAGACTTAAAAGAGCCTATACAGTCAATTGCTATTCTTGTTGCTTTTATGCAAATAATAACCAAGTTTACTGAAACTAGACTTAATTTGCAAATAAATTAGTCTTACTATGTTTATCTTTAATAGAAATGGGGGGGTGACTATAAAGAAAAAGATTATCTTTTAGTAGAAACTATAATACATACTCGTGGATATTACATTCTAGTTCTGTTCATTGTCTTTGAGGTTTTGTTTTCTACCTGTAAACTAAATTAAATCCTGAATTCTCAGTTCCTTCAATATTTTGCTACAACTTTCCCAATTAACATCTCTTATTTTTCCTCCCACTCTTCTGACTTGGAAGCATCCAAAGTCACACAAACTAAATTCGGACTTCACATAAACCACAAAGAAATTACCACAACAATTTAATGCTTACAGACAATCTTCATGCCTGATGCAATAAGGCCACTCAGAAAGATCACCAGAGACATTCAAACTGCAAACCAGGAAAATCTCTCAGACTGCCACTGTCTACCCTTACTCCATCTAAAGACATTTCATCCAGACATCGAGAAACCTCAACTGACTGCCTTCAGAGCCAGGATTATAGTCAGCTCCAATCATTAACCATTGTTTTTCTTCTGTTTTCACAGAAATGCCTTATTAAAAACCTTATTTATCACAAAATACAAGCCTAATTTTGGGAGCCCAGATGTATCACCACCTGCTAAAATGAGATATAACTGTTTAACTGAACTGATCTATTTTCACGACTAGGGGATGAACTCAATGAAATAATGGAGCAATCGACCAGCTCAACTTATAATATATGAAACTTCAAGGGAAGTTTCAGAGGAGGAAACTGGAACACTAACAGCATCAGCTACAGGTGCCATACCATAAAATTATGCTAGTATTTAAAGAGAACAAAAGGAGATGGTACAGTCTCAGCAATATTGGCTAATTAGTCCAGAACTTGTTCTTCTGGATCTTTCTCAATTTCTACTTAAAAACTGAGTTACATTTAAAAATTTAATTACATTAAACTGAATGAACATGTAAGTTTTCTTTTTATTCCAAGTATTTTATATGGTCATTAAGGAGATTTTGAGCTTTTCTCTTTTGTCAAAAATGGAATGTCTTCCTCACATGGCATAAGAAAACTAGATTATAGATATAATAGAAAAATTAACTTAGAAAAAAATTTAAATATGAAAATAAATAAATGTATGTATATGCAGGACTGGGACATTGTGCTGTACACCAGAAACTGACACATTATAACTGACTATATTTCAATTTAAAAAAAATAAAGTGCATGAAAAAATTTAAGAGAGGTTTTTTAATGTTTTTATCTTACATTCACACCATCTAATCTATTACACTACACACATTGTTTGAATAAAAACATTAAAAGTTGTATTGCCAGAAATGGCACAGACTTACATTAAGTGTACAATTAAAGAAATCTCAGCTAAAATTGGAGCGGGCACAGGCCTATAGAGGGAGCTGTCAGGCCCTGCCATCCATTATCAGTTGCTACAAATAGGAAGACATAATGCCTACATCTCTGACAGGAAGGTATCTATACTTTACTATCCATCAGGAAAATGAACTCTCTGTCCTATGACAGCCCAGCCAATCAGAGACTGAGCAGCCCAATCAATAAGAAGAATCTATACTTTGGACTCTCAGCTTCCGCCAATGGACTATTTGGCTATTATAGCCTCTCTCAACTTCCTCTTTTTCCTTATAAAAGTAAGTTCCCCTTCTTTGTTCCCTGGATTTGCCCATGGTCTGCCATTGCTTGCATTTCCTGAATTGCAATTCCCCTGGCTATTCCCAAATAAACCCACTTTTGCTGGTAAAATAACAGGCTGTTGTATTATTAAAGCTGACATTTTTGGTGTTAGAGTGGGATCCAAAGAAGTTGAACCCTGAGACATGATGACTCCTGGAACCAAGCAAGGTACCAACACAAGCCCTTTGTGCTCATCACTTCCATGAATTGCTGCCAGTTTTCAGTTTGGTTTCTGTTCTGTGTGCCTTCTCTCCAACAGGGAACATTGACAACCAGGGAAGGTCCTTCATGGCACAAAGTCACAAACCACTATATAGGGCGATCCTGACTCTTGATCAGTGATGCTTTCAAGGAATGATATTGATAAAATGTGGAAATATGGAACTGACTAAAGAAACCTTAGCTACAACTGGAATTGGGACAAGTCTGTAGGCGGAGCACTCAGGTCCTGCCATGCATCATCGATTGCTCCAAGCAAAAGAGACATATGCCTATATCTCAGACACGAAGGTGCCTCTACTTTGCAGCAGGAAGAAGAAAACTTCTCTCTGACCCTTGACAGCCAGCCAATCAGACTGCAGAAACCCAACCAATGAGACGCCTCCATGCTTTGCACTTCCCGCTTCCTCCAATGCCCAGTCCCAACTTCCCCTTTTTCCTTATAAAAATAAGTTCCCCTTTTTTGTTCTCTGGATTTGCCTTTAGTCCACTGTAACTTGCATTTCATGAAATGCAATTCCTCTGGCTATTCCCAAATAAACCCACTTTTGCTGGTAAAATAACTGGCTCTTGTATTATTAAAGTTGACACAGGCACATTTAGTCTAAAGCCGCAAGCTAAATATTGTAAAGAGAGGAATTTTTAATGCTTTAAAACCAAAGCATTAAACATATTTGGTTGGGGGGGTGGGGTGGAAAGTAACTCTAAAGTGTTTCTAAAGCAAAAGATCCTGTGTGAAGCTGAGACATTAAACCAAAAGATGATACACAAAAAGCAGTTGGCTATTTGCTAATCTTTATCTGTGCATTCACAAACTTTCTTTATTTAAAATATACTTATAAATGCTGTAATAGTACAAAAGAACCCCTTCGTTGGATTAATGAAGAGGAATAATGTTTATGATAATATAAGAATCTCATTATATAAAAACATGTGTATGTCCTATAAACAAGATTAAATGCAACAGAAATATTTTTTAAAATACAGATCCTGTTAAATTGTTTAAATGTATTTCATGAGCATTTAAAAGCTCTTATTGTGAATGAGGGGTTTTTTGCATAGCCTGTAATTCAACCTATTTACTAGAAATATTTTACTGCAAAGGAAAGAAGGAAGAAAGGAAGGAAGCAACTTAGTTCTTATTTTAACTAAATTCTCCTTATTACTGGTAAGGATGGGTATATTTGTTGTCCATGGGTACTTATGAACTGTTTGTGTTTTTTTTCTTATTTGTCCTTTGAGGTATTTATCTTTTGTAATTACTTTATCAGAATTCTTAATATATTTGTTAGAAAAATAATAGGAAGAAATTTACCCCATCAGATATTAAAGCTTACTATAAAGTTTTCAACTGTAGTCAAAATAGTATTGGTATATTCTTAAGACAGATCAGTGGACCAAAACTGCATCAAGAAATGAATCCAAGTATATATGGTAACTTAGTATGTACATCCTTTCCAAATATAACATCTAAATAAAAACCAATAAAGGAAATAAAGACTGATAAACTTGACTTAAAATTATAAACATCATAATCAAAAGTTTTCTTAAAAATTGAGAGAAAAACATATATTGCTAAGGTTTAATGTATTTATACAAGTAACTGTTACAAATCACTAAGAAAATGGACAAAGACCATGAATAGGAATTTCACAAAAGAAATGCAAACATTTCCTAAAACAGTCATGGTCAACATCATTAATAATCTGAGAAAAGTAAATAATAATGAGACACTGTTTCTTCCCTACCAGACTGGCAAAGATTAAAAAGATTCGCAATTGCCAGTGTCAGCAAGGACATAAAAAAACAAGAACATCTAAGAATTTGTCCATTTAAAAAGGACAAGAGCAGTAAGATGCATAGCTAAGAATTCTATGAAACACTGTCTATAATAATAAAAAAATTCAAAGACATTAAAGGGATCTGATAAATTAACTGTATTATACTTAATCAACTGAATACTATGAAGACATTAAAAACGATGTCCATTGACTTATCCTTAGCACTAAATGTTGTGCAGAGCACAAAACAGACACTGAATAAGTATCTACTGAATGACTGATTGCATTATCTATTTAATAAATATTTATTAAATGCTGACTGTCTGAATGTGTGGGTGCATGAGGGACTGACTGACCAGCTGTGTGACCCACTGAGTGACCAAAGGACCCCTGAGTGAGTGATCTGAGTGACTGACTAACTGACCAGCTGAATGAATAAGTGACTGATAGAATGAATGAGTGATTGAGTGACCAGTCAAGAGAGTAACCAACTAATCAAATTAGTGACTGACTGACTGACTGACTGGGCTGAGTGACCCTCTGACTGAGTGAGATAAAGACTAAATGAATAAATGACTGACTGAATGAATAAACACTGAAATGGAAAGGCCTCCACAATATACTGGAGTTAAAATGGCTCAAACTAGAACAAACGGAATGATCCATTCATTTAAACTATTTTAATTTGTCACTATACAGAAACATCCAGAAAGATATTAAAGCTTATTAATAAGTAAATTCTGTCGATCATAAGAAGGACATGCAATCCTTTTTGCCTCTTTGATTGATAAATGTAATTTTTAGATGACCACTTTTATTCACTTGACTTCTGTATGAAGAGATATTGTTCAAAGCTTGTATACTACTCTGCTATTGCCTTTTAAAACAATGTAAAATATATGCAAATATGTATATTTTAAAACAATACCATGATTCTTTCACTTGAGAACAAGGGATCCGAGATGAATACTTACTCTAGAAAAGAAGAGGATGAAAACAGCTACACATTTAAGGGACAATGAAGTCAAACTTCATTATCTACCTTGGTCTAGTCACAAAAGTATATACATGAGAGGCAACAATTTAAACCACCCCCCCCCCGAGAAACCTGATGCTGTGGATTATATATAAATAGAAATGGGAGAAAATGCAAATTCTTTCGCAAATTTAATCCCCTTTCCCTATTTCTAGGAACAGATTTTGAGCTACTCCTTAGAATCATGCTCTATGATGACTACAGGAAAAGGTAGATTGAAAATGTGTAACATACACAGACAAAAGTGACAATAAAGATGGTGGAAAGTGCTTTGAACAGATCTCTGAAAGTGCATGGAGGCGGGGGCTTCCCCTTAAGATTTCATTTCAAAACAATCACATCTCAAGCTTATACTATCAATAATTTTTTTACACTTTAAAAAATTTTAACAAGTGGTGAGTTTGCCTATTGAAAATAAACTGCATGGGAAATGTAATTCTACTATTGACATACTACACTATCCTTTGCTATTGATACACAAAAAATATAAAGTTACTTAAATCAGTAGGAAATCAGTATGAATTTAAGTTCATACTGATTTAAAAAATACTACCATTTTAGAAGACTAGTTTAGACACTTTTCTGAAATAATCCTTTAAAGATTATAGCATATCAGTTAAAAAATAAAATAAAGTACTTATGGATAAACAAGCAAAGAATGAGGAATACATATGGAAATGAAATATAATTCTCTAGACACTGAAGCATCTTCTATTTTGAATGGATTTCTCTTCCTCATTAACCCATCATAAATTAAATAGACTTGTACTATAATTTATTATTTTCTTCTCTGGGTCATTCCCCGAGTCCTAGATTCCTCTCCTAATGAAACTTTCCACATTAAACCTTTGTAAAACCAGTATATCTAACTGTTGCCCATAAAACAGAGGTGGGGAGTGAAGCAAGGGAAGTAGTATAAAAGGAGAGAAATAATTTCTACCATGAAGACTTCCTAATAAAGCGTTAACTCTTATTGACCACCATAACCAGATGCACTGTGAATCAAACTTATTACAGTGAAGGTGTACTTATTTTACTTTTAATAATTTTAAATGTTCATGGTAATATTTATTACTATTCCAACTGTCACAGGATATTTGCCTGAAAATCGTGGGAGAGGTGGGGATAAAGGTAGGGATAATATTTTTTAACAATACAGGGTAATACTCTGCTCTCTCGTTCATACATATTTATTTACAGAGTAGTGTAAGTAGCTTCTGGCAGGAAAGAGCTCTTTACAGGAAAGTGCTCTCTGTTGGAGGCCCCATATGTCTTGCCATTAACCTTAAACCAGGCACCCTCATGCCTTTCTTCTGAATACCTCGCCTAATGTGTAGGTTCTTTCCTAGATCAAAGCAGAAATGGAGAATAAGTAATTAACAGACCACATCTCTTCCTTAGCTTCCCCTTCAGTAATCACGAGGATAAACTGTGTGAATAAGATAGCATCTAAAGAAAATTCACAAGGAGTTGACAAGCCTGCATGTACAGGGGTTGCAACAACTCTGACCTTCCATCTCAAAGATAAACTAAGATTACTCCCACCCCCTATTTCCCTTTAAAACTTTCATGGCTGAGCAGAATCTTCGGAGATGATATTTTGGGGACATTTTCCCCACCAGCTCCCCAGATCGCTGGCATTCTGATTAAAAGCAACTTTCCTTTCTATCAACACTGCCTTTCTCGAGTGTTGATTTTTTTTGAGCAGCAGAGCAGCCAGACCGCGTTCAGTAACAGTAGTACTGGTCCAATACAAAAGCTTAAAAAACACTATTCTAAGTTCAGTTCTTCAAAATATTAAGTTATAAAATCTATACTCACCTTTAAGTTATCTTGTCTAAACTGATCAATTATCCACACCCTTAAATTAACCCTTAAATTAATGTCTTCTTAAGGGTTTCAATTCTCAAATGGTTCACCCTATCCTATGGACTGCCATTATGAAGTGACAAACTTCTTTTGGTATGATACAGATAAAACTAAAGTGTGAATTTTAAACAGTTTAAGGCCAAAAATAGATTAGGAAGAGTCTTAAGTTAGCAAAAATGCATTCATTAAATATAAAAAAATAAGACCTCATAATAAAGTTTAAAAAAAGGGTAAAATAAAAACAGAAAAATCCAGATTAAATCCAAGATTAAAAATAAGACTAAAGAGGAAAATTGAATAGAACAATTAAATTGAATAATTGACATAAAGATCTGCTTCTGTCCCTAAACTGTTGACTTATTTTATTTTCAAACATTTGAATACCTTCTGTGTGCTAAATACTATATTGGGCCTGAAAATAAGGAACCAAATAGAAATATTCCCTGACCTAAGACTCACAGTATAATTTCACAGCAGGAACAAAACAAAGTCAGAAAAAAGACCTAACTATACACACAATTTAAAACACAACCTTCTCAAAAAAACCAAAAACAAAACAAAAACAAAACAAAAAAAAAAACACTACCTTTTCATAGCACCAGAGAAAAGATGGATTATTCAACAGATAGTTTTGGAACAACTAGACAACTAACTGAAGGAAAAAAGCTGGATTCCATCCTATACCTTACACCAATATAAATTCCAGATGGATCAAGAAAACATGGGAGAGTTTCAACACCATAATTTTCAATACCTAAGCAAGTATGATTTAAAAATAATAAATAATAAATGGATAACTGACTGGAAAGAACAGCAAAAAACAAAACTGTACACATGACCAAAAAAAAAAAAAAAAAGCACACTATAAACAGAGGCAAAAGATAAAAAGACAACCTGGAGAAAATATTTACAATTCATTTCACAAATACAGAGCTATTTTCCTCAGTATAAAAACAGCTCCCACAAACCAAAGTTAAAAGTCAACAATCCAATAGAAAATGGGCCAGGATATGAGTGAACAGTTCCCAAGAAAAGAAAATTTAAACCAAATTAAAATTATAATGAGATCCTATTTTTCACATCTCAAATTGGCAAAGATCAAACAACCAGAAAAGTGCAGAAAATTATAAACTGGCATTTCTATGAAGATCAACTTGGCAATATTTATTGAAATTAATAACACATACTGCTGCTGAATTAGTGATTCCTTCTCTATTTATTTGGCCTATATTTATGGTCACGTACATACAAACTGACTTAGGTAGAAAGATATTTACTACTTTTTGATTTCTAAAACATTTAAATGTCAGCTGTTTAAAAAGCAGATGAATGTTTTAAGAGAGAGTTAAAAGAGACAAACATAGACAACCCTTTGAAAGAGCTTTGCTCCAAAGGGGAATACAAATGGTGCAATAGCTCGAAGACAATATGAACTCAAGTAATGGTATAAATTAGGAAGTGGCAAACTACAGTTCACAGGTCAAATTTAAACAGTTGCCTGTTTTTGTAAAGAAAGCTTTACGAAACTGCTTATTTTGTAAATAAAGCTTTACAGGTCTGTTCATTTATGGCTGCTTTGGCACCATAATGGCAGAACTGAGTAGTGGCAACAGAGACAATTTTGCCCGAAAAACCTAAAATATTTACTATCTGGTCCTTAATAAAAAAAAACCACTGCCAAACCCTGGTTTAAATCAGTCATTCTCACAGGCTGGTACCTAAACCAACATCAGCAGCAGCATCTGGGTTTTTAGAAATGCAAATTCTCAGGTCCCACTACAAACCTACTGAATCAGAAACTCTCGGCAAGGGGCCCAGCAACCTGTGCTTCAACAAACCCTCTAAGTAATTCGGGTAAGAACCACTGGGTTAGGGAACAGTTCCAGTAAAGCCAAGAAGACATGAGGACCCATCTGAGGTTTGTGTTCACAAATTTAAAGGGCCTTGAGGAGAGTTCATGGATATCTATAAGGCCTCAAGGAAGCTGTCAGTGAAGACTTAAAGGAAAGTGAGGAAAATGCTATTGAAAGCTGAATAAAAGTAGACCTTTGTTATATAGGAGTGGAAAGCCTGGCAGAACTATCACCTACAATACCATGGAAAATAAAATACATACTTGTTGAATTAAGGAGTTTCTAGGTAGAATGTTGAAGCAGCAGCTAGCTACTTCTTCTGCCTTTATAATTGAGACAGCAGAGAGATGAAATAAAGAATGAACTATTCACTCTGTGAGTGGAATTTCAATGAAATGTTAAGGGCTCAGAACAGTCTTTTCACCCAGCAAACTGTTTTTAAAGTAAGAAACAGCCTCAAGGCAAAAACCAAAACTAGAGTGGAATCACTGTTAATACCTCAGGAAGATTTAATACAGTACATCACAGATTCTTGCAAACAAAAGATTATCTTAGGATCTTAAGAGTGTTGTTCCACAGAAGCTTCACAGAAGCCTAATGTAGGAAAAAGCTCCTCTCAAAACAGATTTGTGGGTATGGCCTTTGTCTGACAGTAGATTATGAACTGACACAAAGTCCACAAAGTTTTCATTGGAGTTATATTAGTTTAGAACGAAAAGGACAGTAACTATATAAAATGAAAGGAGGACTTTGGACCCTAAACCATTATAGACAGGAAGCAAGCTCAGAAAGTTACTCAGTTGCAAAGAAAGATCAGTTCTTCTAGGGGAAAAAAATGATTGAAAAGGGAAAGCCAAACACCAAAAGAAGACCCCACAGCCCACTAAGAACAACTTTTGGGGAATAGGACTGAACCCTAATCAAGGAACTGCCAACATGCACCCAGCCAGGTTTCAGAATTGCTGTACACTGCTCTGTGACTTCCTTTTCGCTCTTTTTGAACAGGAATGTCTAATGTAGCTAATATATGCCTTTCCAATCTTACACATTAATTATGTGAGGGCATATTATTTGTCTTTTCAGAGATCTTCTGTTAAAGAGGAATCATTCCCAAGAAAACATACCCAAAGAACCCCATCTGCATCTAGACCTGATTTTGATGATGAGATACTGGATTTTGAGCTGACGTCATTATGGAATGTGAATTAGAGATCTCTGAGTAAAGAATGTTAGAGTATTTTGGATGTAGAAGGGATGTTACAAGTGGCAAAAGGGGAACTATGGCAATAACATTGTCCAGAGATGGCCACAACAATACCTCCCATTCCATGTTCTTTTCTTCCACAATGGGACCTTGCCACTCCCCAGTTGAAACCGAGGGCTAACCTGATTAAGCCCACCAAACTTAACCTGACTCACTTGCTTTTAATTACCTGTTTTTAGTTGATTTTAAAACACACAGCTAAGTCACTAGCCAAGCAATATACTTCTAAATTCCCACTGTCTTATAGATAACATCTTTGAGATATGGGTCACTATAGTAATGGTTGCCTAAGTTGTTTTTCAAGAACTTAGAGCTAATTCTTGACCAGCTCAAACCAGCTGAGACCACCAACCATTCAACTGGCCTGCAAGAGTGACCAATGGAAGACCTTTTGATGTTAAGAGGGACAAAAATCCCACCCTAAGATCATGCTAATGCCATTTTCTGAACATGCATTCCAGGAAGAAGCATATAGCTCAGTCATGCCTGTGCAGAACACCAATTACTTTACCTTTTTCCTGCCTCAAATAACCTTTCCCCATGCCTCAGACCACCCTGCTTCTTTATCCCATAAATATCCCAAGCCCCTCACCTTTGGAAAGGCAAATTTGAGATTTGTTCTCCTGCCTCCTCACTTGGCTGCCTCATGAATAAGCATTTTCTCTGCTGCAAACCTCAGTGTCTCAGCATTTGGCTTGCTTCAAGTCAGGCAAATGAACCTAGTTCAGTAACACAATAGTAAGCAGAGTCTACTTCCAACCCCCACCCCACCACATTCACTGAAACACTCAAACCCTGACTCACCATGTAAGAAAGCCAACTACCCTGAGGCCCCAATGTTTTAAGGAAGTCCAGGCCACATGTACATGCTCCAGTTAAGAGCCCTAGATGAGATCACAGTCAACAGCCAGTGTTAACTACCAGTCATGTGAGTGAAGACGCCTCCAGATGATACTACTCCCCCCACCTCCAAATTACCCTAGTAAGCAAGTCTTCTCAACTGAGGTCCCAGACATTGCAGTGTGGAAACAAGTCAACCTTAATGTGTCCTATCTGAAGTACTGACTGATATACCAGAGTCTAAAAACGTAGTTGTTTTACCTCACTAAGTTTTGGGCTGGTTCCATCACAGAGCTATAGCAACCAAAATACATACTGATGGAAATGATCCAGTACAGGGAAAAATTGAAAATGCAAGAAAAAGAGGGAGAAATACAACAGTAAAGTCCTTGAAGGCAAAAGGAGAAGGGTTCCTCTATCAAAGTAGATGAAGAAGCCTTAGGTAGATCACTGAATAGTTTGTTCACTGTAAAGGGGGAAAGGAGCGGAACTTACTGATGGTGGACAACGTTATTTAGAAACATAGAAGTAAGCATCAGAAGACACTTAGAAGATCTGAAACTGGTTTTCTGGAGAACAGGAATCAGAGATGGGGGAGGCACCAGGGCGATGCTATATTTTGTTATAAACATTTAAGTCATTTATTTATTAAACTTTATATACACTGTACTATGTAATTTCACTTTTTTTTTAAAGTAAACAAAGTTTTAAAAAACATTTATTCCATTTCCCTATTTTCCAAATGAGGAAAAAATAAGACTCAATGATTATACAACTTGCTCAAAACCACACATCATGTTGACAGCAGTCAGTCCTTGATCCCGATTTCCAAAATAGTGCACTTTCTCAGATCACACTACCTTTTATATTACAAAAATAATACCTAGTGACATAATAGTTCATAATCAACAATTCATTAAACTAAAATTATTTAGTAAGCAATAATGAATGCCCTATTCCCAAGGACTGATACTAAAAAAGAAGGCAGAACAGTGCCCTTGGAAAGATCAAAATAAGCATTCAAGCAAAACAGCCCAAGGAATATCTCAACCTAGTTGACCTCTAGCAACATACTGTACAGGCTTCAAAAACAAGTAATGCTTCCTTTTGCCCTTTCCAATTCTCCTACTCTGAATACTCTTAATCATGCTACCTTCAGTTTTATAAGTTATCTACCAAGAATTTCTTTCCTTTAAGCAGTTAATACCTTATTATTTTATTCCCATCTTACCAGTACAATAGTACCCAGAGGTCATTTGTCTAACTGGACAGACTACTGAATGTCTAATGGTAACCACTGAATGTCTACTCATTCAAATAATACAAACGCAGGGCTAATATCCATAAGGAATAGCAGTAGCTGGGTCATGTGATATGAAAGGACACAGATGAATGACACTCTTTGGAAAAATATCTCCCACCCTTTATTATGCCTAAAATTCTCATCATTAATCCCAGTGATGGAGCTTTAACAGAAGTCTCCCTCAATCAACCAAAAGTCATATTCAAAGGTTGTCTGTTATACTAGAAAGAACAAAATATTAGCAGTGGGGAAATTTCTGCATGTAAGCAATTTTCTTCTTTCTTCTCCTTTTATAGATTTTATATCAGGAAAAACACCAGTATACATTTTTAAGACCTTTTTCAATTCTAATTCTTCTCATTTCCTGGCAGTAATCAACAATGATCAACTTGTTAATCCCTCCCATCTTCTTAACCTACCTACCCACTTGCCTTTCATACTAACTGTTCCTTCTTTGTCTCCTTTGCCAATTCCTCTTTTCACCCACTCTCTAATTATATTCTCACGGCCCAATCTCAGATCCACTGCTTTTCTCTCTGTTAAGGCACAACAATCCCAGCCTTAAATTTCTCTAGTAAGTTCTAGTCATATTGTCCCAGTATCTAGCTATTTTCACTTGCCTGGCCCCACTGTCACTTCAAACCCAACATATCCAAAATGTAAGCCCAATTACCTGTATCCCCTCAATTAGATACCAATACTTTCATACCTATTTCTGCCAGTACTGTCATTATTAAAACCCTAGTTCTTTTTTGGCACCAACTAGGTGAGTAACTTTGGCCACACTTTTAAATCTCTCTGAGTTTCCTAATGCATAAAATGTTTAGAGTGGCCCAGATGTTCTGAGATGTCTTAGTTTCAACATTCTTTGATTTCCTCTGTCACTAAAAATCAGAAGTTCAAAGTCATCTTTTATTACTCCTCTTCCTCCCCAACTACATCCTCCTTTCTCACCCAGCCCATAATGAAATCTTGTGTGACATCTCTCCAGTCTTACCTTCACTAAATTCAAATCCTCATTACCTCAGGCCTCGACTCTTTTCCTAGCTCTAACACTTCTTTCCAGCTCATACTCTACCCACGACTGGTCCCACTATGATTTTCCCAAAATACTTCTTTTATCAAGTTCTTTCTCAATCCAAACCTTTTAAAGCTTCTCTGTTACTTAAGGAACAAAGTAAATTCTTCCTAGCACTTAAAGCCATCCATAATATAATTCCAGTGCTCATATTCAACCTGATTTCTTACTATTCTCCCACACAAACTTTCATTTCAGTCAAGCTGTTCACGTACTGTTCTTTGAATCTGTAGTGCGTATTTTGCCTTTGCTTACCTCCTATACAAGCTCCTTCCGCTTATGTAAAATCAAACCCTGCCCAGTTTTGCTTCTACCTCCTCTGCTGATTTCAACTCTATGTGGTCTCAGATATCTATAAATTTTATTATTTACCTTATCTCCTCAATTACATTTTAAGTCTTCAAGGGAAGGAACCTATTTTACATTTTTCTGCATCTCTTTTGGATATTGCAAAGTACCTTTACATTGTAGGTAACAAACAATAAGCAAATAAATAAATATTTTTCTGGTTACTGCCTAAAATTCTTTTTTAATACACAGTATTTATTGACTGCTCCCCAAGTGCCTCAGCATTGTGTGTGTTTTTTAATCTAGGTATTGTTTCTCAAGGCATACACAATCAACAGATATGGCTAACACTAGGGCAATAAATATTGAACAACCAAAGAATGGTATATAATTAACCCATGTAAAGAAATTTAACACTAAAACAACTATAGAGCAGAAAAAAGCAGTATTTGGCGAGAAACAGCTTCACAAACGAGGTGAAATTTTAACTAAGAGTACAGTAGTAGTAACAGTAGAATAACAGTAGTGATAATAAATAGTTATTATAATCAGATTATATAAGAAGTTTTATATAATAATAGTTTGTTATATAAGAAGCTTTATTTTATATCAAGGAGTGATTAATGTAGTGCAATAGGATGTAGAAATGGGCTTGGTGTAGGGGGATGAAAAACATGTATGAAAGTTAAAAAACAGAATAAGCATAGCTGTTATTAGAAAGTACAGAAAGCAGCTTGTAATACAAGAGCTGAGAATGCGTGCTGAGCATCCTAAGTAAGACAAACGACTAAATAAATAGGGCAGAGATGAATGATACAGTATCTTGAAAGCCAAGAAAAGCAAGTTAAACTTATCAAGTGTAAAGTGGGAAGTCACTGAAGATTGAGAGGCAAGAGAACCCACACTGGGGAGTACTGGAGTGACATTTCTATTGAAAATAAATAGAAGAAAGAGCTGCTAGATCCTATGAGGTTAATATGATTCTTAATATTCTAGGCTAAGGAAAAGAGTCCTGGGATTCAAGCGGTAAAACAGATATGAATGACAAAAGAAATATGAGCAGGACATATTGGACTGATTAATTTATGTGGTAAATGAAAGAGGTGGTTTAAAGATGCCTAATTTAAAGCCTGTAATACCAGAAGAGAAGGAAATTACAAAAGGGTATAAAATGATGATTTTCATCTGGGGCATGCTGAGTTTAAGGAGATGGTCAAAAATACTAGTAGAAAACCAAGACTGGAAAAATCAGGAAGTAACTAGAATGACAAGCAATAGGATTAGTTTAAAATGAAAAAAACTGGGCAGAAGCTATAAAGATATTAAATAGGAGACTAAATATATTAAGCTATGATCAGCTGGTACTAGCTTTGTGTCAGTAACTGTACCAATAATTTTAGAGGGAA
This sequence comes from Camelus ferus, assembly GCF_009834535.1. Lineage (NCBI taxonomy): Eukaryota > Metazoa > Chordata > Mammalia > Artiodactyla > Camelidae > Camelus > Camelus ferus. The sequence goes on from NC_045699.1 coordinate 29,625,991, forward strand.
AGGGAATCAATTAGTGACCAACATTAAAAAATGTTTTTTCCATTAAAAAAAAAATTATCATTAAAGCCAACCAAAAGCTAAGGCAGAGGCTTCCAAATTTTATCTACTTAGAGGATCCTTAGTCTTCCTAATTTTTTCACAGCACCCCAGGCCAAAAGGAACACTTAGGTAGGTGGGTTCAAACCACTTAGCAAAGTGTTAACTTAGTGCTGGATGGGCAACGTACAGCTTCTCAAACCTGGAATCAAATTGGATAACATCACACTCTCATATCCTGTATCACAATGATTTTCATATAGGAGTTGCCTTTTATCAGAGCAACCTCCAAAAAACACAGCTTGCAAAAACCTGACATTGTAAAAATGAATGTGTCAATCTAATGTTGAAACTGAACTACCTCAAACTATTAGTTCAAGCCTGAGTTCAGTGGCGTTCTGGGGCACTTCAGCATACGGTTTGAGAAACTGGGAGCCAAGGGAAGGGGCTTAAAAAGAGAAGGAAAAAAAAGTAGTGAGAGAGGAGCTAAAGAAAGTTCTTATTAGCACGGTTAACCACAAGAGGGCAGCACAATAGTTGGCAGGAGCAGCACAGATGGTGGGGTAGGGGAAGAGTTGGGGAGAGAGGTACTCTTTCTATAAAAAGGCTCTAAGACACCTTAACCAGTTCAAGACATAAAAGTCCCTTCTCTCCTTATACCAAAGAGGAAGAAACACTGATGACTGGCAGAATCATTCTGCCCTTCTCTTGACTATCCTTTGCCTGCCCTGCCATGAGAGTAGCCATGCTTTTCACAATAGCCAAGCAATGTACTTCTTCGCATGCACAATCTTACTCAATCCTCACAACAATCTTGTAAGAAAGTGAAGCTCAAAGATATTTTACATAATACCACTATTAAGTGGCAGCAACACCAGAATTCAAACCCAGAACTGACCCCAAAGCCCATGTCCTTTTCTACTCTGCCTCAAAAGCATCTCACCTTTCAGCAACAGCCAGGTGAAGCAGAGAAAAGATCATGTGCCCGTCCTAAAACTGAGACACCTGTCTCAAATCACTAGGGAAAAGCAGTCAATGAAACAAACTATTCCTTAACAGGTCCCTAAAACACAGTAAAACTCCAAACATAGGACATTCAATTAGAGCAAAAACAAGCATTACGTGCTTAACTAGTCAGCAAGTACTGTAGCTTTCCTGTACAGGTAAATATATGTACTGTTAAGGCAAATGCTGGACACATCCAGTTCGTAGATACGTTACACACTAACAGATAGGTGCACCTACAGACAAGTAATTCTCACATCCAAAATGGTAAAAGGTGAAGGGGGTACCAAAATGGAGACCAAAGGTTGATTATTCATCTTCACATCTGTTGGGTGTTATATCAGAGTATTTGCAAATACTCCTGCAACTTGTATAAACCTATTATGAAACCAAAAGCAATCGTCACCGCTCTTATTCCCACTTCGAGTTTCCTTCTCCACATTTCTCTTCCCCTCTATGACACACTCAGCTGCCTCTACCCCTTCATTCAGAGAAAAGGAGTTTCTCCTGACAGATTAATAACCACCGGAAAGCAAAATGGGTAAATTCAACCGACACAGCAAACTTAGGCAGATAAAACCATTCAGGAAGCATTCAATGTGGTAGCAGAAACCCCAGCAAAAGAAGCTAACGTGTCCTCTCAGTAAGTCTCTCTTATTATTTGAAAATGTTCCACGTTGAAAGATTAAGAATCTTTGGCTGCTTGAGTAGAAAAAGGGCAACGGACAACGTTCTTTCTGCAAACACAATGCACAATCAACAGAGAAAGACACAATGAATGTTTCTTAAAGGATCCAAGAGCAACAATAAACCCCAAAATTACCCTCCCAGACCAACATTCAAAGTTCAGCCCTGCCATTTTCAAAGGAGTAAGCAACAAAGAGCCCTGTCTGTCGACACACGCTTCCAACCTTCCTACGCACGCACTCACAGATCGACACCCTCGTCTTTACTGCAGCGACAAAGGACAGCGACAAGGATCGCAAACCCACCTTCGCGGGAAGGGGAAGAAGGGCCTCTTTTTCTGCAGAAGAGAAACAGATCACATCTTCTTCCCTTGCCTGCTTCCAAAATCTTCACCAAAAAAAAAAAAAAAAAAAGGCAGCAGTTACCACCGCAAAAATCCAGGGGAAATAGATGCTCTTTTCCGAGCCGTTTAAATGTCTAGAAAATTTTAAGCAAGGGTAAATAAAGGAGGAGGAGGAATATCAGGCATATAAGGATGCAAATATCAACAGCAAGACACTCCGTTGTAGGTTTTCTCTTAAAAAGGAAGATTTTCTTGCCGAGAAGTTTACTGCCACTAGCAGCGGGGAAGCGGGGATCAGGAGGTGGGAAGGAGAGGAAAGACAACTGCTGTTCCCCCACCCGGAGCCCAAGCAGCAATAACGCCCTCCCACTGTACCGATCGGGCGAAGAGGACGCGCCCACAAGCCCGCAGGGACTGCTCCTACCCTGCGCCTCGGGTCGGCCAATATCTGCGAAGCCCCGGGAGCGGGCAAGGGTTCTTGCGTCCGCCCGGCTGGGCCCTCCGGGGCCCTCCCGTGCGGGCTCGGCTCCCACTCACATCCCTCGGCAGCAAGGACTAGAGCTCTTCCTGCGCGGAGGCAGCAGCCCTCCGCCCCAACACGCGCCGCAAGTCCGGGCCCAGGCGCCCAACGGCCGAGGCGGCGGCGCGAACTCCCGAACCAGCCGGGCGCCGGCCCAGCCTGTCAGCGCCCAGGGAGGCCGTTAGCGGCGGGCGCTGCTGCCCCCTTCTGCTCTTCCTCTCTCTTCCTGCAGCGCACACCACTCCCACTTCGGGAAGCTGGGAAGCCCGTCACAGTCGTCGTCCCCACCCTCTACCGAGGCACACCATCTTCTCAACGCCGCAGGGCCCTATTCGCGCCGGACTCAGCCTCCCAGTTGCCCTCCAGTCCCGCGGCCCGTTCGCGGCTGACTGAGGCCGCCTCCGAGCCGGGAGGGGGTGGGGCGGGAGCCTGGCGCGCGCCCCCGGACAGCGTGTGCGCGCGTGCGCCGCTCCGCCCAGGTGGCGCTTCTCACGGCGTTCGCCGGGCGGCTGGCGGGGGTTGGTTACCCCAGACCGTGGCTTCTCGGAAAGCGGGCGGGCGGCCGCGGAGGTTTTCGCGGTGGTCCCTGGGCGTGAACAGGCGCACAACTTGAGCTGGACGGGCTAACAGGGTCCTGGGGCTCGCAAGAGCTCGGTGCCGGCGCTGTGCCCGGCCCGGCCCTCCGCAGACGGGCGTGCGCGTAGCCGTAGCCCGCCGTGGAGGCGGCTGGGAATGAGTCAGCCCGGCCGGGAAGGCGCCCCCTGCGCACAACCTGGCGCGGCACGGAGACTTTCCCCTCCTGCGCTCTGTCGTCTTCTTTCTGCTTTTGTGTTCCATATGCAGGAAACCTGTCCCTCCCAGTCAAGGCCGCTGGGCCGAGGGAAGTGGCGCCGAGGATTGGGGCAACGCATTTACACGCACCGTTTAGTGCCAGTGCAATCCCGAGCGCCGATTCCAATCTGGAAAGGGGTGAGGGTAGAATGAGGTGCCCAGATGCCTACGGATTGGCGCCAAGTCCTGGCAAATAAGGAGAAATAACTTCCACCATCCCAAAGAGCGTCATTCATTAATTCAAGAAATAATTACGGAGCACCTACTGTGTGCCAGGCTGTAGGACCCCCAAGGGTGCTATGTGAACACGACCCGCATACTCCTTGCCCTACTTGAGCTTGTGTTCTGATACAGCGACAAAAATGCCCTAAGTGTATAATGTACCAGTGTGTAACTGACACTAGAAAAAAATAATACAAAGTAAAGGAGCAGGAGTAAGGAGGTGTTGTGCTTTTAGTTAGGATGGCCAGGAAAGACCTCCCAGAGTAACTGACATTTGAGCAGAGATCTGAAGGATGAGAATTAGCCAGCCCTGTGGCTATCCAGGAAGAGTTTCATGCAGAAACACTAGCAAAGGCAAAGACCTGAGAAGGGAATGTGCTTGGCAAGTTCAAGGACCCGTAAAGAGGTCACTGTGGCTGTAGGACAGTGAAGGAAGGGGCAGTGGTCAGAGATGAGGCCAAAGAAGCAGCCTGTGACCCAGCTGTGTAGGGCCTTTTTTATTCATCATTAGCCCTCTTTCTGTCAAGCTGAAAGAAATACAGATGCATTTATAGCCCCTGTTTCCCCATACAAATGATGCTCGATTCAGGTCTAACTTGATTTAATGGTTTCTTGAAATAAACCTCACCAAAGCAACTCCTGCTTTTCTTCTAACATAAGACCCATTGCAAAAGGTCTTTGAGCAAATGATAGCAGGATAGCAAATGACTTGAATTCACAAGGATTTCTTTAAATAATGAACAAGATCCCTGTTTCCCATAAGAAGGGATTTACAGAGGAATTGCATTCTTATGGCTACTGTCTTAATAAGCAAAATATGCTGGCAAGTCCTCTGCTGGGTTTTTGTTTTTGTTTTAATGTCTAAAGAGAAATTAGAAATAGGAGTTGTGACTCAAAAGCAAATCTAAAATCTTCCCCAGAATATTAAGACTAAAATTACAAGCAGCAACCATCATGAGAGTTTCCTTTTCCTGCAGACAAACACTGTTACTGCAGCAGAAACCAGAGCACAGACCCACACAAAGAAGACAAAGTGCTGAAATTGGCCTTAATGCTAGAGTTAAAATGAAAAGCATCTGAACTGTTGAAATGGAAGCATTCTGTTTAAACTGTTGGGAGGGGGTGGCTGTTTAAGAATTCTAAAACAGTACAGATACATTCATTGTAGTAAATAATGTTTCTATATTTTGCAAAGATGTGTTTATTCAACCAGAAATCTTTTACTGTCTACTGCCTCCTAGCATGGAAAAGCAATTTGAAACTAGTGAATATTGAGGGTTTCTTGTGGGGGAAGGGATTCTTTTTTATATTAGTGATTTGGATATGGAAGACAGGGTGAACAAGAAAAATATATTAATCATAGGTTTATAGACTTGAGAAATCAATCCACCCATGCAGAGAGATAAAGTGACTTGCTTAGTGTCATCCTAATAGTGAAAGCCTCTCTCCTTGTTACGGAAACGACAGGCCAGTCAAGAAACAAGCACCACTTGGAGGGTTGGAGTACTCAGATGTATTACGCCAGCGGGCTCAGAGGGGCTTCTGCTCCGAAGCTCTGAGCACCTCCAAGACGTGCGCATGAGGTTTTACAGGGTAAAGTATAAGCTTGGGGTATTCGGCCAATAGGCATGGAACAGCTTTAGCAGCATTATCATCACAAAAGTGGAGGCGAGGAGGCAGCAAACCAACATTCCAAAGCCAGATATGTATCTTTGAAAACCCAGCTGGCTAGCAAAAAACATGAACAGCAAACCAACACTAATTAACTCAGATTTACAAGTTAGTCCAGCAGAACTCAGGTCAGTATTCCGATACTTGGATTTGTGAGTTATCTTGTTAGCCCAGCCCGGCTTTTCCTTCACATCCTCACCAAGATATGATTTTAAGCCAGTACTAACTTGGAATGTTTAGCTCTTTTTACTCTGTTTAGAATATTTTTTAGCTCTTTATGTGGTCTCGGGTAGTGACAAAGCTAGAAATCTTCTCCCAGGGCAAACATTTCAGAAAGTTTCCTCTTTTCTTTGATAACAATAAAAGACAATTCCAAGACATGTGACCAAGTCTTTCAAGACACTCTTTCACACAATATGGAGAAATAGGCCATGTGGGTTGGGGTGGATAATAGCACATTTAGATTCAAAACTGATTGTATGGCCATATCAAGAAGTAAAAATTAGCAGCTAATTGTTGAGTATGGGGTGGTGTGCCACAAGTTCTGTCCTTCCACTGTAGTTACAACATGGCAGCAGTAGTTTTTTACTGCCATTCCCCAACCCACACTTGCAGCAGTACATGTGAGATGGGGCCCCGGCATTTACTTCTTTTTAAAGTTCTTAGGTGGTTTGGATGCAAGTCAAGGTTGAAAATCCATGGCTCAGGGTTTATGAACTTAAGCTTGAGAGTCTGGCTGACCCAGGTTTGAATCACAGTTTTCACCAAGGAACTCATTTAATAACTTTCTAAGCTTACATTTCCTCATCAGTATAATGAGGAAGTTTAGGTGAAAAAAGTACTTTTTAATTTTTAGCACAGTTATTAAATGCCTATTATGGTTGTGGTACGGATAATTTCTAGAAATCACCAAGCTGGGATGTATAAGAAATATGTTGGATTTTCTTAGTAATCCTGAAGCATTTGTCACAATTTATTGCGTTATCCAGAACTGTGTGGGTAGGAATGATAAGAGCTGAGTTGTAATAGAGATAAATGGAAAGACTTGTATTTGGATTTTAAAAAAACAAAACAAAACAAAACAAAACTATGCCATTAATTGATGAAATAATGAAAACATTCTTACTCAAGTGTGAGACAGGAGGGAAGGAGGCAGGGCACAACCATTAAAAGAATGACATAGCAATTAGCACCAACATGGCAGAAAATTCCACTCCCAGTAGAACTTGAGCTTGTAATACAATAGCATGCTAAATGGTACTCCCACAGGTGCCATGACAGTTACAAGGCTGACCATCAGAGGTCAAAAAGTGGATGATGGCCCAGTTCCTAAGGATCCCAGTCCCCTTCCCAAAGTAGTTGAAATAATGCTTGCGCTTGTTAGCATACAAAGTTATTGAGTCCATAAAAATGAATCATCCCCACTCTGTGGCCTCTCTCTTACCTTCTGAGACTGCCTGCAGTCTGTCTATGGAGTGTGTATCTTTCTGAATAAATCTACCTTCATGCTACTACGGCTTCCTCTTGAATTCTTTCCTGCAAGAAGCCAAGGACCCTCACTTGATGGGGAGCATCCCAGGAACTTGACCAAGACCTGGGACATGGCCATCCTCTCGCACCCCACTTTACCTGCATAAAGAGAAGCATAAATGTGAGGGTTAAAAAATAAAAAAAGATATAGGAAAGTCCTTGGCAGGGGAAACAGGCTCAAGCAAAAGACTGGGGATAGATCCAGGAGTTACTTTCTTCCCAAGATAGAGAGGATGTGCTTTCGTGAAAGCATCAAGGAAGTAGCTGTGGAGAGAGGCTAATTCATCCCAGGCCTAGTAACATAAATAAGCCAAAAGACTAAGTCAGGAGTCTGAATCAAGTAGACAGACAAGCAAGCAATGGTTTTCATTTTGAATCACCCAGATATTTTAGGCCTATTCATTTCAAAGTTTGGTTGGATATGGCAAAAAAATTTTCTCTGAAACCTTCTCTGCACTTTATCATATCGCTGTCTCTACATCAATCATTTCATCCTTCATTATAGTTGCAAAGAAAAAGGTGTTCCTGGCAAGCAACATCCTTCCGTGGGGATAACCAGATAAGTTTAATATTGGTGCATGAAAACTAAAACAATTTCCCCCTCTGCAAGCCAGGAATTAATAACCTCCTTCAGGTGCGGATGATTATGTCAAAATATGTAAAATGTCTATTATAATTGTGCTCTACTTTGCAAAAAATTTTAACTTAAAACATTTGAGGTATAGTAGGTATTAACTAAAAATATTTTTCTTTATCAAAGGGTTCATACCAAGATTCACTCTTAAAAATAAAAATTCCCCTGGCATAATTATTAGTTTACAGAACACTAATTCCTGAGTCCTTATTTCGATTAAGGTTTCTGCTCTCTTCCTTTGAGAACTGTCCTCTTCACTCAGAGTTACACACTAGTCCCTATGTTATGGTTTGTGACCCTGCTCTTATGCCCTTGATTGCACCATGAGTTGTCACCTGACTCAAGCTGAGCCATTCAGGGTCTCCTTCCTGAGGAAGTTGGAACTGGGATTTAAAGACAGTAAGTAGCTCAGACTTTTTTGTTCACTTCAAATGAAGTTACCCTTGCTCAAAAATTACAGCTGCCATTGTAAGGTTGCCATCTGTATTCATGTACATGGAGTTGCACAGAAAGCTGACTTGCTTTAGGAGAAAAAAACTGACCAAGACAGAAGACAGAAAAAAAGAGAAAGAGTGAACCAGGAATGAATCCTCATAGCTTTTCAGCTTCCTCTTCCTTATAAGGCCCAAAGAAACTTCCTGTATTTGGTATCTTGAAAATACTTCCTTATGACAAATTTCTCCTTTTTACTTAAGCTAGATCTACTAGTGTCATAGTACTTGTAATTAAATAACCTAGAGTAAGACAGATGTTAGAGTACACTGATGAGAAGAAAATAAAAATGAATTCTCTCAAATTATAACAAGGAAAATGGGGATTTTTTAATAATATGAGCTCCTTTCATTTATTTTTGTGATTCAGAGTTTTTACAGATTATACTCCATTTAAAGTTATTATAAAACATTGGCTATATTCCCTGTGCTGTACTGTGTTTTAAAAATCCAATTTACCCACAAATTTTGGAATTCTATCTTCTATCATAAAGTCAACCATAACTACATTAGTCACAGTCTAAGACAAGCAGAAGATAAGCTATCTTTGAGCATGGTGGATATTTCCTACAGGAAAATTTTACTCACCTTCACCTCCTCTTCCAAAACATCACTCCCCTCCTCACTGTTCAGTTTTCTTTTCTCAATTACTTCACTCTACTTTCTCTAACTTAATAATCTTTAATATCTTCTGGGCCATAGCTACTGCAATTGCTGTGGTCATTCCACTTCTAAATACAGTACTGACCAAAGGAAAATCTGATTTCCTATTAAAGCATCATACTGATGTGTTTAAATACTCTGAATTTCAGTTTTACCTATGAAATACAAAACTGGACCAGAAAACACTGCATGACATAGTTCTCAATTTTAATTTCTACTCCACTACCTGGCTACATACATCCAATGTCTATAATTTGTCCTTAATTAGACCTTTTCTTGCCCTTGTCTTTCCCTTGATGCCTTCTCTTCCTAACATTTTGAGGCTGTACCTCTTTGTCTCTACATCATGAGAGTTGGTCAACTTGAAAACCTGTATGTTCTTCTGGTAGGACAGCTGGCGCTGAGGGAACACTTTCTTTAGGGTAGTCTTTCTTTATCCATGTTTCTGTCTTCTCAGTTCTCTTCTAGACTAAGATCTATCACAGTGATCTATCCCTGAATTTCTTTATCTAAAATTTGCTTTCTCAAAAAAAGACACCTGTGTCTTTCTGGGCTATTGTTGACATTATTACAATTGAATGACTGTGATGTGCTTTAAAGCCCACTGAATCAGTCTTATGCAAAAGTCATACATTTTAAATAACTGTTATTAAGAACTGATTAGACTTCAACCCATCTATATTGGGTTGAATTCTGTCCCCCATACGTTGGAGTCCTGACCACTTCTACCCGTGAATGTGACATATGGAAATAGGCTCTTTGCAGATGCAATCAAGTTAACATGAGGTCATTAGGGTGGGCCATAATCCAATAAGACTAGTGTTCTTACCAGTGGAGAAGACAGAGACCCACAAGGAAAAAGCCACCACGTGAAAGGTAGAGATTGGAGTGATGCATTATAAATGCCAAGGAATGCCTGGGGCTACCAGAGCTGGAAGAGACAAGAAAGAAATCTTCCCTAGAGGCTTCAGAGGGAGCATGGCACTCTCAACACCTTGATTTCTGACTTGAGCCTCCAAAACTTGTAAAAGAATAAATTTCTGAGGTTTTAAGCCACCCAGTTTGTGGTATTTTGTTGCAGCCGTCTAGGAAACTCACATAGCACCCTACATCCCTCAAACTGAAACTAAGAAAAGTCTGGAGAATAACTTTCTCTTCTTTGCTCCACACCTAATACTGTCTCCCACTGAACACTGATACAACCATTCATTTCAAGAAAAAGAATAAATATGATTTCTTTGGTGTCTCCTTTTGTGTAATGGTCCTTATGTTAATTTGAGTTTTGTTTTGGTTTGGTTTTTCTCTCTGTCACCTTTATCTGTTCTAGATCAAGCATGAAATGATGTAACAGTCCTAAGGCAAATTCTTTGGGCTAGGTACTCAAATGCTACAAGAATATCAGTGTCGTGTGCTTTCTGCTCAGATGCCAATTCAACTCTTTTACTACTCACAGGAAATGTTCAGGGAATCAACAGCACTACAACTGATAAAGTTTTTATAAAGAATGATAACTTTGGAAATTTTTTTAAACAACTGCTAATTACTGGAATAGATGTGTTTTAAGCCTTGTGAAAGTTTATCTTGTACATTTTAGCATCTATTAGCCTTGTTAAGGGCTTTTAGGTATACTTTTGAGCAAGCTACTTTTTTTCATTTTTGAATAGTACATGAATATGTACTACTTGTAGTAAATCCAACCAATATAGAATAAAGGACACAAAGTGGAAGTTCCTCTTGATTCTCTTTTCCTAGCCCTCTTTCACTTCCCAAGAGTAACCACTGATAAGTGTTTGTTGTAAAACTTTTCAGATTTTTTTTCCTACATATTTCCTATAGATTTAGTTCTGAACTCTGTAAACAAAATAGATAATTCTATACTCTTTTCTGTTACCATTTTTTCACTTAACACTTCCTGGAGATTTTTCATTTCAATACTATTGCTTTTCCTCATTCTTCTTAACTTTTATACAATGTCAATAAAATAGGTAACTCATAATTAAATAATTCTCCCATTTATGAGCATTTAGGTTTGTGATTTTCACAATTAGAAACAGTACCAACCTTGAATATCCTTGTACATACACTCCATGGGAACAAAACTATTCCCCAGGATAGACAATTAGACTCTCTGGGTCAAAGGAAATATATATATTTACAATTTGGTGACTATTGCCACACTGACTTTCCAAAATCTCACAGTAAAAACTACTAGAAATAATCAAAGAATTCAGCAAGGTAGCAGGTTACAAGATTAACGTTCAAAAATCAGTTGCATTTCAAAATTGTAGAATATATGTCCATGTATGACTGAAAAATTGTGCTGAACACTAGAATTTGACACATTGTAAAATGATTATAAATCAATAAAAAATGTTCTAAAAAAATCAGTTGCATTTCTTTACACTAACGATGAATCAACAGAAAAAGAAAGTAAAGAAACAATCTCCTTTAAAATAGTACCCAAAGTAATAAAATACCTAGGAGTAAATCTAACCAAGGAGGTAAAAGACTTATACATGGAAAACTATAAAACACTGATTAAGGAAATTAAAGAAGACTTAAAAAAAAATGGAAAGATATCCCATGCTCCTGGATTGGAAGAATCAATATTGTTAAAATGGTCATACTTCCCAAGGCAATCTACAGATTTATTGAAATCCCTATCAAATTACCCAGGACATATTTCACAGAACTAGGACAAATCATAATAAAATTGATATGGAACCACAAAAGACATAGAATTGCCAAAGCATTACTGAAGAAAAAGAAAGAGTCTGGAGGAATAACTCTCCCAGACTTCAGACAACACTACAGAGCTACAGTCATCAAAACAGCATGGTATTGGTACAAAAATAGACATATGGACCAACGGAACAGAATACAGAGCCCAGAAATGAACCCACAAACTTTTAGTCAACTAATCTTCGACAAAGGAGGCAAGAATATACAATGGAATAAAGACAGTCTCTTCAGCAAATGGTGTTGGGAAAACTGGACAGCAGTATGTAAATCAAGGAAGCTAGAACACTCCCTTACACCATACACAAAAATCAACTCAAAATGGAGCAAAGACTTAAACATAAGACAAAATACAATAAACCTCCTAGAAGAAAATATTGGCAAAACATTATCTGACATACATCTCAAAAATGTTCTCCTAGGGCAGTCTACCCAAGCAATAGAAATAAAAGCAAGAATAAAAAATGGGACCTAATTAAACTTACAAGCTTCTGCACAGCAAAGGAAACTATAAGTAAAACAAAACGACAACCTACAGAATGGGAGAAAATTTTTGCAAATGAAACCAACAAAGGCTTGATCTCCAGAATATATAAGCAGCTCATACGACTTAATAAGGAAGAAACAAACAACCCAATCCAAAGATGGGCAAAAGACCTAAACAAGCAATTCTCCAAGGAAGAAATACAAATGATCAATAGGTACATGAAAAAATGCTCAATATCACTAATTATCAGAGAAATGCAAATCAAAACTACAATGAGGTATTACCTCACACCAGTCAGAATGGCCATCATTCAAACGTCCACAAGTGACAAATGCTGGAGAGGCTGTGGAGAAAAGGGAACCCTCCTACACTGCAGGTGGGAATGCAGTTTGCTGCAGCCACTGTGGAAAACAGTATGGAGATTCCTCAAAAGACTAGGAATAGACTTACCATATGACCCAGGAATCCCGCTCCTGGGCTTATATCCAGAAGGAACCCTACTTCAAAAAGACACCTGCACCCCAATGTTCATAGCAGCACTATTTACAATAGCCAAGACATGGAAACAGCCTAAATGTCCATCAACAGGTGACTGGATAAAGAAGATGTGGTATATTTATACAGCAATGGAATACTATTCAGCCATAAAAACCGACAACATAACGCCATTTGCAGCAACATAAATGTTCCTGGAGAATGTCATTCTAAGTGAAGTAAGCCAGAAAGAGAAAGAATAATACCATATGAGATTGCTCGTATGTGGAATCTAAAAACAAATAGAAAAAACAAAACAGAAATACAAAACAGAAATAGACTCATAGACATAGAATACAAACTTGTGGTTGCCAGGGGGGCAGGGGGTGGGAAGGGACAGACTAGGATTTCAAAATGTAGAATAGATAAACAAGACTATACTGTATAGTACAGGGAAATATATACAAGATCTTGTGGTAGCTAACAGCGAAAAAAAATGTGACAATGAATATATGTATGTTCATGTATAACTGAAAAATTGTGTTCTACACTGGAATTTGACACAACATTGTAAAATGATTATAACTCAATTAAAAAAATGTAAATAAATAAATAAATAAAATTTTTTAAAAAATCATTTTGGTCCAGAAAGATGGGTCTAGTGTAAGGATGGAGTTGCCTTTAACTGAGATGAAGAAGACTGAGTAAGAAACAAGTTTAAGAGTTCAGTTTTTGATATGTTAAGTATGAGAAGCTTATTAGATGTGCAAGAGGAGATGTCAGATAAGCAGTTAAATATATTAGACTGAAGTTTAGGAGAGATGTCTGAGCTAGAGATATAAATTTGGTAGTCATCAGAACACAGATTATATTTAAAACCACAGGATTAGGTGAAATCACCAAGAAAATGGGTACAGATGTAGATAGAAAAGAAAAGAGGTCCAAGGGTATACACCTGGGATACTCCAGTGTTCAGCGTTTGGAGACACTAGAAGGAATTGGCAAATGAAACTGACAAGGAGGGACCAGTAAGATAGGAGAAAAATCAATTAGAGTATAGTTATTTGGAAGCCAAATAAAAGTATTTTCAAAAGAAGATACCATCAACTGCATCAAATATTGCTATATCAAATAAGGTAAGGACTAAGAATTATCTACTGTATTTAACACTCAAGGTCATTGATCATGACCTTGATAAAACAGTTATAGACTCTTGGGGCAAAATCCGGATCTAATCAAGAGAAGACGGGCAGACACATTGAGGACAGTGAGTGTAGACAACTATTAGGGGAAGTTTTTATTAAACTAGAAGAGAGAAATGTGGAAAGTGCTGGAAGGGGGTGTAGGGCAAAGAGAATGATTATTTAATTAATTAAACAATTGTGAGAAGTTAACAGCATGTATGGAATCCAATGGAATGGTCCAGTAGAAAGGTAACAATTCATGATGAGTAAGGTGAAGGGGAATTTCTGGAGCAATGTTCTTCAGTAGGAAGGAGACAGAATCTAGATTATAAATGAAAGGCTTAGCCTTACATGAGCACACAGAGCATTCATCCAGGATGTGTAACTTTGGGTCGTATAAGAGATGCCAGGAAAAAAATTAGTTGTGCAAGAGATTTACTGGGAGAAACACCTGTGAAGAGTAAAAGGAAAAGAGAACAGGAGTAGGATGAGAAGAGATTTCAGACCATGATGCAAGTCTAAGACCTGCAGGAAAAAAGAAGGAATAAAAGAGGACTGGGTAGTTCTTCAAAAGATTAAACACAGAGTTATTGTATGGACTAACAATTTCACTCCTGGGTATAAACACAAGAGTAATGAAAACAAATATCCTTTCAAAAACTTGTACACAAATGTTCACAGAAATGTTGCTTAAACTAGACAAAAAGTGGAAACAACCCAAATGTCATCAACATGATGGATAAATAAAATGTAGTATATTCATACAATGAAATATTATCCAACAATCAAAAGAAAGTACTGATACATGCCACAAAACAGATGAGCCTTGAAAACATGCTAAGGGAAAGAAGCCAGTCACAAATGACCACATAGTATATGACTGCCTTTTTATGAATTATCCAGAAAGGAAAAATCTACACAGACAGAAAGTAAATTAGTGGTTGTCTAATGCTGTGGGAGGTGGGGGGTTTGAAGAGTGACGGCTGAAGGGTATGTGTTTCTTTTTGGGGTAATGAAAATGCTCTAAAATTGATTGTGGTGATGGGTGCACAACTCTGGAAATATAATTAAAATGATTGAATTGTACACTATAAGTAGATGAAGTGTACAGTATGTGAATTATATATCCATAGAGATTTTTTAAATGAGAAAGAAAAAAAGAGGATTTGGTAGGAAGACTCAAAACTGCCATACCAGACAGTTTTGACTGGGTCAATAGGGAGTCTTCAAGCGGAGACTGCCTATTAGAGGAATTGCATGTGGGCAAAAATGACCCATCTCTAGTACTCCCATCATGCTCAGTCACTGGCTGGGAGAAGCCAAAGGAGAGGGGAGGAGCACTGAGGGAACAGAGGGCTCTCTGTGTAAACTCTGCAATGAAACTAAAAGTGTATCAACTGGAGGCCATAACTGTCTACACACTTCTCAGCAGATTCCCTTCAGCAGAGCACCTCTGTGGCTGCAAAACGGTAAAAGAAAGCAGGTTACGTGGGTGCAACACTGACAGCTGAGTCTTCTGTTCATTGATTCTGTTTTTCCAACAAAGAGGAAGCAAGATCATCAACTGACAGTGAATTGGGTGGGAGTGGAGGTAGAGATATTGAGGTCTGAAGGTAAAAGTGAAGGCTGAAGAAAGTCATCTAGAAGAGGAGAAGAGTGAAACGACCAAGGAAATGTAGCTTGATTACCAGGCAGCGTTAAGAGCCCACTAGACGTCAAGAATTTGAAGTTGGACTCAGCAGCGTGGTTGTGGGTTTTCCTCCACCCACATTCAGCTGCACGAGTCAAAGTTCAGAATGGAGAAAGTTCTATTAAAACAGGGTTGAAGTTTTCCTGGATGAGTAAGAGGAAGTGGAAAAGAGGAAAGGAAGTTGAGGGTGTATGCAAATAACTGATTATAATAGTTGACCATGGAATTTTAATTGGGTAAGCAAGGAAGTGAAAATATGATGTGGGTGAGGGCAATGGAAAAGAATTAATGTTTTGCTCAGTAGGGGGTTGTTTGAAGGATTCTTGGAGTTAGGGTACTGGAGGGAATGACCTAGAAATAGAGGAGGTGGAACTACAAAAGGTAGAAGGGATACAAGGAAAATTCTGCTGCCAGCTTGCGCACCCTATTCCTATTACAGTCACCCCTGGTATCCAAGGAGGATTGGTTCCAGGACCCACCTCAGGTACCAAAATCTGTGGATGCTCAAGTCCCTTATATAAAATGTCACAGTATTTGGATATGACCTACGCACATCCTCCTGTATACTTTAAATCATATCTGTATTACTTATAATAATTAATACAATTTAAAGTCATGTATATACTTCTAAACACAAGGTAAATGCTATGTCAATAATTGCCTCCACATGACAAATTCAAGTTTTGCTTTTTGGAACTTTCAGAAATTTATTTTTCAAACACTCTTGATCCAAGGTTGGTTGAATCCATGGATGCAGAACCCACGGATTCGGAGGGCTGACTGTATTCTAAACAGCTTTTGCCTATCAAATCAAGGTATGCCTCATGCTTTCAGAACTACCTTCTGCTGACTTGGCCTGAGTTCTCCAGCCATGAGGATTTTTCTCTCACATAGCCCCTCCTCATATGTGGTTCTCAATTAGAGGTATACCTCCAAGATATTGTGGGTTTGGTTCCAAATCACAGCAATAAAGCAAGTCACATGAATTTTTTGGTTTCCCAGTGCATATAAAAGTTATGTTTACTTATACTGCCATCAATATATTAAATATGCAATAGCACTATGTCTAAAAAAACAATGTACATATCTTAATTTAAAAATACTTTATTGCTAAAAAATGGAAACCATCATCTGAGCCTTCAACAAGTTGTAATCTTTTCGCTGGTGGAAGGTCTGCCTTGCTGTTCATGACTGCTGACTGATCAGGGTGGTGGTGGCTGAAAGTTGGGGAGGCTGCAGAAATTTCTTAAAATAAGACAACAATGAAGCTTATCACATTGATTGACTCTTTCTTTCAGGAACAATTTCTCTGTAGCCTGCAATGCTGTTTGATAGCATTTTGCCCACAGTAGAACTTCTTTCAGAATTGAAGTCAGTCCTCTCAAACCCTGCCACTGCTTTACCAACTAAGTTTACGTACTGTTCTAAATCCTTTGTTGTCACTGCAACGATCTCCCCAGCATTTTCACCAGGAGTACTTTCTATCTCAAGAAATCACTTCCTTTGCTCATCGATAAGAGCTACTCCTTATTCATTAAAGTTTTATCATAAGACTGAAAGCAATTCAGTCACATTCAAGCCCTACTTCTAACTCTAGTTCTCTTGCTATTTCTACTACATCTATAGTTATCTCCTCCACTGAAGTCTTGAACCCCTCAAAGTTATCCATGAGGGTTGGAATCAACTTTTTCCAAACTCCTGTTAATGTTGATATTTCTCCCTCTTCCCATGAATCACGAATGTTCTTAATGATATCTAGAATGGTCAATCCTTTCCAGAAGGTTTTCAATTGACTTTGCCAGATCTATCAGAGGAATCACTATAGTAGCTATAGCCTTAGAAAATGTATTTCTTACATAATAAGACTTGAAAATCAAAATGACTCTTGATCCATGGGCTTAAGAATGGATGTTGTGTTTGCAGGCATGAAAACATTAATCTCATTGTGCATCTCCATCAGAGCTGCTGGGTGACCAGGGGCATTGTCAATGAGGAATAATATTTTGAAAGGAATTTTTTTTTCTAAGCAGTAGGTCTCCACAGGGGGCTTAAAGTATTCAGTAAACCATGTTGTAAACAGATGTCCTGTCATCCAGGCTTTGCAGTACCATTTGTAGAGCACAGAGTAGATTCAGCATAGTTCTTAAGGATCCTAGGATTCTTTGAATAGTAAATAAGCATTAGCTTCAACTTTAAGTCATCAGCTGCATTAGCCCCTAACAAGGGAGTCAGCCTGTCTTTGAAGCTTTGAAGCCAGGCATTGACTTCTCCTCTCTAGCTATGAAGGTCCTAACTGGCAACTTCTTCCAATGTAAGCCAGTTTCTTGTACATTGAAAACCTGTTGTTTAGTGTACCCACCTTCACTCATTTTCTTAGCTGGATCTGGATAACTTGCTGCAGCTTCTACATCAGCACTTGCTGTTTCATTTTGCATTTTTATGCAATTTTTCTGAATTTTTCCATAATCACATATATTTCAATTTGGGAACAAAAATGATTTCCTCTGTTAATTTTGAATATATCTTCCACTAGTATTTCCATTTCCTAGGTTTATGGCTGACTCATAAAAACCAATAATGAAAGGGGTTGTTTTTGTTTTTGTTTTTGTTTTTAATAAATCATTCACAACTAAATTAACCTAATGGCCACAAGACATCATATACATGAAGATTTCAAATTTATGCTCATCTTAAGTCTAATTGAATCCCTCAGAATATATTTCTTGTATTCCCTGTATGTTGAATCACAAGATTTCAGTCTGTGCTCAAAGGGATCAGAGGTTGTATGGAAATGATTCAGGATTTCCAGAAACAGTAGCATATCTTCACATCAAACAAAATGTGCTCTAGTACAGTGAACCACCCAATGCTTAAATCTTTTTAAAAACCTGTCTGGCAAGTGAGTCTATCTGATACATCGCAGAATTATCTGGGATTACACATTTCTCTCTAATTGTTTCATTAAGTTTTCCAAATAACATACCATCTCCTACCAACATTTTAAGTGCAGCCTAATGAATTATAATTAACTATCTTAAAGTGTGGAACTCTATATGAAATCCTATATTCTATTTTTTATTTTGTTAATTGAAGGTTCATCCAGATGACCATATAGTGGCAAGACTCATTGCTACTCAAAGTGGGGTCCACTTAACCAGCAGCACTGGTATCACCTGGGATCTTGCTGGAAATGCAGAGTCTCAGTGCCCTGCTGATTCAGAATATGCACTTTAACTAGATCCCAAGGTAATTATATGAACATATATGTTTGAGAAGCAGTGATATGATTCACTCAGAGCAAAGAGCATATCTGTATTAGATATGAACAAGTTTAGATGGAGATGAGGGGGATGTTTTCCAAAGGCTCCCAAACTTGGCCACATATTTCAATCATCTGAGGATTAAAAAGTGTCCAAAAAATACTGATGCCTGGGTCTCACATCCAAAGATTCTGACTTAGTTGGACCAGGGTGAAGTCTGGGTATCTGGATGTTTTAAAATTCCCCCTGTAATTCTAATGTACAACTGAGTTTGAGAATCATTTCTCTAAATTAAAGGTTCCTAATGTGTGGTTGCATGTGAGAATCACTTGGGGAGCTTTTGAAAAATACCAGTGCTGAGGTCCCTACCCCCAGGGGGTATGTCTGGGGAGATGCCCAAGCATTGGTGTTTTTAGAAGTTTCCCAGTTGGTCTCAATGGACAGCTGGAGTTGAAACTCAACTCTACATGATGCTGAGAAACCTATTCTCAAATTAAAGTGAAATTCATAATATTGGACTAGAATTGATAAACCGCCCTGATACCTCTTGCCCTGTAAGACATACAAATCCAGCAGGCCTAAAAAGACACTCGTAAACAATCATATTTAATTTCTGGGGCCTTGCATAGAAAGCAATACCCCTAAATATTTCTGCTCTGATGGAGACCTATAGCTGTGGCTAATAGTTAGAGTAGAGCCCAATTCATTAAGCAGCCCTCAAAAGGCTTGAAGGCTCAGACAGAGCCCATGCAGTTTGTGTAAAGATAGCCACTCAGCCCAGAAAATCCTGCCCCAGAACTGACTCTGACAAAGCCCTTAGCCTTTTTATTATTTTACCATTCAGCACCTTGCCTGCCTTACCACAAAAATCCCCTGCACCTGTCTGTGTAGGTCTACGTCTATAAGGCAAAAATTAGGAGTACCTGGAAGAGCCATGATATAATAAGAAGCAACAAGAAAGGAGCACAATCTTCCACAGAATCACTGACTAAATTTAAAAACAGAGCAAAAGCATTCTCACACTCCTTTAACATCCAAACATGAGGGATGAATTGTACTATATGGAACTCTAAGACATCAATGCCAATATCAGTAAGTTAACACTACTTTAGGGGTATGACACTTAATATTGACATGGCCCTTAAAATTAGGTCTAGATGCAGTTACTTAGATTTGTTCACGTGTTTGAAGTACTTTATCTTAATACTTAATTGTCAGAGAGCCAAGCCACTTGGCTACTGAAGAAACAGACACTGTCATCATACCATGCTTGGCCCAGCACTTTCTAGACTGACTACTGTCAATGTGAGGAAGGGAGGGTAATATCAGAGCCTCACTGGATGGATATGTGTGTGTGTGAATTTTATGTTTATTAAAAAGAGAGAAAATTATAGGCTGAGAAATACTACTCTACAGAGGAATCTATCTTCACCATTGCAACATAGTGTTTAGTCTACTTATAAAACGTTGAGCATGTGAAGTTATTTCTTGAATGAACAATTTGACATTTGTTTTTGTGATCAGAGAAATATGGCTAATAAATAGTGGCATTCAATTTTTTTTTTAACGTTGAAATCTCTAATGCTTCCTTTAAATCTCAACCTAAAACAACTGGTAGAACAGTGAAAGATGCACTGTCACAGTGATTTGTTTGCCAGGTTTCTCTCTGAACAAGATTACATGGTAATTATTTCACAGTTAAAATAATTTGGCAACAGCTGTAGGATAAGGACTTTATCTTACAGTTGTTTTAGTTACAAACCCTGTAACAATGAATACTCTCAGTAATACTTACTGAATTGACTTGAGAGACAGAAAGGCCAGATGGCATGTCCAGAACTCTTCTATCCCACTCTTCCAGCACTTCCATCAAAGAGGACAAAAAAGAAAGTTCCTCTATTATGTTAATGATGACCATGTACACATACATTATGATGTTCAATTATATAAACAGAAAGTAATTTTACATATTTTTATCCTTTATTTTCCGGGACATTAGGCACATGATTAAATCAGCCATTGTCTTGAGTAAGTATGGGTTTTATGCCTTGAATAAATATTCAAATATCTGTTAAGAAATTTGAATTTGTTTAAAATAGCAATAATCTTTAATACTGATCTACTGAAAAATAAGTGTTGATGAACATGTGTTTAACATGGAAAGGACATTCTTATACATATTTGTATACTGTGTGAAGTTTCTGCAGAGAAATTCGTGATACCAAAGAGATCTGTATGTTTGAAAGACAATGCTGAAAATGTTGCTTATCTAGATAGAAGATCATCTTTAACATTAATTTTAATATCAGGCCTCAAGCATCAACATACTACTTAAAGAGAGATCTCCAAGCTGAGTTTTTTAGTCAAAACCATAGGCAATATCTCTAATTTTATTCCTTTTTTTTTTTTTTTTTTTTGCCTTTATTAATATCAGTGACAAGCTTGCATCCTGTTCCTCATCTTTGATCTACTTTAGACGGTTTAGGGAGATTACTTTCTTTGGAACATTTTTTGTAAATGAGATTTTTCAAACTTGCTTCATTTTTAAAACTCAGGAAAGGCTTTCCTACTTTCTTTTCTACCACAGCTTAACCCTCAAACCTTAGTACTCACAGTGGGATCAGATCAGCAGCTTCAAAACAACTTGGGAGGTTGTTAGAAAAAACAGGGTCTTAGACTCCACCCAGATGTACTGCATCAGGTTCCACATTTTAACATGATCCAAGGGAAATTTTTATGCACATTGCAGTTTGAGAA
The DNA here is from genome assembly GCF_009834535.1 of Camelus ferus. Taxonomy (NCBI): domain Eukaryota; kingdom Metazoa; phylum Chordata; class Mammalia; order Artiodactyla; family Camelidae; genus Camelus; species Camelus ferus. Next base: position 29,647,215 of record NC_045699.1, read on the forward strand.
GCACTTCTCTAAAACATTAAGAGGAAGTTAAAGTATATATTACTTCTCAAAAAAACTTTTGCCAGTTACAGAACCAATGCAGAAAAATTCAAAGTTTAAAATTACTTAGGAGGTTGGAGTACAAATTGGTACAATCCTTTTGACAATCTGGTAATAGAATAAGGAATGTTAAAATGGTTTACCCTCAGACTGAGCAACTACACTTCTGGAACTGTAGCCTAAGGAAAGAATCCAATGAAATGGCAAAAGCTTTATGTATAAAAATGTTCCTTGTAGACTTATCTAAAATAGAAAAAAAAAAAAATTAGAAACAAATTAAAAGTTCAACAATAGAAAAATGAAGTAAATTATGGCAACTACAGACTGAATATTACACAACAACCAAAATTCTGTTTATTAAAATATATATCATGGAGTGAAAATGACCTGTACTTGGAAACTATAAGACATTGTTGAAAGAAATTGAAGAAGACACAAATAAATGGAAAGATATTCTGCACTCATGGACTGGAAGAATCAAAATTGTTAAAATGTCTACATTAGCTAAAGTAATCTACAGATTCAATGTGATTCCTATCAAAGCCCAAGGACATTTTTCACAGAAATAGAACAAAAAATTCTAGAATTTATATGGAACCACAAAAGACCCTGAATACAATTTAAAGTACATCCATGGATCAAAGAAAAAAATCACAAAGGAAATTAGAAAATAACAATGTCTGGAAAATAAAACACAACATATCAAAATTTGTGGGGTATAGCTAATGCAGTGATTAGAGGGAAATTTATACCATTAATTGCTTATATTAGAACAGAAAATTTTCACATCAATAACAGAAGCTTCTACTTTATGAAAACAGAAAAAAGAGCAAATTAAAATCAAAGCAAACAGAAGATAGCACATAATAAAGATAAGACTCACAAACAATAAAATTTTTAAAAAATCATCTTATCTACAAAACAGAAACAAACTCAGACACAGAAAATAAACTTATGGTTACCAAAGAAGAAAGGGAAGGGGGAGGGATAAATTAGGAGTATGGGATTAAAAGATACACACCACTATATACAAAACAGTAGAGGAATGGGTATATAGCTCAGTGGTAGAGTCCATGCTTAGTATGCATGAGGTCCTGGGTCCAATCCCCAGTACCTCCATTAAAAAATAATACTAAAATAAAATAAAATAGATAAATGACAAAGATTTACTGTATAGCACATGGAACTCTATCCAATATTTTATAATAACCTATAATAGTAAAGAATCTGAAGCTAGCCTGAACTAACACAATATTGTAAATGAAGTATACCTGAACAATTTTTTTAAATAGAAAAACAGTAAAGAAAATCAATAAACACTAAAGCTAGTCATTTTAAAAGATCAATAAAATTGATAAATCAATAGACAGACTAATTAAAAAAGAAGAAACAGAAGACAAAAACTACCAATATTTTGATAAGAAGAGGGGACATTACTGCATAACATACATTTAAAGGGATATTAAGAGAACAATATGAACTGCATACTGACAGTAATTTTGATAACTTAGATGAATTTTAAAAATTCCTTGAAAGACACTAGCTACCAAAACTCACTCAAGAAGGAGTAGATAAGCTAAATAGCCCAATGTCAATATAAAATTTAATTTAGAGTTTAAAACTCTTTCCACAAAGAAGCCAAACAATCAAAAAGTGGCCACCAGGATGATAGCCTGCAATCCCGGTTGCTAGTGCCATAAACAGCAATACTAACCTATTCTCAAAGCATTTTCGTTATGGGTTTTGACTTCTCTGGCAGCTCCATCAAGGACCTGCACAAAGGTTTTCCTTTGTTTCATCCTACTCAGAACATTCCCAGGGCTGAGGCAGCTCTCTGGGCAGCTTTTGCTGAAACTATTTAAAGGTAAAAGTTTCAGACACAGCAGAATTGAGAAAGGGACAACACTTGGGATAAGAAATAGACAGACTGAGAACCACGAAAAGAAAGGGATTAGGAAAGGAGATACATGGAAGAATAGGGATTTTAAAGGTTCCCATATATACCGGGGAATCAAAAAAACCGTGAACATGCCCAGGGTAAAACACATGCTCAGAAAAGGCCCAGGAAGATTCAAAGCTTCCACCTTCAGGTGGCCTGCAGATTCTGTGCAAGCAAAAAGTAAAGGATAGGACAAGGTTATAAATGGCTTGGTAAGGTGTTGAAACAGTGCCCCAACACAGAGCCAATCTACAAAGACTGGAAGAGGGTTTTTTCCCTCTTTCTTTCTTATGTTGTTTCCAGGCACCTAAGGCAATTCTGTAAAAACACAACCTATGACTAGGTAACAGAACACAGACTTCCGTGGCCACATATGACAAAGAAAGCACACTTTAGAAAAATGGTTTAGGAAATTCTCTTAAGAAGCAAATAAAAAGGACCCACAACAAGGAACAACAACAAACCCTGGAAAGGGGGTAGAATCGTATTTCTATAGCTGCCACATTTTAATATTCAAAAGGTCCAATTTTCAATTTAAAAAATTATGAGGCATGGAAGAAACAAGTAAGTATGACTCATTCAAGGAAACAAGGAAATTAATAGAAACTGTTCATGAAGAAGACCAGGCATTGGACTTACTAGACAAAGACTTTAAATCAACATCTTAATATGCTCAAAGAGCTAAAGGAAACCAGGAGAATGACTTCTCATAAATTAGGACTATCAATAAAGAGGTAGAAACTATAAAAAGAAACTGTATTAGTCAATTTGGTTTGTTATTACAAAGTACCATAGATTTGGTGGCTTATAAATAACAGAAATTTACTTCCTCACAGTTCTAAAGGTTAGAAGTCTGAGATGAGGATGCCAACATGATCAAGCTTTGGTGAGAAACCTTCCCAGGTTGAAGACTGCCAACTTCTCATTTTATCCTCAATATGGCAGAAAGAGAGTGAGCTACCTATCTGGACTCTTCTAACTAAGGCACGAATCCCATTCACAGGGCTCCACCCCTATGATGTAACTGCCTACCAAAGGCCCCTCCTCTAAATACCATCACAGTGGGGATTAGGTTTCAACATATGAATCTGGGGGAAACACAAACTTTTAATCCATAGCAGAAACAATAAATAGGAATTCTGGAACTAAAAACTAAAATAGTTGTAATGAAAAATTCACTAGAAGAGTTCAAGAGCACACTGCAGGTTCAGTGTGGACAAGCCTGAGAGATTAAAAACTCACTCATGGGGGACCACCACACTTTTGTAAGTTTTATTTCCAAGAGCTTGACTTGGTTCTCACAGTGAATACTGATGAAAAATCCCTTCTAGCTTCTGGCAGGTGGAGGGGGGAAAAGTAACAGTTTTGAAATGTGGCACAGCATTCTACTGTTCTCAACAAGGCCTACCCTCAAGAGAAGATATTTTACCAGAACCTAAATTACTGGAGTGTTAACAGAGCTTAACCAGTTCCAATCCATTCTAACCTTCCACGTGGGAGAAGGGAAATATCCAATTCTACACCACTCTAGCCATCCTGTCCCCCCAACATGCAGGAGTAAGCGGAGAGACTGAGAAGTATTTGCAAGGTTCACTGTCCAGGGGCACAGGCTCACTAAAACATTAACACCAAATCATAGAACTATAGGCTGCTACCCCTCCTCCCATACCTTACCATCACACCACTAAAGGCCTATTTATCAGAGACCCTTTAATCCAATACATCATGTTTGGCCTCCAAAAATAAGAACAACAACATAAAACTACAAAACATATTACAAAAACAATAAAAAAAAAGAAAAAACATAGTTTGAAGAGACAGAGCAAGTATAAGAACCACACTCAGATGTGGCAGGGATGTTGGAATTACAAGACTGGGAGTTTAAAACAACTATGATTAATATACTAAGGGTTCCAATGGATAAAGTAGACAGTATGCATGTATGTATGGGCACTGTAAGAAAGAATCAAAAAGAAATCTAGAGATCAAAAACACAGTGAAAGAATTGAAGAATGCCTTTGATGGGCTCATTAGTATGGGGGACATAGCTCAAGAAAAATCTCTGAGCTTGAGGATATGTCAGTATAACTTCCCAAAGGAAAAGCAAAAAAAAGGTTTGGGAAAAATTAAAACAGAACAGAGCATCCAAAAACTGTGGAACAACTTTCATACTATATAAAAAGTATAACATATGTAAAAGAAAGAGAAGAATTATCTGAAGCAGTAATTGTTGAGAATTTGTCCAAGTTAATGTCAGATACCAAACCACATATCCAGGAAGCTCAGAGAACACCAAGCAGGGCAAATGCCAAAACAAACAAACAAACAAGAAAACCTGACACCTAGGCGTATCACAGTCAAACTGAAGAAATTCAAAGGTAAAGACAAAAATCTTGAAATAAACCCAAAGAAAAAAATACCTTATGTATAGAGAAGCAAAGATAAAAATTAATACAACTTTACCAAAGAAACTACTGAAGCAAGAAGAGAATAAAGTGAAATATTTAAAGAGCTGAAAGAAAATAAATTCCAGCCAAGAAATTGGTACCCTGTGAAATTATCCTTCAAAAGTGAAGGAGAAATAAAACCTTTCTCAGACAAATCAAAATTGAGGGAATTTGTCACCGGTATATCTGCCTTGCAAGAAATGCCAGAAGTTCTTCAGAGAGAAGGACAATGATCTATTACAGAAATTTAGATCTGCATAAAGAAAAGAAGAGCACTGGAGAAGGAATAAATGAAGATAAAATAAAGACTTCAAAATTCTTAATTGATCTAATAGATACCTTGTTCAAAATAATGACAGAAACAGTATATTTGAATATATAGTCCATATATGTAATATATAATATTTAATCTAATATATGTATCTTTATGCATGTTTATGTATAAGTCAGATGAATGCTAGCAATGATACAAGGGATGGGAGGGAGGAATTAGGATTTTTTTATTACAAAGTACTTTTCCTATGCATGAAAAGGTATGTTATTTGGAAGTGGACTTGGATTAGCTGTAAATGTACACTGCAAACTCTAGGGGAAATTACTTTTAAAAAGTTTTTTTTTTTTAAGTACAACCTACACGCTACGAAAGAGGAGAAAATGGAATCATCTAAAATGCTCAATTAAAACCACAAATGACAGAAAAAGAGTGGAAGGCAAAAATAGGAACAAAGAACAAGGGCAACAAATAGAAAACAGTAACAAAGATTGTACATATTAATCTAACTATATCAAAAATCACTTTAAACATCAATGATCGAAACACACCAATTAAGAGACCAAAATTGTCCAAGTGGACCAAAAAACAAGATCCGACTATATGCTGTCTACAAGAAACCCAGTTTAAATCCAAAGACACACAGATTCACAAGAGAATTGCAAATTAAAACAATGAGGTAGCACTACAAATCTTTTAGAATGGCCAAAATCCAAAACACTAACAACATCCAATACTGGCAAAGATGTGGAGCAACAAAAATTCTCATTTATTCATTTACTGCTGGTAGGAATGCAAAATCGAACAGCCACCTTAAAAGACAGTTTGGCATTTTCTTGTAAGACTAAACATAACCTTACCAAATAATTTAGCAACCATAATCCTTGGTATTACCTAAATGAGTTAGAAATTTACACCAAAACCTGAACACAAAACCTATTTATAGCAGCTTTATTCATAATTTCCAAGACTTGGAAGCAACCAAGATGTCCTTTAATTGGTGAATGAATAAATAAACCATAGTACATCTGGTCAATGGGATATTACTCAGTGATAAAAAGAAATTAGCTATCAAGCCTTGAAAAGATATGGAGGAAACTTAAACTCATATTACTAAATGAAAAGTCAGTCTGAAAAAGCTACATACTGTATGCTTCCAACAATATGACATTTCGGAAAAGACAAAACAGTAAAAGGATCAGTGTTTGCCAGGGGATGGAGGGGGTAAGGATGAATAGATATGGAGCAAAGAGGATTTTTCAGGGCAGTGAAACTACTTTGTATAATACAATAATGGTGGATACATGTCATCGTATATTTGCCCAAACCCACTGAATGTGTAACACCAACAATGATCCCAAAGGTAAACTACAGGTTTTGAGAGAGAATGATGTGTTCACTGATTATAACAAATGTACCATTCTGGTGTGGGGTGTTGATAATGGGGTGGCTGTGTGTGTATATAGGAAATTTTTGTACTTCCCACTCAATTTTTCTATCAACCTAAAACAGTTGTAAAAAAATAAAATCTATTTTTTAAAAAATGAAGGAGAAATTAAGACATACCCAGATAAACAAAACTGAGGGAGTTTGTCACTAGTACACCTGTCCCACAAGAAATGATACAGGGACTTCTCTAGGCTGTAATGAAAGGACACTAGACAGCATACAGAGAAATAAAGAACAGCTACACAGGTAGATGTAAAGGGCAGTAGTACTGTATATTTAGTTTGTGCTCCCTGTTTTTTCTGTATGACAAATGCATAAAACAATAATTACAATGCTATGTTAATGGGCACTCAATATATAAAGATGCAATTGTAACAATAACAACATAAAGAGGAAAGGGATGGAGCAGTAAAGGAGCACTGTTTGTATATATTATTGAAACTAAGTTGGTATTAATTCAAACTTCATTGCTATAAAACTAAGATGTTAATTGTAATCCCCAGAGTAACCACAAGGAAAAAACTAAAAATTATACAGAGAAAGAAATGAGAAGGAAAACAAACAATAAAATAGAAAAAAATTAATAAAGCACAGAAACAACAGTAATGGAATAATTGAGAAAAAATTATAAGACATAGAGAAAACAAATAGCAAAGTGGCAGAAATACTTCCCGATCAGTAGTTATTTTAAATGTAAATGCATTAAACTCTCCCAATTAAAAGGTAGAGATTAGCAAAATAGATTTTTTTAAAATACATGATTCAAATACATGCTGTCTAAAAGAAACTAACTTTTGATCCAAAGACATATATAGGTTGAAAGTGAAAGGATGGGAAAATATAATTCTATGCAATTAGTAACCAAAAGAGAACTGAGATGGTTATACTAATATGAGGCAAAATGAACTTTAAGTCAAAACTTGTTACAAGAGACAAGGAAGCACATTATATATTGATAAAAGAGTCAATCCATCAGGAGGTTATAAAAATTATAAACATATACACACCTAACAATAGAGCCTCCAAACTGACAGAACTGAAGTGAGAAATACACAGTTCTACAATAATAGTTGGAGACTTAATACTCTATGCTCCATGAAGGACAGAACAAATAGACAGGAGACCAATAGGAAAACAGAGGACTTGAAAAACACTGTACACTTGCTAGACTTAATGGATATATGTAGAATACTCAATGGTAGCAGAATACACATTCTTCTTAAATGTACACGGAACATTCTCCAGGTAGAGCATAAGCTAGGCTGCAAAACAAGTCTCAATAAATCTATAAAGACTGAAATCATCCAAAGTATCTTTTCTTACCACAATGGAATGAAACCAGAAATCAAAAACAGAAAGAACCGTGGAAAACTCACAAACATGTATAAATTAAACAACATAGTCTTAAACAATTAATGGGTCAAAATCACAAGTGAAATTAGAAAATACTTTGAGATGAATGAAAATGAAAACACAAAATATCCAAACCTATAGGATACAGCTAAAGCAATGCTCATGGGGAAATTTATAGATGTATAAACTCTTACATTAAAAAAGAAATCAAGTTGGTGAGCACCCAATAAAGTTGAAGAGCTGCATATGCTTCAGCCATGCCATCCTACTCTAGGATTACGCCCTAGAGAAATGTTTGAATATCTTCTCTTACAGACATATACAAGAATGCTCAAAGGAGTAACATGTGAAACCATAAGAATTTAGAATAATTAAAATGTCTATTGGCAAAGAAAAGATGATAAATTTTAGCATATGCATACCCTAGGGAATTCTATAACTCTGTACATGAATTATAAAGAGCTAAATTAATCATCACAATGATACAATTTAAATATTAAAACATAGAAAATAATACTATACATATAGATTTAATTCAATTTATATACATATATAACAAAGCAATAAACAAAAATATTAAAGACCCCTTGGAATTCAAATTGGTGATTAAGTCTTGCAGGGAGTTTGAAAAGTGTGATCCAGGAGGAATAGAGAAAGGTTTGAATATTTTATATTTTAAGCTGGATTGTAAGTACATTGTATATTGCCACTCAGTATATAATTCTCTCTGTCTCTTTCTCTCTATGTCTGTCTCTTTCAGTCTCTCTTCTTTTTGAAAGCACTTCATGATAAAAATAAAGTGTATAAATATATGTGTGAAATGGTTACCAATTTATACCTAAATTTATTCCTAAACAAAATACCAAAAAAAAAAAAAAAAGAGTAAGCTAAACTCAAAGCTTGCAGAAGGATGGAAATAATAAAGATTAGAACTGATATAAATGAAATAGAGAATAGAAAAACAACAGAAAGAATTAACGAAACCAAAAGCTGGTTCTTTGAAAACTGGCAAAATTGACATTCAGCAAGACTGACCAAGAAAACAACTACCTGAAAGCACTAGAGAGTAAGCGGAGATAGGCGGAAGGGGAGCCTACAGGTGGAAATAAGCAATATCATTGAGAGAGTTTCCTGGTTTTACAGCTCTTTGCCTGAGGGCAAGCCTCAATCAGTGCCAAATTGGGCAATCAACACTCCAAAACAAAACCTGCAGTCTTACTGATTTTAAAGAGTCAGATGACATAGTTTTGGGCTAACAGCAGCTCGAAAGAGAGGAGATAAATCCCAGTGAAGACTATATAAACTTTGTCCAAATCTCTGGCTGAGCTCCAAATAATTATATCCACAGCACAGACTCTAAACAGCTCAGTTAAGCTAAGCTAAAACATTCAGAGTGAAGGTGTTGCTCAGTACAGGAAAGACAGTTTGGAGTTTGAGTTCAGGGAAGTTAACTACTCAATAAAAGTGGAAAAAAAAAAACCAAAAACGATAAGAACTCTTCAAAGGAACATACAGAACTTGGATCTTTTCAGTGTATTTACAACATCCAGGGCAAATTCCAAATTACCAGACAAATAAAGAAATAGGAAAATGGTGCCCCTCCCCAAGAAAAAAAGGTAATCAATGGAAACCAACCCCAAGACGACTTAGCTGTAGGAATAAATCGAGTAGGATTTAAAGCAGACAACTATATAACACCCTCAGGATGTGAAGGAAAATATGCTTATAGAGTGAATGGAGAGAATATTTCAGTAAAGAAATAAAAACTACAACAAAGAACCAAATTTTCTATTCTAGGTATAAAATATTCTTTACTAGAATACTATTTCCTGTTTAGAAGTAAAAAAACAATATCTGAAAAAAATTTAAAATTTCTCTGGGTGGGCTTTAAGGCATATTAAAGATGATAGATGAAAAAGTCTGTGATCTTGAAGATAGTAAATAGACAATATCCAAGGTGAAGAAGAGAAAAAAAGATTTGGAAAATATAAAACAGAGCCTCAGGGACCTGTGTGACAATATCAAGTATTTTAACATCTGTCTAATGAAGTCCCACAGGAAGAAAAGAAAATAGAGTACCAAAAAAAAAAAAAAAAGGTCTGGTAAAATAGTGAAATTTCTACATATTTAGTGAAAACATAAGCTTACAGATTCAAGAATGCCAACAAATTCTAAACAGGATAAATATGAAGAAAATGACACCCAGGAACATCATAGTCCAGCAGTCCTCAAAGGATGCACCATGGGCCTCTAGGGATCTCTGAAATTCTTTTGTGGAGTCTTGAAAGGACACAACTATTTTCAAAATAACAATACAATAATATTCACCATTTTCACTGTTTGACATTTACACTAATCAGTCAAAAGAAAGAGTAGGTCAAACTGCTATCATCTCACCATGAGTCAAGGCAGTGGCACCAAACTGTAGCAGCTGTCATTGTCTTCTATACCACCAGAAACTCAGGTTTGTTTTTTTTTTTTTTTATAAAAGAAGCTAGTTTTAAGAATGTCCTGATGAATCAATAAAAATTATTAATTTAAATCTTAACCCTTGAGTATACATCTTTTTTTGAATTAAAGACTATTTCTTAGAGCAGTTTTAGATTCACAGAGAAACTAAGTAGTTAGTACAGAGAGTTCCCACTTTCTCTTTTCCCTACTCAGTTTCCCCTTTTAGGAGCCTGCATTGGTGTAGTACATTTGTTAAGACTGATGAGCCAATATAGATACACTACTATTAACTGAAGTCCACAGTTTACATTAGGGTCCCTGTTTGTGTTGTAGAGTTCTATGGGTTTTATATAATGTCATGTATCTGCCAGTACACTATCACATAGAATAGTTCCACTGCCTAAAATCCCCTGTGCTCCATCTATTCATCCTTTCCCCCTTCTTCAGTCCCTGGAAGTCAATGATCTCTTTATTATCTTCAAAGTTTCGCCTTTTCAGAATGTCATATAGTTGGAATCATCCATTATATAGCCTTTTCAGATAGGCTTCTCTTTCACTTACTAATATACATCTAATGTTCTTCCAGGTCTTTTCATTGCTTGATCATTTATTTTCATTGCTGAATAATATCCCGTTGTATGGATGTAACACAATTTGTTTATCCATTCACTTATTGAAGGACATCTTGGTTGTATCCAAGTTTTGGCAGTTATGGATAAGGTGTTAAAAACATTCATGTGCAGGTTTTTGCATGGACATAAGTTTTCAACTTATTGGGTAAATACCAAGGAGTGTGACTGCTAGAATGTGTGCAAGACTATGTTTAGATTTGTAAGAAAATGCGAAATTGTCTTCCAAACTAGCTATAACATTTTGCATTACTACCAGCAATGAATGAGAGTTCCTGTTGCTTCATATCCTTACCAACATTTGATGTTAGCATTTTGGATTTTCATCATTCTAATAGGTTATGTAATGGTATCTCATTGTTTTAATTTGCATTTCCCTAATGACATGTGATATTTAGTATCTTTTATATAACTTATTTGCCATCTGCACATCTTCCTTGAGGTGTTTCTGTTCAGATCTTCTACCCACTTTTTAACTGAGGTCTTTAGTATACATCTTTTTCAATATTCTGTATAATGAAACCAGAAGTATACATAAAGCATTTCTGTGGCATACTTAAGTACGATGGTTTTCTTGAGGAAAAACACTTGAGTGATTGAGTTGTGAGCTGAATTAGTCAATTTTTTCACAGAGCACCATTTTCACTTGAAAGAATGACTGATTAAAAAAAAACTGTGGTTATTCAGAATTGGGTAATGGCAGACATTTTCATGAAAAGAAAATAAATGAGCCTGTCCTTCCAAGAGGAAAGCTGACAGTATAAATATAAAATTCAAGCCTTCAAGCAAAAACTAGAATTTTGGAACCTATACATCTGTCAGCATCATTAGCTTGACAGCTTTCCAATAGTTAAAACTTTTCTGATAAGATTGGTAGTGCTATTAATGAATGTCATTTTTAAATTTTCCATAATGAAATGTGTTAACATTTGAAAGAGCTACGTAATTTGGTAAATCAACATTCTGCATCAAAAGCCACTGCTAAGAAAATGAATAGGCAAGAAGACTCAGGCTGGGAGAAGAGATTTACAAATCAAATGTCCAACAAAAGGCTATTATCCATAATACATTAAGTCCGACAGCGCAGTATTAAAAAAGCAATTTGCCCAATTAAAAATGGGCAAAAGATTTAACTGAGATTTCACAAAGGAGATACAGGAATGCCATAAATGCATGAATAAGTGCTCAAATTCATTAGTCAATGAGATTCTGCTGGAAATGCATCAGAGTGGCTAAAATAAAAAGACTGACAATACCAGATGTCAGTGAAGATGTGTAACAATTGAAACACTTATGTACTGCTACTAAACTAAGCTGTATTGAAAAACATTACAGCAGTGGTTACCTTTTGAGTAATGTGGGGATTGTCTGGGAAGAAGCATGAGCGAACTGTCTAGGAAGATGGGAATATTTTACATTTTGATAGGAGTTTGGGTTACCCAAGTATATGTATTTGTCAAGATTCACTGAGTGGTACACTTAAGATTGTGCATTCACATATGTAAGTTTTACCTCCAAAAAGCCGTAAATAAACATTCAACTCTAATTAGTGATATGCATGCTGAAGTACTAGATGAAGTATACTGATGTCTACAATGTACTTTGAAATGCACCAAAAAATAATATAGATTCATGGGTGGAGGGATCAATAAGTAGATGGTTAGATAAGTGTGATAAAGCAAATTAATTGTTAATTGTAGAATCTAGTTGGTGAATATATACAATCCACTATGCAGATATTCCTGGTTTTCAGGATATTTGACAATTTCCTTAATAAAACGTTGGGGAAAATATACAGAAAAAACTCTGAGAGGAAACACAATTGACTTCAGATGTTGAAACTTTGGAAGATTTTACAAGTTATTTATAATGTTACATACTAATTTTATAACAAAAATATACTTTATATTTTTAAAACTTCCTATTATTTCCATGAGGTGGAAACAAATAGGTATTTTTTTCATCTTATACTAATCAGTAGACTACAACTTTCTAGCTAAACAATTAATTCATTTTAAATGTAAACTTTACATTAAAGACATGAGAAAATAAACTTTATTGTCCCATAGCTAAATCATTTTAATAAGGATAAATTATTTGAAGCATATTTTCTTTGAGCATTCATAGGGCATTAAATGAATTCTGTGGTCAGAGTTTAGATGACTTCAAGAGCTTCACATTCTAATTACAGCATAGGTACTAATTAGTTGTCACGTTATTTAGAAAATGAAACCCATTAGAAATATCTTTTAAATGGTTTACTTTACTAAATATTGTGGAACAAAACAAAATGATGGCTATAAAGGCACTTTGAAAAATTAAAGTTACGATACAAGCTGCTGAGATGTTATTAAAACATTTTTCTCTCTTAGTCCATGTTGAATATTGGCATTTAGAACAGCATAAATACTAGTTTGTCAAGGAATTCATTAAACCATGAAGTCCTTTTGATTGTAAAAAATGATTGTGATTACTCGCTTAATTACCCTAGTTTTGTCTGTTCAAGAAAAAAAAGCCCTTACAGCCTCACTTGATGGCTTCCAAAGTGGCAAGCTGTGAGAGTGTTGAAAATTGTGCTTTCTTGATTAATTTGGGATAATTGCTGGTTAATCAGAATGTGAAGTTTCCTTTTTTTCTGGAAAAATGTAACTAGATGTGCTTTAAAGTGACAGATCCATTTCAGAGGAAGTCCTCTAAGCTGGGACAGGAAATGTCTAACTCATGCTTTAATGTCCCCCTTTATCCATCTAGACAAAGCTAGATGAATTTTCTGAAATTGAAATTACTACAACTTTCTCTGTTATTGACTAATTCCCCAGTCCCTCATATCTGTATAACTTTTAACCTAAATCTAAAAAAACAGAAAAATTTGGGAAAAATCTCCTACTAACTTAAAAATAAAAAAAAAAATTTTCCTAACCAGTTTTCCTTGAATTCATTACTTGCCTTTTTTCTGAGCTATCATCAGCTTTTCTTTCCTAGAGTTTAAAGTTGCTGCAAATAAACAAACCTATCTAGCTTGAACTCAGATTTTATATAACCCTTGCCTTTGCTTTCCATATTAAAACAAATAGAAAATTTTCCTGGGAAGTGTTCTCATTTTAGAAAATTAAAACAGAAACCCCTAGTTAAAAACTTTTGCTTTCAATCAGCTTTTTTTTTTTTTTTTAAAGAAGGTTTATTTTTGTAGAGACCCACAACATAGTAAAGTTTAAAACCACAAGGAACTTCTTTTCTTGAGTCACCTTTTCTTACCAAATAGCAGCTCTGACCAAGTGATTTCCTTTCAGGGCATATCTTATGCACTGGTTAAAAACTCCTAAAAAAGTGTACGTGTGTATGCGTGCGTGTAAAACCCCAAATCAGAAACTCACCTACAACTGAACCAATTCCTACTTGACCAGACACCCAACATACTCATAAGCAGAAACGATCATTAAAACATAGAGATATTGTATGTTCTTCAAAAGACATACTGGTAATGGAGATATTTTATTGTTTTCATTGGTCTAATTAGAAAAATGGAGTATTTTTCACACATGGAAATAATGCTATTTATTCTCCAAGTCAATAGGTATTCCTTCTGAAGATTCTGGGGTTTTTTTTTTGTTTGAGGGGAAGGAGGTAATTAGGTTTGTTTGTTTATTTATTTATTTATTTTTATTTATTTACCTGAGCTACTGGGGATTGAACCCAGGACCTTATGCATGCTAAGCACACACTCTACCGCCGAACTATGCCCTCCTCCCCTTGAAGATTTTGAATTAATCTGTTTACATATTGGCCCTTATGGAAAATTAAGTAATTGTCCCCAATTCTTCACCCCCACCCTCCTGACATGTAAACTTCTAATAAGAGTTATTTCCCCATCTCACTGACGTTGGGTGTAGTCATGTATGGGACTTGCTTTGGCCAACTGAATAATAGCAAACATGAGTACAGGCTTTTAAAAACGCCTTGACTTGGCCTCTTGTGCTTGATGATCCACCAGGAAAAGAATGTACTCAGGTAGCTAATGGGACTGTAAGGACACATGGAGCATACCTCACCCCAACCTGAAGCTTTGATACAAGCCTAGCCGACCTGCAGAAACAGAGCAGTGCTGCATCATCTGTGAACGAGGAACAAGGGAAATAAACCCTTGTTTTTATGAGCCACTGAGTTTTGAGGCTGCTACTCAGCTAAGTGTAACAACAGCTGACTAATATATCCCATATTTCTGTGTGTTCAGTGGCATACACATATTTGAAAATTGACTGACAGACTCATATCCTTACATCAACTCTTGGTCCTACAATCTGCAATGACCAGGAATCTGGGAAACTCCAAGAATCAAGCACATGCCAATAACCAGTGTTCGTACTACTATCAATGGGGACCCCAGACAAACTGGAAACACTATATAATCTTCCTAATGACACTGGAGAAGAAAAATAGAGTAAAGAAATCAGCTAGATTGTGTAAAAATCCTAAAGATTCTGTAAGAGTTCAAGAGAAATCACAAGAGCAGGGAAGAGGATTTGTATTTAACCAAGCAATCTACCTTCCACTCCACTGGCCAAAGAATCAGTAATGTCGTCCAGCTCTGAATTCTCTGGGTGTCACAGGGCCTGGAGTGTTTTACTCTGCCAGCATCTCCTCCCTTTGCCTCTCTTTCATTTGCAACTAGCCACATCAGTACCTTTTCCTCCCAGAGCTCAATATGATTAGCAGAGTATCCTAGAGGAGAGGAGAGGGGGGTTGATCTCTTAGCATCTTATTGATACTTCAAACTTCCGCCTCTGAAAAAACTCCCTCCAATTTTGTTGGAGGAGCAGCACGGGAAGGAAGTAAGAGGTTGGCTATATCCCTGAGATGCTTATTTTTAGAGAGGTACTTTTACATTTAGATTCTTGTTATATTCCGAACAAGATTATAGTGACAGTTTTATATTTCTGCTGGTCAAGGTTAGTAATCCAGTTCTTGGCAACAATATAGAGGAAAATTAATTTATATATACTTTTTGGTTAAAAAATGAGACACTGGTTCACTATCTTGATTTGTTATAAAACTCTTCTCCCATCTTTCTACCATAAAAAGAATTTCAGTTTTGGGTATACACGATTTTTTATGTACTGCAAGAATTTTTCAAACTTGTTTTTCAAATTGTAGTTGTAGCTACAAACTAGTGAGTCTCAGTGTTTTTCTGTGTCTACACCAATGACTTACCTAAGAGTTTTCCTCTAGGACTATCTAGATTACACAAAACATTGTTTTCATAACTATTACTTGTGGTGGGGAAGAGTATAGCTCAGTGGTAGAGCACATGCTTAGCATGCACAAGGCCCTGGGTTCAATCCCCAGTATCTCCATTAAAATAAGTAAGTAAATAAATAAACCTAATTACCTCCCCCCAAAACAAAACAAAATAAATAAAAAATAAATTTAAAAAATAAAAAAATAATAATTGTTACTTGTAATGGCTGCATAATCTCCCACTGAGTGGATGTGCCATTATCTAATTACCCATTTCCTACTGGTAGATTTTTAGGCTGTGACCAATTTTTCATATTACAAATATTAAGTATTATTATGAGTGTTGCCTTGTTTCATAGCTAAATGAATGGAGGAAAAAAGGTAACTCATTATTATTTTGTTACTTCTTAAAAGTGAAGTGAAACATTTTTCCAAGTTGGTTAAATAGATGATCTCTTCTCAGTGCCTATCCACTTTACTATGCCACAAAAGAAAGGAAGTAGCTTTCAAGCAGTGCCTATCAACAGAAAAACACACACAGATTTTTTTTTTTAATGTGGATACTTTAAGTGGGTTATTCAATGGATTTGTATATAAACCTAGTCTCACAAAATGAATCTGTAAATTGGGAGCATTCCTTTTTTTGTTTTAAGAGAGCAGTGGCAAAATCTTTCTAAAAAGGTAATTGCTAGAACATTTTGCCAGGTTTACCTTGATCCAAAAGCACTGAGTTTACAGAGGAATCTAATCAACTTAGCAAATCAGTCTAAAACAACAGTACATGAAAAATCAAGTTCCACTTGAACAAATACCACACAGACTGGGCAATTCCAGAGGGCAGAATAGGACTAATCTGTGGGGAAGTTGCAGGGAGACAAGAGTTTTGCTAATGACAGGAAGGATTTTCTAACAATTAGCTCAAGGGGCTGTCTGGTGAAGGAGCAAGTTTCTTATCACTCTGCTCCAGCAAAGATGGGTCAGGGAGAGTTTGGGGTGATGTATGGGTGTTGGGAGGCCTGATGGTGAGTAGAATGGATAGCCTCTAAAATCCCTTCCAACTCTATTTCCCTAGAGCCACCCTTGGAACTGGACCTCTTGGTCCCAAGGAATAGGGACTGCTTTGTATTAGTTGAGAGAAAGAGGAAGAACCTGTCTTTCTCTTCTTGAGGGTGGGGCTGACCATAGCCAGAATTTTGAAATACTCAGACTTTATCTTTGGTATCTTCCCACTTCCCTTTCTGAACCTTGGCTTACCATCTCATTCAGACCTCAGCTGTCTCATATTCCAATAGGGGCCTTAGCCTCCAAGCAGGACCACTCCCATTGCATTACTGCTCTTTGACCAACCATTTCAAATGTCCCATTCCTTTTAATACAGCTAACCTCAGCCAAGTGTTGACAGAAAAGCAATCTGTTTAAACCATTTAACTCTAAAATGTGAATGACTGACAGCCTCATCAGCTTCCCAGACAGATATGACTTTTCAAACCAAGATGTTTCTGAAACCAAAGGCATTAACTGACAATATGTGGTAAATTAAACTCCAGTTAATAACCTTTCTAAAATTGAAGTCCGAGCTCTATTACCCACTGTCTGATCAAGTTGAAGAAATTACT
This sequence comes from Camelus ferus, assembly GCF_009834535.1. Taxonomy (NCBI): domain Eukaryota; kingdom Metazoa; phylum Chordata; class Mammalia; order Artiodactyla; family Camelidae; genus Camelus; species Camelus ferus. The sequence continues at coordinate 29,664,644 of NC_045699.1, forward strand.
AAGCTACTCTGTGCTTCAGTATTCTCTTCTGTAAATGAGGAAGATATATCATTAAACCAAATAATGTGTATACACTGCCTACCATAATGCCTGACACATTTATCTTAGTAAATGTTAGTTTTTATTCTCTCTTCTGCAGTCTTCCAGGCAGAGGTAATCAGGGATTTCCTGCTCTCTTCCTTCTGTCTCTACTTCAATGTCCATAACCACAATTCTTGGGCTGGGAGGTGAGTATCCAAATCAGAGAACAGACAGCTGAGATCCCTAACTAAAAGAACCTCCTCAAGTTCAGCTGCCCCTACTATCATTTTCTATTGCATTATCTTCTGCCATTATATTTTCTTAAACTTTCCCTTCTCTTTTGTGTTTATTTTGTTATTTTTGTTTGATTATTGGATTGGGTGGTTAAATTCTGATTTGAAAGTTTGCTTAATTTATTTTCAATATTCCTTATTTTCCAATACATAAAACTATAGGTTTCATTCTGAGCAGCATGTTGAATATAAACCACAGATTTTGTAATGTAATGCTTCTGAGTTTATAGAGGAATCTAATCAACTTAGCAAATCAGTCAAAAACAACAGTACATGAAAAATCAAGTTCCATTTGAACAAATACCACACAGACTGGGCAATTCCAGAGGGCAGAATAGGACCATAAAATGCACAGAAGCATTTTATGTTTTATAATTTCCATGTGATTTACTTCTTAAACCAAGAGTTATTTAGTAATGTGTTTTAATTTTTTTTAGTGTATGGCTTTGGTGGATATTACTATTGATTTGTGATACGTGAATGGTCTTACCGTCCTATATTCTCACAATAAATAAATGTAGCACTTTAGGCATAAGAAGGCCAGCAGCCATCTGGTGGCCCTCTCTCCTCTCTTTCTCTCTTCTCTCTTCTCTCTATATTTAGATCTCTATAAATGACACTAACTCTCAAAAATTTATATGAAGTACAGGCAAGCTAAAAATGAAAGGATACCTCATTAAACAGATTTTAAAAATAAATAACACACTGTAGTGCTTCCAGTAAACAACAGCAATAGGTGCCCATTTAAATGAGATTCTGCAAGAACAAATCAACTGTGTCCTGTTAATGTGGTGAAAAATGATGGAACTTGTAATTGAAACAAAAGTATGCTAAGCCAGAAAAATAAAAATCTTTTTTTTTTTTTTTTTGGTGTGTGTAGTGCAACATCTTTGCAGATATAAGGCATTTATCTTCACACGCTAAGCTAAAATTTGGCAATGTCTTATTAGTGGTTTAAGCCAGGGAAGTTTAATTATGTAACTTGTTATTTTCATAGCCACATTTAGGAGTTCTCTACTGATTATAAGATTGCTTTATCAAAGAACATGAAAATGAATATATGTATATTCATGTATGACTGAAACATTGTGCTGTACACCAAAAATTGACACATTGTAAACCGACTATACTTCAATTAAAAAAAAATGTATAAAAAAAAGGATTGCTTTATCACAATGAGATAGCAGAGCTGACATCCTCCCAAACTGGGTGAGTTGTTTACTTATTTAAAAATTTATCTTTACCCCACAGGTACTGGAGACCAAGTTAGCAGTCGTAATTAATGTTAAAGTTAAGAGACCATAATCCACTCTCACATTTGGGTCCTTTAGAGTGACCAAAAGCTGTGGTTTGCCCAGGACTGGGGGTTTCCAAGATATGGAACTTTAAGAAGTGCTAAAATGGGGACAGTCCCAGACAAACCAAGACAGTTTTATTTATTTCCCACCAATAAGTCACAGCATTATCCAGGGCCAATCTCACAAGCCGGCAGATTAAGCTAACTGTCACTGACTTTGTATGATTTAAGGGCTACTAGAAAGGGCCTTTCTGTCCTCTAAATTACCCGCGGACTCTAAAAGCACCACCATCTTTCCTAACCTGCGATTTCCACCATGATTGTCATTCCTCTCGTTATTTTTCTTTTCAGCTAGAATGAGAGAGACATCAAAGGCCCAGGCACTATCTTTAGAAGACCTTTGTTACAAAGCCCAGATCTGGAAAGGAAGATGCTTCCAGGACTCTCTCTTATTTCATAATCCAAAGAACCCTTTGAAAAACATTACAAACCAGTCTGATAAGGGTGACACAAAATTAATTACAGGTTTCCCCCTGTATCCCCGGCTGCCTCTTCTGTGCACCCTCCTTCAGGCTCTCGGTATTTTCATTCTCTCTCTACTCCCTCCTGTAACAAACCCTCTCCCTGAACTGGAGGTCACAAGGAGACTTACACTAAATTATAAGGTTTAGAATAAGGTTTACACCTTCATACAGTGAAAAGAGGACGTGTGCATTTTAAGTGAGAATAAAGCAAAAGTTGAAGAAAATGGAAACAAAAGGAGAATTCTGAGGCATGGGTTTAGGCAGCAGAAAATCTGCGGTGGCCCAAATCCACTTAGGCAACTACCTCCCCCATCGGCAATCAGACAGAGGGTACTATGGAGCTCCTTGAGTTAGAACAGCTTCATTAGGGAGGGGAGAGAAACCATCCATTCTTTCAACAAACATCTGTGAGCATTTACCATATGCCAGGCATATTCAGCTACTGAGATAAATGAGACATCCTTTCTACCCACAGGACCCCTACAACTACTGTACAAGAATAAGGACCTATACAGGTACTGAACAGAAGCAAGTCTAAGGTGTTAGGGGAGCAGAAAGGGGGAACCTCGGGGGAAAGTAGCTGAGGGGAAGTCAGAGGTGGCAGAATTGGCATGGTGAGCACCGAATTTAAGCCCACAACACCTGTGCTCCTATAACAGGCTGAACAAAAAAGCCGCATCCAAAAAGCACAATTCTCCCTACTTTACCTAACTTCCCTCTGAAACTGAGTTTTAAACACAAACTATACTCTTTGACTATTAAAACAACCTAAGCATTAAAGTTGGAAGGGAAAAAAAGTATAAATTATATAAAATATATAAAACTAAAGTAAATTTAATAGTGTAACTAACTTATGCAATTCTATAAAAACTACAAACTCAATTAAAAACTATTTTTTTCTGGAGGAGTAATGATTGAAAAACCCAAATAAAAGGGAAGACTTCAGTTTTTGTGGGTAATGGGCTTGACATTTTTTTTAGTCACTTGGCTTTTATCTCTTTCTGTTTCACTTTCCATGAACACAGTCTCTAGTCTATTATTTCTTCTTTCCAGGTTACATTATATACCAACTAAATCATCTTTCACATGTTGTCTCATAATTAAAGCATCCATACATTTCCTTCTCCTGACTTCTATATATCAGAAATTTAACTTAAGGAGTCTAAGTTTGCTCCCATTTATTTCAACAGCACGACCTAGCACCTTCTTCAGGACACACTACAAATTTTCAAGGAGATTAATATATTTTACGTTACCCACCTCCATGTTATCAGTGGGCAAGCCAAGGCTTGTCAAAGTTCAGCAAGGAAATGGGACTCTGGGGTAGTAAAAAGAATCACTCAAGGGAGTTGTGGACCCATCCCTAAATCTCTTGGTCAGACCTTCTCTTGATGTGTTTACTTAGAGAGCAACCCTCGAGACAAGGAAATGGACTGAATCTCGAAGAGGAGGCACTGATTAGGTAGCAGTTGTGGGTGACCTCTAGGGTCCCTTCTAAGTATAAGATTCTGTAAAATTACTCTGGGATTTCTGAGAGTCTTGACTTGATGGGCCTTCCCTTGTGCCAGGTGAACAATGGATTCTGAGTCAGGTGCCTTCTCCTACTGGCTTTCCTGTAAGGAAAAAATTGACTGACCTGACTCTTAAATCTGCACCCCCTGCTTCAGCTGCCACCCCAAACCAGAAGTCAGCCAGAAAACGAGCAAACACTGAGTGAGCAGATTCTGTATACAAGCTGCTAAACTAGAACTTGGGGCGGATTTTTCAATGGGTGGCAATATGACCTATGAACAGTGAAAAATTTCAAACGCCATGGAAGGTTAAAAAAAAAAAGAAAAGATGTCACTAGGAAGTCTTATACAGTGATATGGAGTGAACAGATAGCTTTGGATTCTTGCTCTGCTTACCACCTATGTGACCCTGAGCGAGTTATTCAATGTCACTAATCCTATAGCTCTATCAGTAAAAAGGGACCATTAACAGCACTTTCCTTATAAAACTGCTGTGAGATCAAGTGCAGTGACTCCATAAAATGATGAACAGGGCCTATGCAGAGGAAATGTTGAGCCTGACACTTCCATTTACCCTTCAGTACACTCTCTGCTCTTCTCCACTCTCTCTGTGCACTGGGAGGCTGGCCTGTGTGCCTTCTGCCTGGATTTGGTCATCTACGAGCCCCAGTAGGAGAACGGAGAGAGGAAGGAAGGAAGGAAGGAAGGAAGGAATGAAGGAGAATGAAGGAGAGGTATATATTCTCCAGCTCCCTAACTGGAGGGTCGCTGTGGGGCTGTCGTGGTCCTTTGACAGGTGGCCACAAGACCTATGAAGTGGCCATGCCCACAAAGCTGTCAGGACTGGATGAGGGTACCATGCCTGGTGGGGTTGCTGTACTCTCCCTCGTGGTTTCCTACACACTTCCCACAGCACTGTCAACCTTCCCTTTGTTAAACTCTCATTAGTACCCAGCTGGCAGGGACCGCGTAATAAAGGAGCCAGCGAAGCACAGAAGAAACTCCAGCAGCAGCAGGAGCAGTTGTGATTATTTGGAGTATAAAGTTAATCACCAAATGAATTACACAGACACTGAAAAATACACACTGTAATGCAAATAGATTCCCCCGCCTGCAGTAGGGAGCTGGAATATCTCAGACCATTCCTTGCTTCTCAGACTTTTTTCTAACATACCTGAGGAATAGCTTTCCCTTTGAAAAACCTCTTATCCCTAGGGTTGCCCAATTTAGAACATAACTACAAAAACAATGAATAATTATTTAGTGTATGTCACAAACACTGATGTTGCTTTTCTGAAATTTATTCATTGTTTATGCGAAGTTCAAATTTAACTGAGCAACCTGTGTTTTATTTTTATTGTTCTTAAATACGCACTTAAGAACACACTTGCCTTTACAATTGGGTGGGAAAGCCAGGCTCAATGATTAACCAATACTTTCCTATGTAAAAATATGTTCACTATCAACTTGAGTACACAAGTATAAGTACAGAGAGGCCAACTGTGGGTCACATGCTATTGTAGACACACCGGTTGTGTCTGCTCTTGCCTCCAGCCCTTCCAAGTACAACGCTCCAGGGAGACTGTGTAGACCACAGCTAACTGGACCAGGAGAAGGACTACTGCCTGACAGGAATGGACATTATCTGGTACAGAAAGTTGAGCTACATCAATCAGATTTCTAGTATCTCTAGAGAATTTTGCCGGAGAGAATGAGGCAGTTAGCAATGGCAGCTGTAGGAGATAAAAGAAGCCTTGATAAGCCTTATGCAAAATGAATTTGTAAGAAGCAGCAGTTGGGGTAGAGGAAATATAGTCATCAAAAAGTGAAAGAATACAACTGCATCACAGAAAGAAGCAGCATGCAAAGAGTAGCTAGGGGGAAGAGTGGAGCAACCAGAGGAAAGCTCCATCCACTAGAGAGAGGTCTCCAGAGACTCTCAGGATGCAGAACCAACCCAAGGCTCCTCTCTCCCCAAAGCTAATGTGTCTCCTTTTCTCTTGAATGGTGAAGGATGCAACTTCCCTTGCATCCTTAAAATAACTTCCTTCTTACTTGAGATAATTCAAGTGAGTCTCCTTGTGAATAACCCCCCCCAAAAAAACACCTTGCACTTGCACCACAGGATGCTGGGCCCCAACAAGGTAATCTCCTTGAAGAAATTCATATGCAACCTACTATCAGGAAAGGGGGACAGTGGCCTGGGGTAAAGGGAGTAATCCATTCATTTGGGACCCTAACTTCCAGATGTTTCTAACTGGAATCCCTTTATAAGAGTGAGGCAACACTGCTCTTCTTGCTCCCTTCCTATTCCTCTTTCTCCCATCCTTGCTAAATGTAGAGCTGGTCGTGTGGCTGTGTCACACCCGAAACAGAACCCACTGCAACCACAAAACCTCGCTGTTCAGAGAGTCTACAGTCAGTGGGTCACCCACGTAAGTATTCTGTTCACATGGTAACTATTCCCATGTAAAGCACATTAACTGTAAAAAAATAATCAGGAACACTGTTATTTTTAAAAAAAGAAAATAACAAGTGTTCATGAGAATGCATAGAAAATAGAACTCTTGTGCATTGCTAGCAGGAATGTAAAATGGTACAGCTGCTATGGAACACTGGCAATTCCTCAAAAAGTTAAATTTAGAATTACCGTATGATTCAGCGATTCCACTCCTGTGTATATACCTAAAAGAACTGAAAGCAGGTAGCCAAACAGATACTTGTACACCAATGTTCACAGCGGCATTGTTTACAACAGCAAAAAGGTAGAAAAATTCAACTGTCCATCAACAGAAAATTGATAAACAAAATACAGTTTATTCATACAATGCAACTTTGTTCAGCCATAAAAAGGAGTAAAACTCTGGTATACGCTACAATGTGGGTTAACCTTGAAAACACTGTACTAAGTGAAATAAGCCAAACACAAAAGGTCATAAATTGTGATTCCATTTACATGGAACATTCCAGAATAGGCAAATACAGAGAGACAACAGACTAATAAGGGTTGAGGGAAATGAGGAATAACCACTCAATGGGTAGAGAGGTTCTGTTTGGGATGATGAAAACGTACTGGAAATAGATAGTGATGACAGTTACAACAACATTGTCAAAGTACTTAACGCCACTGAATTGTATACTTAAAATAGTCAAATTGGTAAAATTTTGTTACGTATTTTTTTTTTACCACAATTAAAAAAAAATCTGAGCCCAAGGCTTCAGTGGATTTCCATATGCCACTAAACCAGTTCTAAGGCAGTGGAAACTGCTGAACATCAGAATTATCTGCAGAACATTTAAAATTCCTATTGTCCATTGTCAAGATCACATCTCAGACCTATTCAATCAGAATCTCTGGAGGTGGCATTAGTATTTTTTAAAACTCTCCAGTTTATCCCAGTTTATACTCAGTCAAATTTGAGACAAGTGCTCCAAGGCAATTTGCTTCTCAGACGTTAATGTGCATACAAATAACCTGGACATCTTGTTTACATACAGATTCAGATTGGTAGACCTGTGGTTCTAATGAGCTCCCAGGTGATACTAATGTTGCTGGTTGGTGACCACACATTGAGTCGCAAAGCTCTAAGGTTCATCCTGGCCAGTTATGTACCTATCCGCTTAACAAAGAAAATTCCAGCACTGAAAAAGTGATGCTAAGACTTAACAACCTTCGTCGTTAGGAAGGTCTTTATATATAATCACATCTTCACACCTGTATCTCTTCAGCCTAAAACAACATTCCTCCATGGCCTTCCTCCAAAGACCCAGATGTTATCATCAGCTACTTTGAATTACTGAATATGTCTTATTATCACTTCTGCTTTTGTCTGATTTCTCATGTTCATGTAGATCTAAGTACAGATCCAGAAATATCCATTTAATAAGCTAAAGTTAATTCCACATCTTGGATGCAGTATACAAAATATACTATCAACATTTCAGTGAGATTTGTGCCTGATAATTCAAGAATAAATCATACAAGATCTTGATAGCTTTGCCAGTGATGTCAAAATCAGTCCCTTTCCCAATATCAAGCAGTAATAAAGTTGAAAAAGTACACTTAAGACTTGCAAGGAAATGAATTTTAAAATGATAGCAATTATTTATAAATAAAATGGTTCCATCACACAATTTTGTTGACAGAGAAGATCCAGAGATTTCAGGTCCCAAAAGATCTTAAAGAAAATGCATGAGACCTTCAGTAACAATTACAATTATAAATTTAAGTATTAGCAGCTAAAGGTTTGAAAAACTCATTGGTGAGGGATTTATAAAAGAGGTGGTAAATGGGTGTTATGACAAGAGACAGTCCACTTTTAGCATCAACTTGTCAGATTATATATAAACCAAGGAGAATGAAAGAGGAATTTCAGAGCTTCACTCTAAGTTGTCTTTTGCCTGAAGCTGGTACATACAATCCCTGTTTAACTGGCAAAGCCCATCTAGAAAATGCATAGCTCAAGAGCTACGAAAAGTTCACAAATCTGCAATGTGTAGCAGGAATGAATGACAGCAACGTACATGTGAAGACATTATAAAGTCTAAAAACACAGATGGGAGAAACGAAGAGGATCAGACCAACTGAGCAAAGATTTGTGATAATGATTACTCAAAATATGGCTAAGTTAAGCAAACTCATGATTACAATGTAAAGGTTTAATGATCATAAACAATAATGTCGATTTTATAGCAAAAAATAAAGACAAGCATTTAGAGCAATAAATAAGGATATAATGTTAATAGAAGCCATAATAAATAAGGCAAAAAACAATAATCCTGAATTTATGTTCCAAATATAGCAATAAATACCAAAATAACCCCACATAGAAATAAAGTAGAAATGTAACCATGATCAAGAAATGTTAATCCTCTGCCTTCAGAACTAGCAAAAAAGAGCATTAGTGAGGATACTACAGGTCTGAGTATAATTTATAATATGGCTCAGTGCCTCTTGGATAAAGATCTGCATGGCAAATTCCTCTCAGATCTTATACCCAAGATAGAATTTCCACTCCTGATGAAAGGACATTTTTTTTTTTAGCTATACAGAACTTTAGAACTATTTCAGAAAGAAAAAAAAAATATAAAATCCACATAGTTCCTGTTTTGCTAAGGCTGCTGGAAAGCGCTGGCCAAACTTTCCTCTTAAAAATGTCACTTTCTTCAGCAACAACTTTTTAATGTAATATTAATTTCCTCCCTTTCTGCTTGGATTTCTGGCTTTTAACCTGTATTACTGGTTATTAATCTTAGTGTATCTGTGCTTTTATTCTAAGTCACCTCAAATCCTTTTTTGAAAGTATATCATATGAAACAAATCAGTATAAACATAGATCTGAATATGGCATCTAATAACATAGAACAAATTGTACAGACCTGTTGGAAATCCCTGACCATCCTCAGAATGGGCTCTTTTAAGACCGGACAGGAGCAGGCAGGCTTCCCTGAGCTGAGGCTTTTGAAAGACTCCTTACTATTTGCATAAACCAGCATCAAAGTGCACAGCCCAGTCCTGGTTCAGATGTGAGATCCTTTCACTGACCTTGTCATACAACCTCTACTGCTCTTCTCTGACAAGCCTTGTGTGCATGAGGTGGTCCATCTCCTTCCCAGTTCCTGGCTTGCTGTCTCCACTTTGGCTCCCCAGCACTGACCTTTTTCCAGCGTTTACTGGCATCCTTATTTAGAACCATTCTCACCTAGTGAATCCAGCAAGCTGGCTAATTCCTCCAAGAGCCAACTCTCTTTCACTGCCCAGATCTGATCAAGCCTGCCTTGGTCCTGGCACCATGGAGGACAGCATGAAAGTCACATGGAAATCAAGGGAATACAAAACATACTCCCTCTTTTCAAGTGTCTCTTTCAGTACAATGTGGATTACAGAATGAAGAATAACCAAAAAAGCACTTTGTAATTATAAAAAAGTATCAGTTCTATATAACGGTGTATAACTTGGGGAAAAAAATACATGTAGAAATGCTAATAATGTCTCAAAAAAATCTGTGCAAAGAAAAAAATTACAAACTATTCTAACAGCCTCAATACCTCTCCTCAGTTAAAAGCACAACTTTCCAAATTTCCTTTATGTATCTCATTCATTCACTCATCAGTTACTGAGCATCCACTGTGTGTCAGGTCTGGGCTGGGCACTGGGGATACAAGGGTGAAGGAGAGAAAAAGAGCCTATTGTTCAGTGGAGGAGGCAAATCTTCTTACAAAATGAATAAGGACTTTGTAGAAGCACAGACAAGAGTCCCCTAACTGTCTAGCAGGAATGGGATGAATTTCCTGAGCAAGAGAGACCTGAAGTGTGGGCAGGGCAGGACTGAAAGCTGTTGTGGGAGGGAGAGGTGATGAACTAGAGGTGGGAGTGAGTAGAGATAAGAGAAGTATACAGGTGTGAGGTTTGGCAGAGGGGTGTGTGCCATTCACTGTGACAGGCCATGTAGGAGGAGCATGGCTGGGAGAGATTATGATGCGTTGGGGGAGCTGTGTTTCTCAGGGATAGAGGAGAGAGAGAGGGAGAAGAAAAGAGAGAAGAAGAAAAAAAGAGAAGGAAAAGGGGGAAAAGATGGTAGAAGGGTTGAAGATTGATGACACCAGGATACTGGTATCTCTACCAACCACAGGTGCTCGAGGGAAAGATGAAGATGACTCCAAACATACACTTTCCTTTTCATACTAGCTGGGTATTGACTCCACACCCTTACACCTAGAGACTGGACCACATGCCATGTGTACTCGAAGGATTCCATCAGCCTGGGCTAGAAGCATGTCAAGTGGCTTAGAGAAAAAAATTAGCAAAATCATCTTCTTGGCCCAATTCCCATGTGCCCACCACTCATGGAACGGGGGAATGATAACCCAAAAGGAAAAATAGAAAAAGAGGGTTCTCTGGAAGTCCTGGACTTACAGCCCAAAGGTCTTCTTTTCTCTAGTTTCCATTTAGCTCTCAAAGGGTGGGTACATGGTACACTTCTCCTCAAGTAAAGGGTTCAAGCCTTCTCAGTGTAGCAGCATGTAGAGGACCAGATGACCAAGAGACAAGCCAAAGTTGGTTAGTGAGCCACAAATAGGCTGGATGAAGCAAACTAATGCCAATAGCTCAAGAAAAACTGTTGGACTTAAAGGAGCCAGAATTTTACAGGAGAGAGAATGAACATTGATCCTAACTCCAAATATGGGGAAAGGCCCTTATAACCTTTGATTTAAATTGTCCCAATACATTTGATTCATAGGGTAGAATTAGCTGGAGTATCAGTAAAAATGCTGAGTTCTTAGAGGCATCTGACATGTTCCAGAAATGGAAAGACTAATCATAATTCTACTTCTGACCTGCTAGCAGCTGACCTAGGTAGTCGGAAACACGGAAGGGCTGGTACCTAATTCAGAGCAACCAAGCAGAGTCCCACTGTGAAAGGTCTCAGGAGAGACAGCAGGGTGTTTTTGAGAAGAAGAAGGAAAACAAAGCCATAGACTTTCACCCAGACATGGAGACGGTGTAAATTCAAAGTAGATGAGGACAGACAAGTAGGCTTTTTTCAAATCTATACACACACACACACACACACATACCTTACTACCTTCTGAAATGTGGAGATATTAGTACAAATACCATTTAAAATTATTCCTTCACTACTACAAGATTCAGATTACTGAAATGTTTGATGAGTCAATGATTACCATTTCCTAGGAAATTTACAGAATGCCTCCGTGTAAACCGTCATATCTTGCACAGGTTTAGTCATGTGTCTGTGGGGTGGTAAGCAGAGGGTATGTGTGATCTATGGCCTCTCAGAGTCTAGGACAAGTAACAGGTGTGCTCTGTCTTAGGTCTGACATAAGGAAAGTAGAGTATTGGCCTGTAGGTTCTGACAAGTATTTCTTCTTCTCACTTTCTACTAGCACTTCTCTGTGCAGTTAACCCAACACAGAAAGTGATTCCTTTCAAGATGAGCTTCCTGAGAGAACTTTGCCATCTTCCTCTAAGAGAATATAATAATCTAGTTCAGGGAAGCATGAAAGACAGCTCTTTTGCAAGGAACAGTGGCTTTTCAAGACACCTGGATAAGGGGCGGAGGAAAGAAGGCCTTCAAAGTAGGTCCAGACTCAGACGTAGAAAGAAGGCCTTCATCTTTCCAAAGCTCAGTTTTCTCACCTAAATGTCTGCAGTAGCTCGTAATTTCGGGCCCCTGGAGTCATACTATACAGTGGCCCTAGGTGAATATTGTTGCTGTGATTGAGAATAAAATCTGACACTCAGCTTCCCAGAAGCCAGTGTAAAGGGGAAAGTTTGGTAAGAATTGTGTGCGGTTAGCTGAGAGAAAGAACTGTGAAAATGTCTGAAAGGAAAGAAGTTTTCCTAGCACTGAATTCTGACAGAAAGTTTTTGCAAGGGACCCTGTATGGGAACAGTGAGTGATTTATTGGAGTTGTTTTGCAAGTGCAAAAGCTGGAATAAAAGTGTTTTATCCTGTAGTAACCTTTGATAAAAGTAGAAAGCATAATATTCAAATTTAATTCTGTGAAAGAGAATCTGTTCAGTGTTGAGCTGAGCTGGTCCAAGTTAATAGTCTTCTAAGTAGTTGAACTTGACTCAAAGATAGAATCTAAAGTTAATAGAAAAGTGTACAGATAGTATGTCTTTTGAGTTCTAGCTCCTAAATTCATTTCTCTCAAAGGGGATTTCAACAGGAGCTGTAAAGGTCCAGATTTTTTCTCTCTAGCAAGGGTGTGGAATGCTGAAGGTACATTAGGATCAGCAAACTACATCCCGTGGGCCAAATCTAGCCCACCACCTCTTTTTGTATGGCCTATGAGGAAAAAAGAGGGGTTTTTCATTCACTTTTTTTAAGGGTTGGGAAAAAAATCAAAATAATAATAATTTGTGACATGAGAAAATAATACAAAATTCAAATTTCAGTATCCATAAATAAAGTCTTATTGGAACACAGTCACTCATTCATTTACATTTTGTCTATGAATGCTTTTATTTATTTATTTATTTATTTATTTATTTATTTATTTATTTATTGAATGCTTTCTTACTACAATGGCAGAGTGAAATAGTTGCAATGGGGACTGTGTGGCCTGCAAAGTCTAAAATATTTACTATGTGGCCCTTTAGAGAAAAAATTTGCCAACGTCTGGAATATACTGCTGATTGATTATAGTTCACTAAGCTCTTGAGAGCTGACAAGTGAATTATAGGATTCCCTAGTGGGAGACATTCTTGGATGACTAGGCCCAAAATAATTGAGAGAGAGGGACAGAATTCCCTTTAGGAAGTCTCCTTTAATCTTTTACTATTATTTGTATAGATGAGAAAATGGACCTCAAATATTAAGTGGTAGCATAAACAGACTTCAGGAAAAGATGGTACAGGGCGGAGGGTATAGCTCAAAGCGGTAGAGCACATGCTCAGCACCCAAGAGATCCCAGGTTCAATCCTCAGTACCTCCTCCAAGCAGAAATCAATGAAGAAACCTAATTACCTCCCCCTCAGGAAACAAACAATACAAGGAAAAGATGGTACAACAAAGCAGAATTGTAGAATCTTCACTAGCAATATTATTGCAATCAATAAAAATAGAAGAAAATATAAAAATTACCAATTATGTAACCAAACATGAGAAAGCACTGTGGTCACTTTCAGTCTTACAGAAGATTGACCTTATGCCATAGACTTCAAAATCTGGTTGGTAACCAAGGAGAAAACAGAAGCAGAGGACTGAGGAAAAATAAGTCAATGATGTCAGAACTCTCATTAATTATTCTCAATTTGTAAATGAAGTGAGAGGTGAATAAGCAGCCCTAGGAAATGTCAAGATTTGCAGAGACAGGAAGGGCTGCTGGGGCTTGTCAATTTCCAGGGTGCTGTGCTGAGTCAGAGGAATGAGAAGAGCCCTTGGGAGTAGGAATTATCCAGGGCCGAGTGATCTCACTTATCTAAGGTTCCACAAAACCTCAGCAGACAAAGAAGAACCTAACTAAATAATTCACTTGGCCCAGACTAGCTCTTTTCTCCTTCACACTGATACTCACACATTTGGTTTGCAGAGAAGTGGAGAGAAAGCAACACGTTGCTCTTAAAAGGGGTAGAATGGGAAAGATAACCTATTCTTGGTGAAGGTGGAAACAATGAAAATTTGAATTGATGGCATGAAGGAAACGTAAAAGGTTATCAGAGCTAATGTCAAAGAAAATCACAAAGAAATTAAGGAAATAGAGAAGAAAGATGATAGATATAGAGAAAAATGATTGTCAATTCTGGGGGATATAATTCAGTTAGTCTCAAAAAACTCTTGAGCAACATGAAGAGGATAATACTTACAAAGCTCTAAGGAAAAGGTAACCCAGAAATATCACAGATGACAAAGTTGTTTAAACAGGCAGATGTTATTTCTCAAAATTTTAGACAACTCAAATCACATAGAACCCATGAAACTCTTCTTGGAAAAACTACCTATGTAATTCAGCCAACCAAAGTTGAATCAAACTAAACTCAGGAATGGAAAAGTCATGGTAAAGGGCTCACAATGATCACTGAAGTCTTTTAAATATTAAATTAAGACTAAATAGTGGTGATCCATTTGTAATATATGAAAACATCAAATCACTATGTTGTTCTCTTGAAACTAATAAGTCAATTACATGTGAATAAAAATTAAATATTAATAAATTTTAAAAATTTTAGGAAAACAAAAAACAAACAAATGAGACTAAACAACTGGGGAAATTATTGTAATCCAGAATACAAATGTCATAGTTCTCAAAATATATGAGCAACAAAAATCAGGAGGTAAATGTAAAGGGAGATGGGAGCAAATGTAAGTGTGCATATTATGTCTTTTCCACTAACAAAGAGTCCATTTGTACTGTCTACAGTTAAACATATTCTCTTTTAGTAGCCTCACAGATATAGAGAACAAACTACTGGTTACCAGTTGGGAGTAGGGGAGGGGCATAACGGGGGTGGGGAAGTGGGAACACAAACTACTGGGTGTAAGATAGGCTGAAGGATGCATTGTACAACACGGGGAATATAGCCAGTGTTTTGTAATAACTGTAAATGGAATGTAACCTTTAAAAAGTGTATAAAAATAGAAACAATTTTTAAAGTATGTTTTCTTTTAAAAGTTACCAACTCTTAATTATTTTCATAATTTCTTTTCTTAATCCTAGAGGGATATTCTAGAAAATACTCCTTGTAGTAAAATAATCATTGTCTGAAGTTCACCAACCCCCTCAGTTTCCACTGCTTTTGTTAAATTCAAATAAAATTAAAGTATTATTTATAGTGTGATTTTAAGTATAATTCAAGTAAAAATAAACATAATACTATTTATAACACAATTTTATGTATAGTTAAACACCAGAGAATAACATGTATTTATTTCTATTTCTATTTTTTTTCTCATCCATATGCAGAGAGAGATACCTGGAAATAAGTTAACCAAATGCCACTTTCGTTTTGGGATAGAGGTGAATTGCTGCTTTTGTTTCTTTTTCTATTTCTATACTTATCAAGCTTCTATGTATTGTTTTAGTCATTTTTAACATTTCCATACAGTCAAATTCACCCTTTTTGGTATACCATTCTTTGAGTTTAGACAAATGCACAGTCACGTAACTACCACCAAAATCAGAACGTAGAAGTTTCACTTCCCCACAAACTTCCCTCGTGAGCCCTTCTGCATTCAACTCCTCCTCCTACTCTGCCCCTCAAACCACTACTCTATTTTCTGTTCCTATAATTTTGCCTTTTTTTCAGAATTTCTTATAAATGGAGTAATTCAGTATATGTCTTTTGAGTCTGGCTTCTTTCACTTAACATAATCCATTTGCGATTCATCCACATGGCTGTGTGTGTTAGTGGCTTGTTCACTTGTAGTGCTGAGCAGTATTTCACTGTATGGATGTTCCATCGTTAATCCATTCTCCAATTCAAGAAAGTTTGGGTTGATCCTGTTTTTGTGATCTGGAATTAAAACACTGTAAACAATTGTTTACAGGTTTTTGTGTGAATATAAGTTTTCACTTCTCTTGAATAAGAACTAAGAGTGGGAATGCTAACTCACCTGACAGATGTTTAATTTTATAAGAAGCTGTCAAACTGTTTCCCAAAGTGGCTGTACAATTTTACATTCCCATTAGCGATGCATGAGATTTCCTTTTGCTCTGCATTCTCATCACCACTTAGTATTATTATTTGTACGTGTGTGTTTTTAACTTTTAGCTATACTGATAAGTGTGCAGTGGCATCTCGTGGTTTTAATTCGTGTTTCTCTAAGCATGAATCTTTAAAAAAACAAATGTGCCATATTTTAGAAAAAAGTTATTGAAACTATTACTTAAAGAAACTAGAGCATTAAAAATAGTTTTTTTAAAGTGATAAGAAAACATTTTCAGTTTTTGCTTTTGAAGTGCGATGTGTAGTCAAGCTAGTGTCATGCATTATGTTCTTTTCCTCAATATACTGTATAGTAGTCCCAGCTCTGCCACTTTGCAACATTAAGACCTTATCTCCCAGGTCCTGATGCCTCATCCAAAAAAATGACAGTTTGGACTACATTGTTGGTTCTCTGTTTTGGCTGAATATTAAAATCACCTGAGGAGATTTAAAAATTCTGATGCCCAGGCCATACCCAAACCAGAAATTAAACTAAATCAGAATCCCCAGGGATAAGACCCAAGTATCAGTATCTTAAAATTTCTTAGGTGATCCTATGGGCAGCCAAGGTTGAGACCTGCTTGAGTAATCGCAACATTGCTTCAAACCTCCACATTCTGTTAGTCAAATTTCAGCTTTCCCAGGCCTATCTACCTTAGGTACCCTCTACTGGAGCCGGGTAAGTCTTTGTTGGGGGTGGGGGTGAGGGCTCTCTTTGGGACTGTAGGATCTTGAATGGCATCCCTTGCTTCTACCTATGCCATGCCAGTAGCACACACCCATCCCACGTTGTGACAACCAAGAATGTCTCCAGACATTGCCAGATCCCCCTCGGGGCAAAATCACCCCCCATTGAGAACTACTGCTCTACTGCATGCCACAGTAAACTAAATGCAATTCAGTGGCATTTGGAAACTTTTATAATTTATAGAGACATTTTCTTCTATGTTTTATCCTATCTACTAGTGTGTTCACTACCAATTTTTATTAAACAAACAAGAAACTCTATTTCCAGACTTTCTGATGTTGCATTGCCAACAACCAGCAGAGGGCACCTCTAAATATTGGCTGATACTTCTATTTTCTACTGTGCTCCTGAGGGGGAGTGATAAGATAAAGGCACAGGCTGGCGGCTTCGGCACCACAACCCCTGTGTGTGGGACAAGGGGAGAGTAGGGAGGAAGACAGAATTGGGGACTTAAGAGGGATCTGAGGAGAGGAAAGATAACACAAGGGAGCCAGGGAGTTGGCATGCCAAGTGGTCAGAGATCCAGGCCACTGAGCTGGAAATTAATTTCAGAAATGAGAAAGGTTTCCAGCTATGTGGAGAGCTGAGATCACTTTCAGTTTCCTGGAAGGGACTAGAGAGGGTACGGAAAACACGCAGACTTCTTCCTCTTTCTGCCTAGCCTAACCCAGCTGCCCCAGAAGAGTAGCACGTGACAAAGGCATGAACAACCTCTCCCTACCTGTGACCTTGCGAGATAGCCCAAGATAGCATGTTGCAGCTGCCACCATGTATCACAATTTAAAACTGCTGTCATGTATTCCACTCAGGGTCAACCATTTGGTTTTCTGGAGGGTCTAAAAGTTCGTAGGTCTTCCCTCCAGGCTCCTGTCATGCTGGCTTTGCTATTATTCGCAGTAACATTGCCATTCACCCAGTCTTCTTAACAGCCACGAACTCTTCTAAAAATAGGTCTTCTAAAGTCAGCTTTGATTACAAACGGCCCATCTCATTTACCAACAGGCTTGATTTTCCCTCTGGCTTGCTTTTTTCTGACAACAACTTTGCAAACTCCTTTCAGAGGGGGCTTGGCATAATGATTCAAACTGTTCTAGCTTGATACCTCTCTAGTCTTTTGGCAAAATCAGAGCAGTATCCACCTTACAGAGATAAGAATCATCTCAGGGAGTATCCTTTTTTTTTTTTTTCAAAAAATTATTTATTATACGTTTTCCCACTTTAAAATAATGCATATGTGTAAGAAACTTAAATGTGTATTAGTATGTGAAAGAAGCTAATCTGAAAAGCCTACATACTGTGTGATTCCAACTATGTAACATTCTAGAAAAGGCAAAACTATGGAGACAGTAAAAAGACCAGTGGTTGCCAGAGGTTAGCAGTGAGGGAGGAATAAACAGGTGGAGAACAAAAGATTTTTAGGGCAGTGAAACTACTCTGTATGATACTATAATGGTGGATACATATCACACATTTGTCCAAACCTATAGAATGTACAACATCAAGACTGACCCTTAATGCAAACTATGGACTTTGAGTGATAATAATGTGTCAATGTAGGCTGCACAACTTAGCTGTGAACCTAAAATTTCCCTAAAAAGATAAATTGTATTTTTAAAATGTTAATAATATATACACAGTACAAAAAATGCGAGTAGAAAAAAAGGAGAAAATAATCAGAGTTGGTGTAAAATTTGAGAAACAAGAAAAATTCCATCATTCTAATTGAATCCTTTGCATCTTCAAGAGTCTCCCTCTATTTGAATACAATTATCTTTGGAGGCAAAAGATTTTAAACTTTAATCTAAATTAGTCTTTGGAACAGAATTTAACATATAGGTTAGAACTTAGGCTCTGGAATCTAGTAGGCCCAGGTTGAGTACTAGTTCTGTGTGATCTTAGGCAAATTATTTAATCTCTTCAGGTGTCAGTTTCCATCATTAAAAAATAAGGATGATAATAATGGAATTTAACACAGAAATATTTTGTGAGGGTTAGTTGAGATAGTGCATGTAAATTCCTTAGGAAGCACTCTGGGCACATAGCATGCATCTTTGATCACTGTATCTAGGAAACTTTATTATAATGTCTTTTGAATCTACATTGGGTTTTAAAAGTCCCAAATTCTTAATGAGTATTATGGTCTTTGGAGGATCTTTATTTGCCAGTTTCAAGATATATTCAGTTCAGTATAAGGTCCCTAAGAAGAGTAATAAAATCTTAAAATGTGTCATCTAATCCAATACCCTATTTTAGAGAATACAGTTCGTTCCAGGGAGATTAAGTGCCTGGCCCAAGAAGGTACAGTTGATCTCAGAGCTGGGAGAACTACTATTCTTTAAAGAAAACACTGAAAACTTGGTTCTGAATTCAGAATTTAAAAAGTCTATTTCTTATTCCAAACATAGTTCATCCTAATTTAGTAACTGTCACTTGTTTCACAGATGACAAATCTTGGTTAATTATAAACTTGAAGTTTTGAGGTCACATGGACGCAGACTTGCTTGTTGATTCTGCCTCTTAAAGTAAAAAAATAAGTGACCTTGGACCTAGCCTAGTACCTGGCATACAGTCAATGATTATTATTGGTTGATGACACACAAATTAATATTGTAAAAAGTACTGGGCTTTTCTCACTTACATTTTTAGTGAGAGTAGAGCAGAATACAAATATACTCAATACTGGACTATTTATGCCTGAAAACTAAAAGACACCAGAGACAAAAACATTAGCACTTTGAGGCAAAAGCTGGAGATAGACCTTAAAGGACAGTCCAAATGAATGACTGTTGCAATTTGGGAGAGATACAGATTAAAATTTATTAAGAGGCTGTAAGACAGTCTGAGTCTACTCGGTGAGAATTCCGCTGAAGAGTTAAATGATTTAGCGGGATTGAAATCCATTCAGAATAGAATTCATCCAGAACAGGAATTTAAGCAATATGGGCACTTTTTAATCTGCGATTTTGTTTTCCTCAAGTTGATCAACTATTTTATAGTGGATGAGGTTATCATATTGCAAAAATTGAGCAGATCCCAGTGGAAATAAATAGAATGGCTAACAGTGAGACTACTACTAAGTCTAATATAATTTGTGTTGCATCTAAGAAAATTCAAATTTAATACAATTGAATATAGATTTAACCAAGTTATCCCCCTGAAATTTCTGCTCACAAACTTTGCCTGCTTTTCTGTTCATTTTTACATTTTTGCTTCCCAGTAACTTTTTTCAAACCAAGAAGTAGGATGTTCCTCTAGACATACAGCAGTTAGAGTCAGTATATTATTTACATGTGGTGTGAAAGGAAGCCCCTATCAAAACCAAACAAACAGTAACAATAAACAAGAGCTGAAGCAGAATGTTACAAAGACCTCAGAGCTTTATGGGAGTGGAGAGTCCCTCCCTTCGTTTTATTTCTTTAAATTTATTGTGTATGTGTGTGGTCTAGGTGGATTTCTTTTTTTTTAAATTAAGGTATAGTTGATTTACAGTATTAGCCTAGTTTCAGATGTGCAACATAGTGATTCAGTATTTTACAGATTATACTCCATTTAACGTTCTTATAAAATAGTGACTATATTCCCTGTGTAGCTTTTGTTTGTGAGAGGAATTTTTTTTAATTACTAATTTAATTTTATCACTGGTAGTCTGTTCAGATTTTCTACCTCTTCCTAGTTCAGTTTTGGGAGATTCTACGTTTCTAGGAATTTACCCATTTCTTCTTTTGTTTTTGAGGGGGTGGGGCAGGTAATTAGGTTTATTTATTTATTTTGAGAGGCAGTACTGGGGATTGAACCCAGGACCTTGTGTATGTCCACTGCTTTTAGGTTGTCCATTTTATTGGCATATAGTTGTTCGCAGTAATTTCCTATGATCCTTTGTATTTCTGTTTTGTTGGCTGTAACTTCTCCTTTTTCAGTTCTGATTTTATTGATTTGGGCCTTTTCTGTTTTTCTTGAAGAGTCTGGCTAATGGCTTATCAATTTTGTTTATCTTTTCAAAGAACCAGCTTTTAGTTTCATTGATCTTTTCTATTTTTCTTACTTTCCTATTTCATTTATTTCTTCTCTGACCTTTATGATTTCTTTCCTTCTACTAATTTTGAGTTTTGTTTTTTCTCTTTCTAGTTCCTTTAGATGTAAGGTTAGATTCTTTATTTGAGATTTTTCTTATTTCCTGGGGTAGGCTTGTATCGCTATAAACTTAACTCTTAGAACTGCTTTTGCTGCGTCCCGTAGATTTTGGATCATTGTGTTTTCATATTTTTTGTCTCCAGGTATTTTTCTATTTCTTCTTTGATTTCTTCAGTGATCCACAGTTATTTAGTAGCATATTGTTTAGCCTCCATTTATTTAGGCTTTTTAAAGTTTTTTTCTTGTAGTTTATTCCTAGTCTCATAGTATTGTGGTAAAAAAAGATGTTTGATACGATTTCTATTTTCTTAAATTACTGAGGGTTTTTTTTGGTGACCTAGCATGTGATCCAATCCGGAGAATGTTCCATGTGCACTTAAAAAGAATGTGTATTCTAATGTATCATTTAATCGTAATGTTGCCTTATTGATTTTCTGTCTGGATGATCTGTCCACTGATGTCAGTGGAGTGTTAAAGTCCCCTACTATTATTGTGTTACTATCAATTTCTCCCTTTCTGTCTGTTAATGTTTACTTTATGTGTTTAGATAGTCTTATGTTGAGTGAATATATATTTATAATTGTTATATCTTCTTCTTGGATTGATCCCTTGATCATTATGCAATGTCCTTCTTTGTTTCTTGTAACAGTCTTTGTTTTAAAAAGTATTTTGTCTAATACAAGCATTGCTACCCTAGCTTTCCTCCTGATTTCCATTTACATAGAGTAACTTTCTCCATTCCTTCACTTTCAGTCTGTATAATTAGATCTGAAGTGAGTCTCTTGTAGGCAGCAAATATATGGGTTTTATTTTTTTTTTATCCATTCAGTCACTCTTTCTTTTGATTGGAGCATTTAGTCCATTTACATTTAAAGTAGCTATAGATATGTATGTAATTACTGTCATTTAAAAAACTGTTTGGGGGTTGTTTTCATAGTTTTGTTTGGTTCCTTTCTTCTTTTGTTCTCCTCTCTTGTGATTTGATGACTGTCATTACTGTTATGTTTGAATTCCTCTGTGTTTTTTGTGTGCATATCTATTATGGATTTTTGATTTGTGGTTACCATGAGGTTTAAAAAAGGCAATATGTATAGATATATATGGTATATTTTAAGTTGCTAATCCCTTAATTTCAAACACATTTTAATAATGCTGCATTTTTACTCCCCTCTCCTTACATTTCCTGTTTTTGACATATTTTACAAAGCATATATTAAATAAGGTGTCATAAACAGAAACAAACATGAAACCAGGTTATATATTGATCAGTTGACAAAAACATTGTGACTAGTGACTCACAGGAATCTATCCCTGGATTCCCCCTAGGAGCAATCATTCATTCAGCATTTGCCAATTCAGTGTTCACAGTAACATTATAGAATTTAACTACTGCAAATAATGAGAATCAACTGTGTCTGAGGGGTAGAGGCTTCCAAAGAAGAACGAGTAGTTGGATTAATTATGCTTGTACCTTGATTTGAGATTCAATAACACAGCTCCCTACTCTTGGCCCACAGGCTGTCAGTCAGTAGTAGTAGAGGTGATTACACAGGACAAGTTGGCCTGGCAATGTGGCCTTTGATAGAAACATGGAAGTGGGAACAGGGAAATACTCTTTTCCACTCTACATTGTCTAAGGTTAGTGGAGCATTGCTAAACCAGAGCACTTATATTCCCCAGAAGTATCAAGTCAGCAAATGGGTGCTTAGAAACTTTAAAACCATGTGAGAAAAAAATAAGATCTATCAAGAATAAGGAAATACATAAATTCCAGAGTATGTAATTATGAGGAAAAATTTCCTTTTGATATGTTTCTACATCTTTCTATAATACAAAATATATCACAATCAAAGTGAAAGAAAGGGGGAATTTTTAAAAGTTTGTTGTGGTTTTCTATCCTGACTATTTTCAGATTATTTTAGTCCTTGAGAAATATGGTTCCTACAAAGCTACAGTAATCAAAACAGTATGGTACTGACACAGAAACAGAGACATAGATCAATGGAACAGGATGGAAGCCCAGAAGTAAACCCACACACCTATGGTCAATTAATCTACAACAAAGGATGTAAGAATATACAATGGAGAAAAGACCACCTCTTCAATAGGTGGTGCTAGGAAAACTAGACAGCTACATGCAAAAGAATGAAATTAGAACATTCTATAACATCATATATAAGAATAAACTCAAAATGGATTAAAGACCTAAATGTAAGACCAGATACTCTAAAACTCATAGACATAGGCAAAACACTCTGACACAAACTGCAGCAATATTTCTTTAATGTCTCCTAGACTAATGGAAATAAAAGAAAAAATGGGGCCTAATTAAACTTAAAAGCTTTTGTACAGAAAAAGAAAGCATGAACAAAACAACCTATGTAACAGAAGAAAATATTTGCAAATGATGTCACCAACAAGGAATTACTTTCCAAAATATACAAACAGCTCATACAGCTTAACATCAAAAACCCTACAACCCAATCAAAAAATGTGCAGAAGACCTAAATAGACATTTCTCCAAAGAAGACATATAGATTGCCAACAGGCACATGAAAAGATGCTCAGTATCGCTAATTACAGAGAAATGCAAATCGAAACTACAGTGAGTTATCACCTCACACCAGTCAGAATGGCCATCATTAAGAAGTCCACAAATAATAAATATTGGAGAGGGTGTGGAGAAAAAGGAACCCTCCTACACTGTTGGTGGGAAATAAATTGGTAACCACTATGCAGAACAGTACAGAGGTTCATTAAAAAACTAAAAGTAAAGTTATCATATGATCCAGCAATCCCACTCCTGGGCATATATCTGGAGAAAACTCTTAATTCAAAAAGACACATGAACCCCAGTGTTCATAGCAGCACTATTTACAATAGCCAAGACATGGAAGCAACCTAAATGGCATCCATCAACAGATGAATGAATAGAGAAGATGTGATATATACAATGGAATATTACTTCACCATAAAAAAGGAATGAAATAATGCCATTTACAGCTACATGGATGGACCCTGAGAATGTCATATTAAGTGCAGTAAGTCAGACAGAGAAAGACAAATATCATATGATATCACTTATATGTGAAATCTTAAAAAAATAATACAAATGAACTTATTTACAAACCAGAAATACACTCACAGACATAGAAAACAAACTATGGGTACCAAAGGGTAAGGGGTAGGGGGGTAGGCATAAATTAGGAGTTTGGGATTAACATATACACACTACTATACATAAAACAGATAAACAACAAGGACTTAATGTACAGCATAAGGAACTATATTCAATATGTTGTAATACCCTAAATGAAAAAGAAACTGAAAAAGAATATATATATGTATATATATTCTGCACATCAGAGAACTGACCGCATTTGCCTTTTGTAGGCTAGTGCTTTATTTGCACAGTTTTTAGCTGCCGGCATCTGCAGAGCTACATAGGTTTAATTCACGTGGGTCTTGGGCAAGATGTGAGCCCAAGTTCTTGCATCCTTTTGTCACACAAGAGACATGAGGGCCCTCGCAAACCAGACTGAATAAGTAGGGTCATAGCTATATCATGAGATAGTTCCCAACTGTGGGGAAAAAAACTACAACATAACAAAACTCTAAGTGAAGTGCATATATGATTATATATACTTAGAAATAAAATTAAAGCTATAGAGGGAATCATTCGACACTGTAACAGTGTTGCCTCTGGGACTGAGACAGTTAATGGAAAAGAAGAGGCAGACTTACCATTTCAATGTATTAGTTCAACGTTTAAAGAACATGTTGCTTATGTAATTAAAAAATAATAATGCCATTTGCAGCAACATGGATGGACCTAGAGATTATCATATTAAGTGAAGTAAGTCAGACAGAGAAAGATAAATACATGATATCATTTATATGTAGAATCTAAAAAAATCTCTTTGCTCAATTGCCAAAGTTCATTGGGTGCATTTTCTGTCTTCTAAGTTACCACAGGCAGTGCTTTTACTAAATATTTTTCCACCACAAAACACAGGTCATTTTTTCTCAAGCTAAATGCCGCAAGTTTTAGGTTTTATTACAGCAGCACCACACTTCTAGGTATTATCTATTGACACAATTATGTTTCAGAGCAAAGAATGACAAAATCTCAGTAGCATTTAAATAATGTTACTTAGTGCAGATGTAGAGATTTTTAGGAAGGATGCTAACAGTATCAACTGTGTCCTACTAGCTGCTGTAGATAAATAAGCCACCTGAAGAAAGAGAAGAACTCAGAAAAGAATTGGCCAGTTTTAAGGCAGAATTTATATAGAATCTAGGGGGACCAGAATTTGCTAAGTTGGAAAGTAAAATTGTTTCTCATGTCCAGCCTTTCAAGACAGTAAAGGGATCTCAAATCAAGATACAGCTTCAGGATACAGGCCAAATCAAGGGTGGGGCTGCAAGACTTTTGTTAAGACCTCTGACAGGTACAAGGTAGTACAGAGTAGACCCATTCAGTGGGACAAAAAGGCACATGGAACTCAGCAGTCTG
Source organism: Camelus ferus (assembly GCF_009834535.1). Classification (NCBI taxonomy): domain Eukaryota; kingdom Metazoa; phylum Chordata; class Mammalia; order Artiodactyla; family Camelidae; genus Camelus; species Camelus ferus. The sequence continues at coordinate 29,689,860 of NC_045699.1, forward strand.
ACATTCCCAAATTAGCACTAATTCAATCCAAAAAGAGTGGTATGTTCATAAAAGAATTTGGGGTATGTGGAGTTAAGTCAATTTATGTAAGACACACAAATCACTGAAATAGCTGTAAGGGAAAAGGTATCCACCAGATAAAATTAAATGGGACAGAGACTGTTCACAATGTAAAAAGGCCTCCAGGCCTCCTCCTCTGGACAGGAAGCAGACAGAGCAGATTGCTCAGAGAGCATACTCTAATGTCCTCTTCAGAAGAGGTCAAGGGAAGTTAACAGAAAATGTGAAGCTTATCAGAGAGCAGAGCCAGTAGCTGTGGAGAACAGACTCGCAAACCATTCCTAGGTAGCAGAACCAGGGTCTAATTTAAAAACATTTCCCACCCCCAGATGAGTGGAATCTGGAAATATCTGCTCAGCAGGATTTCAGACCTACTTTGAACCTGTAACTATCTACAACCCATTTTTCTACATTTGGGAGTGTTTATTGCATTTGTCTTGTCCCTGTTTTACCACTTCATGTGAGGTATGTGGGAGCAGATAACTTTTCTTTTTCTTTTTTTTTTTTTTTTTTTTTTAGTGTTTAAGTCTCTGCAACAAAAGGAATCATATGCAGAGTCAATGTAAGTCATTAGAATCTAGATTTCAAGCTTGCTTCCATGACTGGATGAGACTTTTGGAGATCTTAGGAACTTAAATGTATTCTGCATATGGGAAATACTTGAATAATTTTGGCCAAAAGGAAAACTGTGATATTATAAAAATGACTCTGATTCTGAGTTACTAAATTGGTGCAAGAGAGGAGTTCAGAAGTCTGGGTCATATATATATATAAAAGCATCTAAGTAATTCCTTTGGATCCTTTTTTTTTTTTTTTTTTTTGTAGTGGGAGGTAATTAGATTTACTTATTTATTCATTTTATTGATGAAGGTACTGGGGATTGAACCCAGGACCTTGTGCATGCTAGGCATGTACTCTACCACTGAGCTATACCCTCTCCACCTTGGATCCTTCTAACAGGATCCAAAATTACCTTGACTCTTCCCTTCACAACAGGAAAACCACATAGTGTTAGACAAGGCCAATGAACAAAAACAGTCCAATGGTATTCTACTGCAGAATTAACCAAGAATACCTTTTGTCATTTTCCTTGATAATTGTTTCTTCCTTGGAGTTCTACCTTTTCACCATTTAATAGATAAGTAAAGGATTGTATGTCATGTTAAAGGGGGGTAGTAATACTCAAATAAATATCCCAAATTCAATATCCTCTTTACCAAGATGAAAGAACTTTAAAAAATGTAAAACCTCTGGCAATTCACAGAAATGAATTTAACAGGGACAGATATGTGATGTCATCAATTTTATTCTAAAGCAACCCAAGAAAAGTCATCTTATCAAAAAGAATGCAAATTAAAGAGAAAAATTACATTTATTTACATTTTTAGAAACTTTTAATAAGATTCTCTATCAAAAGCAATTTTTTAAAAACAGCATTTTGAATTCTCAAGTAGTTAGATCAAGGACAAAAACTGATATTAAACACAAAATAAGCTAAATGGCTCTTATTATAGAAAGTGGGGAAGTTTTCATACTAACTGTATCCTAGGGATCAGTACGAAGATTGATTACTTAACATTTTATATATAGAGAGTTATATATGTTATAACTCTTCCACATGATGAAGTGATAACTGAGCATAAATAAACTACAGAAAATGCTCTCAGGGCTATGAATCAAAATATGTGTATAAGATGGTGGTCTCAAAGGTATCAATTATAACCTCATAAAAAGAATCTGCTCCTTTGATTTCTTAAAAAAATATCAGCTGCAAGTTTGCAGCCATTTTGTTTCTGAGGCGAAAGAAACCAATACAAACATCATCATCATCATAAAAGACTATTAAATGTTTTCATAAAGGTATTGAAAATAAAACAGACAGTATAAGCTTACTTTTTCACAAAAACACAATGGGTTTTTTTCTTTTTTGTAGAGTAATTATGGTTTTTTAAATTTATCTTGGTGAAGGTAGTAGCGCACTGGGGATTGAACCCAGGATCTCGTGCATGCTAAGCACACACTCTACCACTGAGCTATACCCATCCTCCTCAGCCAGTTTCGTCTGGATGTTCTATGTTTGCAGATGAAAGCATTCTAACTGCTACGAGTGGTGCCAGCTATCTAATTCTTTTCTCCCAGAGAAAATGAATATGACCTTTGCTCCAGAGTAGAGTTTCTGAAGACAGAAAAGATTCTAGTCCCTGAGAAAAGGGAGAGAGCCCCAGCAAACCAGTGGCTTCCACCTCTGTACCCAGAAGAGAAGATACTGCAAACTCCAAAAGGAAGCCTGCTGCATCAGATGTTCCTACCTCCGTACACCTGAGTAGAGCTGGGAGAAATATTTCCAAATCATATACTTCATAAGGGATTAATATCAAGAGTATATAAAAGAAACTTTTACAACTCAACAAAAAAATACAAACAACTCAATTCAAAACTGCGCAAAGGACTTAAGCAGACGTTTCTTTAAAGAAGATACACAAGTGGCCAAAAAGCACATGAAAAATGCTCAACATTACTAATCATTAGAGAAATGCAAATCAAAACCACAATGAAATACCATTTAACACACACACAAATAATTATAATACAGAAAATAATAAAATGGAAAGTAACAAATGTTATAGAGAGGATGTGAAGAAATTGGAACACTAGTGCATTATTAGTAGGAATGTAAAATGGTGAAGCCACTGTAGAAAAAAAGTATAGCTATTCCTCAAAAATCTAACATTGAGTTACCATAGGATCTAGCAGTCAACTTCGGAGTAAATACCCAAAAGAAGTGAAAGCAGACATTTGAACAGATACTTACACATAATGTTCACAGAACATTATTCTGTGGAAATAATCCAAATGTCCACCAACAGATGAATGAATAAAGAAAATGTGATATATACATAAAATGGAATATTATTCAGTCTTACAAAGGAAGGAAATTCTGGTAGATGCTACGTGTGGATGAATATTGAAAACATCATGCTAAATTAAATAAGCCAGACACAAAAGGACAAATATTGTATGATTTAATTTATGTAAGGTACCTAGAATAGGCAAACTCATAGAAACAGAATGTATAATAGAGGTTATTAGGGTCTAGGGAAGAAAACAGAGCAGGGAATTTTTTAATGGGTACAGAGTTTCTGTTTGAGATATTGAAAAAGTTCTGGAAACAGTGGTTGACGGTTGCACAATGTAGTGAATATACTTAATGCCACTGAATTGTACACTTCAAAATGGTTAAAATGGTAAATTTTACCTTATGCTTATTTCACCACAATTAAAAACAAAAAGCAAACAGTGCAGCCAGGATTCTTGTAAAAGAATCTGCAGTCACTGTCAGCTAAAGAGGGATCTCATTCAGGATAAGGAAAAACACCCCAGTTACCAGTATGGATTAAACAGGGAAGACTTTAATTGTCTGGGTGATATAAAAGAACAGAATGTTATAAAAACTAAAAAGAGTACATGGAAATCAAATCGATCATTGTCAAAACTGAAAGCTCCACATTGGGCTAAGTAGTTAAACGGAGACAGCTGATGAGTGAATGAACTGGCCGAGCAAGCAGAGGGATTTTCCCAGAATGCAATGCAAAAAGGCAAAGAGAACAAAGTATAATAGCAAAGTTTAAAGTAATGGGAGATAGGCCACAAGTTCCCTTGTCAGTATAATCGTAGTTTCAGAAAATGAGGAAAGACTGAAGAAAGGGAAGAAATACGGCAATTACAGGAGAAATTTTCCCATAGTGGATACTTGAGTCTTCAGATTGAAAGGGCATACCAAATGGCAGTCATGAGGGAAAAACACATTTAGACCCATCTTGGAAAAATGTATGACTTCTAAGAAAAAGAGAACTCTAAAAGCCCCCCGCAAGAGACAGGAAAGGAAAAGGATAGGTATAAAGGACAGAGAATGAAACTGGCATCAGAATTCTCATCTGCCATTGTGGATGCTGGAAGACAATGGTGTACTTTCTCCAAAATTCTTAAAGAAGATAATTTTGAGCCAAAAATTATATACTTAGCCAAAATATCATTCACGTATATGGGGAAAAAAAGTGTTTTTAGATATGAAGGAACTCAGAAAGTTTAGTCTAGGAACTTTGACCAAATAATTATCTAAAGCCAAGAAAAAAATGAACACAAGAAAGGCCATGAAGAAAAAATGGTTATTAAAAGTTATAGTTGCTTCAAAATGATTGTTGATAAAATGCTCCTGAAGCCTGTGGTCAGTGCTGTGCTCTGCTGCCTCATGGTCCTTCAGGGAAAAAAAGGACTTAACAGTTTCACCAGCTGGGAGACCCCCCAGGGGTCAGCCCTCAGCAGTCAGGCCCTGTGAGAGATTGCCCCACCTGAGGTCACATCCCCTCCTTGGGTGGCCCTTACCCAATGACTGATCTACCCAAGGATAGAAGACTGTCTTCTCTATGCAACTCAAACAGCTCTGAAGAGTCCTCCGCCTTCAGCACTCCCCCAGGGCAGGCTGAGGTTTCCCTACATCACAGAGAATTTTCCCTCTGCTCTGTCCTGCTCCTTTCCTTCCTGTCTTCCCCAGGTGTTGATCCCAAGAGCACTCCCTAATAAACTTCATCTCTGTTTCAGTGACTACTTCCGGGGGAATCTGACCTGCCCCAAATAATAAGAAATTATTATGATTTCCAGAAAGTAGAATTTATTTTAAAATAAATAAAATAGGTAACATTCCAAATGAGTTTAACAAAATAGGAGGCAGCAGGAGTAGAGGATGAAGGGAGAGGCAAGGGCAAAGGAGAAGTAATCTTCCAAGGGTCTGATCTTCTTCAGAAGGGAAATGTTTATATTTACTGATTAATTCTCAACATCCATCTAAACCTGTTATGTTTTTTAGAAATGGGAGGGTAAGTTTTCAAAATACTGGAACATTGTTTCTCAAACTTTAATGTGTATATATATAATCTGATTGGCTTGTTTTAAAATGTAAGCTCCTAGACCCTGATTTTCAGAAACTCAATTCCATAGCTGGGACGTGCATTTTAACAAACACCTGGTAGACCTGATGCAGGTGGTACTGAGAATGCATTCTGAAAAACACTGTGCTAGAGGACAAAAAGGAACAAATAAAATTCAACCAACCTAACTAAAAAAGGGGGTATTTTAAAAATTAATAAGAAAGCAAACAAATACAAAAGATGTTAGAGACAGGAACAACCATATCAATAATCAGAAAAAGTGTGAATGGATTAAGTTCACATGTTATAAGGCAGCCTGACTGATTAAAAATGAAACCTAGCTATAAACTGTTTATAAGAGTTAAAACTAAAGTGACACAGAAACATTGAAAATAAAAGGGCAAAGATATGTCTAAGCAGATGGTAATAAGAGAATAAGAAAGGTGATATGAATGGAATGAATAGAATGCTAGGCAAAAATCTTTAAATGAGAAAAAGGAGTATGTTTCATATAGATAAACTTACTTACGAATACGTTAAAACATGTATAAAATTTTTATGTACCTTACTGCATGAAATTAAATTAAATAAATGTAAAACGACTATCAAAATACAAGCAAAAAATATCACAACACTCAATGTGATCTTTTTAATGCACAAACAAGTTAAAATTGTTTTCTTATAGGACTTAAAATCCTATAAAACTGAAGAAAGTAAAATAATGAGTTCCTATATGCCCATTATTTAGTTCAAATAGCCATTATTATTTCATCTAATCCTCAATTTTTTGCTGAGCATTTTTAAAGCAAGTCCCAGACACCGTATCATTTCACCTGTAAATGATTTCACTATGCACATTAACTGGTAACATTGTTTTATAACCAATATAACATGACCATATCTAACAAAATCAACAACTATTTCCTAATATCTGTCTGAGCCCATTCAGGTTGCTATAATAAAATACCATAGACCGGGTAGCTTATAAACAACGGGAATTTATTTCTCACAGTTCTGAAGGCTCAGAAGTCCAAAATCATGGCACTGAAGGTTTGGTATCTGATGAGACTCCCCCTTCATCAGTGGCCTGTCTTCTCACTATAACCTCACAAGGTAGAGAGCAATGCAGCTTTCTAAGATTTCTTTTATAAGGGCACTAAATGCATTCATAATGGTTCCACGAGTGTGTCCTAATCACTTCCCAAAGGCTCCACCACCTAATACCATCATCTTGAGGGTTAGAAGTTCAACATATGAATTTGGGGTGGAGGTATATAAACATTAAGACCATAGCAATATCTAACATTCAGCCCATAATTAAATTTACTGGATAATCTCAAAGGTATATTTTTACACTTGATTTGTTTTGACTCGGGATCTAAATAAGGTTCTCACATTATATTTGATTGCTTTGTCTCTCAAAACTTTTTGATCCTGTAACAGTCCCCCTGCCATTATTTTTTCATGTCTCAGATTTTTCAACAACTTTATTTACATATAATTCACTGACTATATAGGGTACAATTTGATGGGGTTTAGTATATTTACAAAGTTGTGCAACTACCATTACAATCAACTTTAAAGTATTTGCATCACTCCCTTCAAAAATAAATTTTGTACCCCTTAACCATCATCCCCCAAACCTACCACCTGCCCCAGGTGTAGATAACCACAAATTATTTTCAGTCCCAATAGATTTGCCTATTCTGGACATTTCATATAAATGGAATCACAGAATATTTAGTCCTTTATGCTGGCTTCTTTCACTTAGCAAAATGTTTTCAAGCTCATCTATTTTTAATAGTATTTTGTTTTCACTGACAAATACATTCTATTGTATGGATATATTATACTTCATGTCATGGATTTTTGAAGAAACTGAGTCATTTGTCTTCTAGATTTGTCCTGTAGCTGAGTAACATTTTGGATATGGCTGATTGCTTTCTCTTGGTCTCAGGTAATGTGTGTGTGTGTGCTGGGGGTGGTAAACTGATAGAGGTCTGATTAGATTAAGAATTAATATCATGAAATGGGGAGGATACAGCTCAAATGGTAGAGCGCTTGCTTAGCATACACAAGGTCCTGGGTTCGATCCCCAGTATCTCCTCTAAAAATAAATAAGTAAACCTAATTACCTCCCACCTAAAAAATAAAAATAAATAAATGATTTTAAATTTTAAAAAAAGAATTAATATCATGGAAAAGAATACTTCAGGTAATGCTGAGTATTTCCTATCACATCATATCATGAGACATGTAATATCTGGTAGTTCCTTTTATGAATATCAAAATAATCAGAGGGTTTAGGTGGTGACAACCTGATCTCTCTGTTGTAAAATTCCCCATTAATTTTCTCTTTATGGCTTTAATATTCATTGACAAACATGTTGCTTAGGTCCACATGGTTGCAAACCGGTGATTTTTACTTCTGTTATTCCTCCTGCACTTATTAGCTGGACTTCCTCCATAAAGAACATTCATCAATGGTTTGATTACTCTAAAATAAAGTTTGAAAGGCAGCATAAATGCTTGAATCTTTCATTTTATTTATCAATTTGTGGATAAGCTGGTGCACTAGTAAACTTCAGGGGCAACCAATGAAGTCTGTTTGTTATGTTTTACATTAGTATGAAAATTTACATATTGGATATGATTCAATGAATTTTAATTATTATTCTTTTTCTGAAGTCTAGATTTTTCCCATTAGTTTTTGGTAGCTTGCTTGTTCTCTAGAATAATAAGATATTCCAGGTTTATCTTAATACACTTCTTACCCCAAACCTGCAATCAGCCATTTTTCCAAGAAGCCCAGTTTCTTTTTAGTTGAAAATCCACAATTTGGATACTAGGGGTGCTCACTACTACTGCATTCTTATTGCCTTTAGGATTTTTCAGAATTAGGAAGATTAGGACAGAGTTAAGAAGTACATACTGTTTTTTTTAAAGAAAAATTTTAATTAAACTGATACCTCCATTTCAAAGTTCAGATTATAGCGTGTCACTTAACTTCTCTGATTTTGTGTGTCTTTTCTCTCCTAAATTGAAAATCTTTGTTTCTAACATTAACATGATTACTTATTTTCTTTATCCTATGACAGACCTATAATAGTTTTAAAACAGCATTTTAAAACCAGTATTATTTAAAACAATAAGATTACTGAATGCAATTTAATATTTTTGTGGGATTTTGTTCTTAGAATATACCCCACTAGAGATGTAAACTCAGTATACTGCAATAACTTTAACAGCCATTTCTAGTAACGATTTTCTTTATGTGGGTTGGCATCAACTTTCTCTACAGTTATGGCCATTTGTTTTCAATTTTTAGAGATTCCTTTTATTCTTTTTCAATTCAATTTTTATATGTAAAACATTTACATGGTTCCAAAGTCAAAACTATATAACAAAGTAATTTGACAAAAGTCTTGTCTGCCCCCCAAACCTTGTTTCTCAACATAGGCAACAAATGTTATTAGTTTTTATTTATAACTAACTGCTTTAAAAATATAAGTTATACTTATTTATGCTCCCCTTACACAAACATAGGCTTCTGTAAATAGTGCTCTGCATCTCACTTTTTTCATTAAAATGTATCTCAGAGATAACCCTATATAATATACAGAAATCTTCCTCATTCATTTGTACAATTGCATGGTTAACACAGATCTTTTTAAAACATCAATCAGACTATGGGATTTACCTGCTTAAACCTTTTTAAAGGTTTCTCATTGCACTTAGAAAAAAACCTAAACTCTTGTCCAGTTTTCAAAGCCTTGTCTTATATGGACCCGTTAATAACTCCAAACTCATTTCATTCTCTGTCCCCTCTAATCCACTGTTTTACTCTACCCTACCTCTATATTAGAATAATCTGGATTACCTCAAAAAATATTTCCTCCAGCCTCACACTAGACTAATTAAATCAGAACCCCAGAGGGCAGGGCTCTGACAGAATTTTTGAAAACAGTAGTTCTCAAGCTTTAACATACTTCAAACTCATTTGAAGGGCTTGTAAAACACATTCCTAAATCCCACCTCCAGAGATTCTGATTCAGCAGATCTGACCTAGGGCCTGCAAATTTGCATTTCTAAGATTTCACAAATAATGCTAATCCTGGTAGTCCTAAGGATATCCTTCGAGAACCCAGTCAGTTTATCATCTTCTATCACTTTAGCACATCTATTTCCTTTTTACTACTAAATCACAAATTTTGATGACATTTGTCAGTACTGTGTAGAAAGGGCACATGTTTATCACTTAACACCTAGTATAATGCCTGGAGTATAGCTCTTCGATAAATAACTGTGATTTGTTGAATCATAATGGAAGAATTTAAGAGTTTCTCTTACAAATTAACAACTCAAGCAGTCAAAAATAAATAAGACCACTTCACACACACTGAGATGGTTATAATAAAAAATACAGATGATAAGTGTTGGTAGAGAGGTGGAGAAATTGGAACTCATATACATAGTAATATAATATGATCTGGCAATTTCACTCTCAGAATATACCCAAGAGAAATGGAAACATGTCCACAAAAAAACTGTATATGAATGCTCTTAAAGCATCATTCATAAGCCAAAAGGTGGAAACAACTCAAATACCCCATCAACTGATAAATGGATAAATGAAATGCGGTATATCCACACAATGGAACTATCTGGCTATAAAAAGGAATGAAGTACTGATACATACTACAGAATGGATTAATCCCAAAAACTTTATGCTGACTGAAGAAGTCAGTCACGCAAGACCACATATTAAATAATTCCATTTATATGAAATGCCAGAAATAGGCAAATTATACAGATGGAAAGCAGATTAGTGGCTGCCTATAGCTGGAAGGGAAGGATTCAGAAATGACGGCTAAGAGGTGTGGAATTTATTTTCGGGGTGATTAAAATATTTTAAAATTGATTGTGGTGATGGTTGCACAACTCTGTGGATATACTAAAATCCTACTTTAAAGGGGTGAATTGTATAGCATGTGAATTGTATCTTAATAAAGCTATTATAACAAAATAGTAAATAAGAATGTGAAATAAATGAATAACAAAATTTAGAAGACTGAATAGACAAATTTACAACTTTTAATATAATATACAGAGAACACAAATACTTTTCAAACATCCATGGAACATTAAAAGGAATTCATCACATATGACATCTTATAAACACACACACACACACACACACACACACACACACACAGTCACATACATAAACCCTCAAATTTGAAAAATAAAAAATCTTACAAACCACATTCTGACAATCACAAATAACAGAAATCATGGCAAACAGTAAGTTTTTAAAGGCCATGATGGAGTAAATGGTACCAGATTTGCCTTTTGGCCAAAAACTGAAAAAAACAAGAGGGGACTGTTTTCAGATATTAAATAACTTGCAGCACAGCACTGTGATCATTGAGACAAGAGAAATACACAAGATGAGCCCTGTGATCAAGTTCACTGGCTTTCTGCTTAGAGATGAGGAAGTGGGAAGCCCAAGTATTACAGGTGGTGTCAGTGAACTGATGACACAGATCAGAGTTTCAGACTGCTTAGGAGTTGGAATATTCAGGTAGCTATACTGGAGAAAAAAGAAATGCCTGGGGCTGGGAAGACAAAATTTAAATGAAAATTTAGCATGAGTCCTTGGCAAAAAACTTGGAGAAACTCCACCAAGTCTAGCAGAGATAGTCTGTTATAGGTTTCAGAGTCAAAGTGCTAGGAGATAATCTGGCTTCCTGCCCATTCAGTGTTGAGAAACCTCACTTAGTAACTAATTTATTCAGCTGAGTCCCCAGAAAGGCCATGCCTGAGAAGTAAGGAGCACAGCCTAGAATAAGATTCATGCCTTAGACTTACTGCAAAACTGAAATAGACCTACTCTGAGAGTAAAACCAATCTTCGCAGGAGCAAAAAGTTCTTTAAGTTAACTACCCAACACAACAAAATTCAACATCATTTAAAGGATGATGAAATAATACATATTTTTCAACATATGATCCACAAGGCCAGCACGGATTTTTTAAAAAACTGCCGAACATGAAAATAAGCAGGAAAATATAAACCATGATTGAGAAAAAAGAAAAAAAATGTTAGGAAAAAGACATTGAGGTGACCCAGAGGTTGAAATTATCAGACAGTAATTTTAAAGAAGCTACCATATATTCAAGGATGTAAAGGGAAAAGTAGGTAAATGAGTGAACAGATGGAGAGTCTCAGCAGAGAACTATGAACTATAAAAAACAATCAAGCAGCAATTTTAGAATAGAAAAGTACAATATCTGAAATGAAAATTTTACTGGATGGACTTAAGAGACTCCAGAAAAATTAACAAACTTAAAGACAAGTCAATAGAAATCATTCCATCTGAAGAAAGTCAGAAGACTGAGAAAATTAATAGAAACTCATTTACATGTAGGACAATATTTAGCAGAATAAATATACATAAAATTAAAGTCCTAGAGGGATTAAGAAGAAAATGGGACAGAAAAAAAAATATGTGAAGTAATTAATGGCTGGTAATTTTCCAAATTTGATGAAGAACACTGACTTACAGAACTAAGAAGAGCAGTAAACCCAAGTGGGATTAAATACAAAAATAATCACCCCATGGCCCATTAAAATCAAACACTAAAAACTAAAGAAAAAAATCTTAAGAACAGCCAGAATAATAAGATATATTACATACAGAGAAACAATGATACAAATAATGGCTGACTTCTCATCAGAAAGAAAGGAGGCCAGAAAACAATGTGATTAACATTTTGTGAGTGCTGTAAGAAAATCACTCTCAATGCAAACTTTTACATCCAGTGAAACAGGCTTTAAAACTGAGGGTGAAATAAAGACTATTTTCAGATAAAGAAAAGCTTAAAGAACCCATTGCCCAAATACTGGCACAACAAGAGATACTAAAAGAAGTTCTTCAGGTTGGAAGAGAATGATACCAGATGGAAGCATGAATCACTAGGAAGGAATAAAGAGTGCCTGAAATGGTAAATATATAGGGGCATATAAAAGGTGATTTTTTTTCTTCTTTTAATTTCTTTGAAAGACAACCGACAGGTTAAAGGAAAAATGATGGTATTATACTGTGGAAATTATTACATAAGTAGATAGAAAATGAATGACAACAATAGCTCAAAGGATGGAGAGATTACTATTGTAAGATTCTTACTTTTTATTTGAAGTGGCACCATAGCATTTCTAAGTAGACTATGATAAATTAAGGACATGTATTTTAATGCCTAGAGCAAATATTTAAAGAATGATACAAAGAGATATGGCTATAAAGCCAAAACAGGAATTGAAATAGGAAAGTAAAATAATAATTTCTTATAAAGCTAAGTATGTATCTACCCAATTCCAATTCTACTCCTAGCTATTTACTCCAGAGAAATGAAAACAAGCCCACCAAAAGACTTGCAGATAATGTTAATAGAAACTTTAATGAAAATAGAGGAAGACTAGAAATAATCAAAATGATCATCAACAATTATCATATATTTATACAATGAGATACTACTCAGGAATAAAAAAGAACAATTAGTGATACATAAAACAACATAATTGAATCTAAAAAGCATGTAGAACAATAAAAACCAGCTATCAAACGTTGTATTATTCCTATAAAGTTCAAGTGATAGAAATCAGAACTGTGGTTGCCTGTGAGGGAATGAAGATCAACCAAAACACAAGGGAATAATTCTGGGATGAAGAAAATGTTTTATGTTTTGATTGGAATGTTAGTTACATGACTGTATCCATTTATAAAACTCATCTAATTGCGAACTTAACATCTGTGTGTTTCATTGTAAATTTTATCTGAGTGAAATATATTTTTAAAATTTCACAGATTTAATTAATGTAACCCACTACACAAGGATGCTAAAGATAAAAAGCACATAATTATATCAACTGATGCAGAAAAAAACATTTCCCCAAATCCAACACCCATTTGTGATTTAAAAATAAACAAAAACCAAAAACCTCTCAGAAAGTAGGACTAGGGAAACTTCTTCAACTAGATAAACAACATCTTTAAAAAATCTTTATCTAGCACCATACTTATGGTAAGAAACTAGATGCTTTTCCTGAAGATTAGGAACAAGGCAAGGATGCCCTCTGTAACTAGTCCTACTCAACATAGTTCTGGAAGTCCTAGCTACTGGAATAAGATAAGGAAGGGAGATAAGGGGTATACATACAGGCAAGGAATTAAAAAAAAACTGTTTTTCTTTGAGGATGACAATTATCTATGTAGAAAATCAGAAAGAATCAACAACAAAACTCCTGGAACTAATAACTGTTATATTGTTATAATCAATTTTGCAGGATACAAAGTCAATATACAAAATTCACTTGGTTTCCATAATCAGCACTGAACAAGTATAATTTAAAACTAAGAACACAATACCATTTATAGTAGCAACCCCCAAAATGAAATGCTTATGTATAAATCTAACAAAATATGTACAAGTCCATTAAGAGGAAGTCCACTCTGCAATATGGATAAAGCAGTATGCAGAGGAAAACTAAAATTTATATCCTTAAATGTATATTTTAGAAAATAATAAATTTTGAATTAAGCTAAGCACAGAATTGAAGAAAAAAGTAATATATAAAATAAAAACATATGATTAAAAAGCAATACAAAGAATATAAATTGAAGGAAAAAGAAAAAAATTAATTTTTTATTAAATCTACAAGATCACACAGTCTTGATTAATAAAACTGTGTTCCTAAGAACCAATAACTATAGGTAACTGATTTTTTTTAGAATAAGGAACCACAAAAAATATAATTTAGGAATGAGAAATATTTAACTGCAGGTACAGGAGAGATTTTTGAAATTTTAAGAGAATTATCTATATTATTTTCATCCACCAATTTGAAAATTTAGGAAGTTTATTAGTCAAGACTGCCTTGGATGCAAATGACAGACACTCCATTAAAACTAGCTGCAGCTAAAAAGATACTATATTGACTCATATACTTGAGAAGCCTATAGGATAGTACTGGCTTCCAACATGGCCAGGTCCAAGGACTCAGTGTCAATAGAGTACCTCTCTTCCCACTGTACCCTCAGGTCAGCTTATCTCTCTGCTTATGCAGGTTCTCTTCACATGTCAGGGAAAATGGCCATCTACAGCCACAAAATTTCATCTGATCAACTTAATAACAGTCAGAGGATATGGGTAAGAGAGAAGGAAATGGAGAAGTGGAATAATAAAGGATCAGAAAGTGCGGGTAGAGACAAGTTGTTCGACCTTCTCTGATTCATTCCTTTCCATGAGTAAATCCTCATTATCTGAATTCCTTAAATTTCAAAATGGTAAAACTTCCAGAGGAGAGTATTCAGTCCTGGGGAACTTCTGGTGAAAAGACTAGGAAATATTCCTTATATAAAATTGCTCAAGTGTGGATGACTTCCTTTCCCATTCTCCACAGATTCTCCCAAATATCCCTTTCTCTCTCCTTGGCCTCATTCCCATTTTGCTTTTCTTCTCTTCTGTTTTCCTGCCCTTCTCCCCTTCTTCTCATCTGAAACTAGAAGGTCCTCCCTTCTTTCCGTTAAGCCTGGTGTCAGAGGGGGTTGAGGAGGCTCTGGGTTTTGTGTCTAATTCAGCCACATCCTCTGGGGTGTGGGAATGAAGGAGTCAGAAGCGGTCAAATATTTACTTAGTGTGTTCCACGTTTAGAAAGAGTGAGCATTTGGGAATAAACAGAACTGGGTTGAAATTAGTCTCCATGCTTAAATCTGTGCCTCAGTGTTCTCATCAGAAAAATGAAGACAATAATAGCAGCTCCCACAGAGAGTTGTTGTATGGATTAAATAAGGTATTGTTTGTACAATGCCTAGTTCAAAATACGCACTCAGCAAATAATGCCTATTAGGGAACTATGGTTGAAAAAACAAAGGAAGGAATAGAAAGGCTATACTGCAGTTTTTTTTCTCCCACTTTCCTCCCTCTTACCTAAAATCATAGAAGGGAGAAGAAAGAAGGCAGGGAGGTGAGAATGTGGGCAAAGCAATACTAAATCTTAAATCTCAATCCCTAATTTAGCTGCTGAATCAAAATCAAAGACATTGAGATGACAGTTTCTATTTCATATACTGGATTTATAGTTTATTCCAGAGAACTCATCTAAGCAATAATATCATACTTGGAATACAAATCTCAAGGAGGAAAACGCTCTTAGACAAAAACTACAGTGAAACTGACACACCCAGATTACTCACTGTCTTCTCAAGAGAAAAAGAAATCTGGTGATGTCATTTCTGCCCTTGCCCACTCCAATATCAATACAGTTTCAACTTCTCAGAGCATAATAAAAGTTCTTGTATTTCACACAATAAATAACAAAGCAAACTCCCAAAAACTCATGCATGTACTGTAGTTGAAACAAAGGGGGCAATTTTATCTAATTAGTGAATTTTTCAGCTATTTTATATTTAGTCTACATAAAAAATATGAATCTGTTGTAGATCATTTATTCCTAGTGGTAAGTAATTATAATTCATTTGGAAAGCAACTTTAAAGCAGGTAGATACATTTTTCAAAACACCAGTCCACTGTATAATTACTGATACACTTATCATCATTCTTCTGATTTAAAAAAGGAGGTGAACAAGTTTCATCACAGTCCCCTAAGAAACTGTTTCACTTCTCTCTGTCATCATTCAGCCTTGGCCATATGTGATTTCAGTGTTAGTGAATCCACTGCACTTTTAAGTAATAAAGAAAAGAACATATTCTGGTTACTGCTGAAAAGATATTTCATCAGTCTTCCTGTTAGTATGAGTCATAGCAGAAAAGAATTTAATGATTTGCAAGAAGAAACCACAGTCCCCTAACAAGCACTCCAAGCCTTTAAGCCACAAGAGAAGGAATCGACAACAAATTTTACCCTTATTTTTTCTTTGAGCACCTACTGTGTACTAGCACTCTTCCAGGATCTGTGAGTACTCTTTAAAAATACAATTTAAAAATAAAAATATGACCTTCAGAAGTAGTTAGCCTGAAGTTTTCTTTATAAGAAATCAGCATTATTTTTGAATCCTCTGATGCTGAGACTTAAAAAAATAGCAATCCAAAGAGCTTAGCCTTCACTCATCTTTAGAACAAGGATAATAATAACATTAATACCCAAATTTCACCAGCTCCAAGCCTCCCACTTGCTTGACCAAGGGAAGTCCCATCTCTCAGAATCTCCCCTTCAAAACTATTTTCTAGAGTCTGCAAAGATGCCATAAACATCCACAAACACTGAGCTGCAGAACTTAGGAAAGAAGCCACAGCAAAGTTGCTCGAGCCTCAAAATGTTAAAAGTGATTAGTCCAACAAACTCATTTGTCACCTTATTCGCTGTTTAGGCAATGACAGTTCACCTAGAGGTCACACCATACTGCCAATGCTGGACATCCAGTCACTTAAAACTGACCTTGAAAAACCAGAGGGAGTTCAGGATGATCCACAGTAACGTTGACCAGCCTCCAATTTGCTTTGGAAAGCTCACTCACAAGTTAGAAACAGCCATCATTTCCCTTGGGGCCCTTACTCACCAGGCAGGTAAGGTCAGGGTGGATTTTGGCAGCAATCTCTATGGTGCACCAGGAGCAACCACTCCATAAAATATTACAGCCTTGCTGCTGGGTTTGGCTTGGTATGGGAGCCTCCTGCTTTCCTTATTGTGACTTAGCTCTCCATGCCCCAGTCATTTCTCCCTGTCATCTGGCCTCTATTGGGGCCATCACAGTCCATGAGGCATGCTGTCTGAAGCCAGTGGTGGTCAGGATCCAAGACCTGTGTTCCACGAGGCTCCTAGCCCCTTTGCAAACCAGTGCCTGGCTTTCTCATTAGAATCACCTGGGCCCCAACTCTGGCCTAGCTAAGATGCTCTGTTACACCAACATTGGGAATATCACTACCAGGTGAGTGATTATAAATGATGGGTCAATGCAATGGTAGGCACACTAAAATTGTAAAAAGCCTTCTTGGTGCAAAATGATATTTTACCTAACAGTTACCCAATTTAAGGGGGCAGTGATGGTTGTTATGTGATTAGATGGCTATTTAAAGTAACCAGCATAAGAGAAATTCATAATCAGTCTATAAGAATTAATGTTTTACATGCAGCTTTTCTTTTCTCAAAAAATTAAGATATTTTATTTCAGAGTATTATGTGCCCAGAACCAGGTTGATCATAAGAAGCAATATACCTGAAATAGTCTGGTTTAAAGATTTTAGAGATTGAGAATAGCAATTTGGACATACTTCAGTTTCCAAAGCCCCCAAAAGATAAAGTAGATGGTAGGTCATATTTATTGAGCAGTTTCTATATGCCAAACATTGTGCTACATAATTTACACGCATTGTCTCACGTGATCAAACAATGCTCTGAAATAGCTACTATTATGATCTGTATCCTACAGATAGGAAAACCGAGCTTAGGAAAATGTGCCAACATTCTGAGTTAGTAAGAGGTGAAACTGAGTTATGAACATTGGGCTTCTGACTCTGACACCTCTGTGCTCAACTGCCTCCAGCTGGGCTCACCATGAGTTTGGCCACCAAATTTGACTTCTAATCCCATTTCTTCTCATAAAAGGTCATTTAACCTCACTACCTTGTCTGTAAACTGGAGGAATGAGGATTCTCTGAGCTAACATTTGCAAAGACCCAAATGTAAGGTTATCATTACATGAGAGGGCAGAGTTCATCCCTCATGAGAAGAATAAAGTGGGCAGAGGACCCTCTTGCTGCAGAATCCAGCTCTGGGGCACCATCAGCAATGCCCAGGCACATGTGAAGAGGAGTACACTGTTACCGGGTATAGTGGTAATGTGATTTGAGGCATGAAAAGAATGTGGGCCCTCCAATCACAATGCTGACCGCAGTACCCACCACTGACTTCTCAAAAGGAGGTTCAGACATACTAGACTTCATTCCTACCCAGACTGTTTTTAACTTTGCCCAAAACTGCTCAAGTTGGGAATACTGGGATTATCTGTTTCTTTCATTTTTATGAAAATTGTCTCAATGACCAGAGCTGATTACTTTCTACAGATGCTCTCATGCTTTTATCACAGTGTGTCAGACCAGAAAAGCTCAGAGACCCCCATGCTATCTCCTTTCTAAGGCTTGAGTTCTCTTTTAAATGTTAAAGATACAGCTAGTCTATTCTATCTTCAGTTTGAAATTCCTACAGATACAGAAAGCTTGTCACAAGGTTCTCCATCAATACAAGCAGCTGGACATAGGTCCACTGCAGGGAGCCACTTCTGGACCTTTGTGCTTAAGATGAAGTGGAATAAGGTGAGAGGAAGAAGGGGAAATGTTGAGCCCTTAGTCAAAGGACTGAGCTTTCTAACCGGCTGATGTCCGTATCATTGGTCCTGAAAGGTGACCGCAACAGAAGAGAGCTAACTGCTATAGTCAGCCTGTTTAAGAAAGCCCAGTCTCTCTCTCCACGGACAGTCTATTCTGGGTTGAGCACTGACACTGAATATTTATCACTGAGTCCTCTATGCCAGGTCATTTTAAACCCATCATTTGTTAGTTGATTGTTATTATCACCTCTACTGTAACTCAATCTAAGTAATATCCATGTATGCGTTTGTTAGTATTTTATGCATACCCCATGGACCTGGAAATCAGTGGAAACCAAGCAGAGTCCCTCTTTTAATTGTAGGTGGTTTCCACTGGTCTCTTGTGGGTTTTCAGGGTTCTGTCCACAGGATTGCTTCATTTTCTCTTGGAACTCCCTGACTGCCACCATCATCATAACATCAAGATACACTGAGTATTTACCATGACTCATTAACACATATATACTTCACATGAATGACCTCACCTAATCCATACAATTCTATCAGGTTGCTATTGTCATTATTATTATTACCCCCATTTTACAGTTGGAGGGGGCGAATCATAGAGAAGCTTCCTGACCACAAATCACAAAACTAGAGAGGGCTGGAGCTGGAATTTATACCCATGTCTGTGTGACTCCAAATCTTGAGCCCTCAAGAGCTCCACCAGATACATTCCTCTCTGACTAAGACCTGGGAAAAAAAACCCTACATTTCTACCAGTTCTGCTAAAATTCAGCCCAATGAATGGCTTTCTCAGGGGGCAGGTTACAGACTATTTACCAAATTATAAAACATGAATTCAGTCTAGAGTGAAGGACAGCTACCTGAATGTGGTGAGTCCAAGCGATTGTCTAAATTAATCAGTTTCAGAAAAAAACTGAGCTGCATTGTAAGGGAAAGCAGTGGGTGTGAGGAAATACGTCTCCCTTTTTATTCTCTTCTGTGTGCCATTCTCTTTTAACATATTTATAAAAGTGACATCCGTTCCTTTCTTTGTTCAGTGTGAGTCCATAAATGATAAGAAACCAAAGTAACATAACTAACCTTGTGATATCAGCTCTGCATGTCATAATTTGTCAGTATTTAGGCAAAATCCTCGTGAGATACTTGGTATATTCTTATGATTCCATTTGCTTCCAAGCTGCACTCCTCGTTTGATCCAATATGACAATTTAGTATAAAAACAGAACAATCTAGTCTCGTAAGTAAACTGCCACATCCACCTAGACCTACCTATCTCTTTATGCAGCTCTGAGAAAAGGTCTATTTCTTTTTGAGCGGTACCAGATCAGACTGTGGCAGTCAGTGCGGTGGACTGCCAATGGCTTTTCTGAGCATCTCCATAATGAACCCCTCGTGCATGACTGTTGCCCACAAAGATTCCTCCCCAGTACAAAGGAAAGATTAGGTCTAGGGAAGGGCTAAAATACTGTTTTCAGAAAAGCAGCAATTCCTCCAAAACTTGAATCTAAATGCATCCACCAGAATCCCTGGGGAGCTTTTCAAACATGGATTCTGGAGCCCCTTATGTCGACAGTTAAATTAGGTAGACTTTCTAATTTGTTAGGTCTGAGATTGGGCCTAGAAATCTGTATATTATAAATAATGGGCAGCATACATACAAAAAAATGTAAAAAATCGTGTGTGGCTTGAAGAATTTTCGTATAGTAAACGTTCCCAGTTAACTGAACATATCAAGTAACAGAGCATATTGGCATACCAGAATCCCCTTCATGTTTTTTTCCCCAGATTCTGTCTCTCCCCCTCAAGGTTAGCCAATATATAGACTTTAAACAGTATAGGTTGGTTTTGCCTTTTTGTTTTTAACTTTTTTTCGAACTTCATATAAATGAAACTATACAATATAAACTTTCCTGTGTCTGGCTTTCTTTGCTCAACATTGTGATTGTGAAATTTATGTTGTCACTATATTTGTAGTTTGCTCATTCTCACTGCTGTTTTGCTGATGGATATTCAGATTCTTTCCAATTAAGGGTTGTTGCAAATTGTGCTGCAATAAATTCTTATACACATCTTTTGGTGCACATATGAATGCATTTCTGTTGGGTAAACACATAGGAACGAAATTCCTGGGTCAAAGAATAGCTTTAGCAGATACTGCTGGACAGGTTTTCAATATGGTTTTATCAAATCTGAGTATTTTAAACTATTTCCCAGTTGATTTGATGCCAGGTTAGGTAACCACTGAACTAAAAGCCTGAGAATTTACAGGCAGGCACTATGTCAGTATCTTTCTGCTGCTCTGAATGTACTGGACAATATCTTACGCAAGGTAAGAGATCAACAAATAGTTCTTGGATTGAGTTAAGTTTTCTATAAGTATTAATCTATAAGTAAGGAACAACAAAGCTCTCACTTCATTTTCTGGTCAGCTTTTCTTACAGTTTTATAGAGTGGTATTTTAAATGAGGTGGTTAAAAAGGAGCCATCATCCCATCCAAGTCAGTCATCTGTTCTCACTTCACAGAGCCCACCCCACAATAGGGTCAAATTCCCTCAGATCCATCCAGAAAAAAAATCCTTAGGACTCATCCTGGCTTAGCTACAGACACACTCTGTTATGGATTGAATGTTTGTGTCCCCTTAAAAGGCGTATGTTGAAGCCTTAATCCCCAGTGTGGCTCCATTTAGAGAAGGGGCCTCTAAGGAAATAATTAAAGTTAAATGAGGTCATAAGGGTAAAGCCCTGATCTGACAGGATTAGTGTCCTTATAAGAAGAGATACCAGCGTCATTTTAACTTAATCATATTTTCAAATCCCTATCTCCAAATAGTCACATTCTGAGGTACTGGGGGTTAGGAATTCCAACATATGAATTTGTGGATTCATAATTCTGCCTATAATAGGGTTGACTTCTGCACTTTGTCTACATTGTCTCCAATTTTTATGATGGGCATATATTTCCTCTGTAATTTTTAAAAACAGAAAGGTAAGAAAAAAAATTGACTGGAAGACAAATGTTAACAGCAAAATATTAATAGGAAATATCTCTAAGGATTATAGGTGATCCTTATTTTTTTCCTTTCCATGTTTTTTAATGTTTTTCTCTTGTGCTCTTCAATGAGCATGTACTGCTTTTTAATTGGAAACAAAATAAATATTTATTTTTAATGAAATAAGTAAACCCAACAGCTGCCCCTTCAAAAGCCTGGAAATTAGATACACTCGGGGAAAGCATCTACCTTTGGAAGTGGCTAGTGATCTTTAATTATTCAGAGTGACACTTCACTTATAAAAAGCTATTTAAAATACATGATCATTCAGAGATGGTATGTGATTCTTAGGTTATGAAAACTGACATAATTTCCCTTAATTTTCCAGGTTACAGTAGTAAAGTGAATCTAGTCTTAAATTATTAGCCTTTTGAAGCAATTATTCAAATTAAGGATTTTTCAAATGAGTATTACATTATGCTTATAGTATGGACTACACACTTCTTCTTAATTTATGAATATTCATTAAGTAATGAGTCTTAATCCCAACAGCAATAATAATGTCCTATATTAACAGACTGTTCTTTCCAAGAGATGTACATCATAGTTTTTAATTAAATAATCCCATTATGTTATGAAATCACCTGTGAAGAAATGTGTTAAGAATAAGAAAATAAATAGCTTGTGACTCCAGTACTTACCAGGTTTGCCTCAGGGTTTGGAGCTCAGACAGAAACACCCATGAGATCTGGCAAAATTTCCTCAGAGCCCATGTAAGCGAACTACCCATCAGGTGATGGGCTTGTCAGTCTAGCTCTCAGGAGAGTTCCAGTCCACATGGAGAGAAGCACAGGATGCTCTGAGCAGAATTTCCTAACAAGGAAATTGCTGCACGTTCCCCATGTGGCTATTTGAAGGATGAAGCAATGACATCTTCTAAAGTGGCATCTTCTTCTTTTTCTTCTTTATTCCTTAGAAACTGCCTTTAGTGCTGGTAAGAGTGGATTTCCCAAAGACAGAAAGTAATCTAAAATGACAAATAACTGGAATAAATTTTGAAATCTTTCTTTTTGTGGTCAGCTATCCTAACAGTTTTCTTCCTAGTAGGGAGCCACTCATAACTCCTGACTATTCCTTCATCCACTGGAATGTAGCAGATTTGGAATTTCCCAACTGTCATTCTTGTCAGGAATCCATTTCTTCACCATGCCAAGCATTGTCAACTACAGAAGTTTTCATTTAAATGAAGATTAGTTTGCATGCTTCTTGAAGTGCCTTTAGAAGTGGGTAGGATATCTGTTTCTTTTACATTTGTATCTATTTCATACATTGAGCAATAAGTCAAAACAAACACTTTGGAGAATGACTATGGACGAAAGATGATAGAGTGGATGGCTTCCAGTATTACATCACCGAGTGTGATGTTCCACAAACTCTTCGGCAATAGCAATATTGTATTTACAAATATTTCCTTCCTATAAAATCTAAACTAAAAGTTGGCTTACATTAGCAATTATCTAAACATCTGTCTCTATATCCAGCTCTATTCCCACCATGCCAGTTAACCTTGCTTGTCTACCTGCTGGAAAAGATTGGGAGAGTAAGAAGAAATGGCCAATCAATTGCCAAGTGACTGAGAGCTACTGTTTATGTTTGGATTCAGTTCTCTTCATGTCCCAGGTGTGAAATCTACGCCATTTGTCTCCATAGAAAAGACGCAGGATCTTTGCCAAATTCTTTGGCAGGATTGGGGAAGTGCCTTGTACTGCTGGATTAGCTGAGGGGTTTCCATGTGAGAAACTGAGCAGTACAGTTTAAATGAGAGGGACTGAAAGAAGTCAGAGGAAGGTAGGTAAAAGGAGGATGCTCGGCAGTCTCAGGCTGGATGTAGGTTGCTCTTCCTTGTTTCACTCTGGCCAGCAGTGACGTGCTGCCAGACACTGCTCACTGACACTAGATAGTCCTTCACAGTTTATCAAGCACTTGTACAAACAAAAACTCATCTGGCTTTCTTAACACACTACACTGAAGAAATGGCGAGCATATACATTAAATACTATTTTGTATCATATTCCATTAAATTTTCAGGCTTTGGAGTCAGATTACTGGGCTTTAAATATTAATTCAGTCACTTCTGGCTGGGTGACTTTAACTAAGGTAAACAACTTCCCTGTGCCTTCTTTTTTCACTCATGAAAGGGCGATAACAATGATACCCACCTCACAGGATTAATGTGAGGATTAAATGAGATAACACAAGTCCTCAGTACATGGCCCAGCATATAGTAAGACCTGTATAGATGTTAGCTATTATTCGTAATTAGCATTTGCTTATAAGGTTTCTGTCTTTGGTATCATGCCTAGAAATTTCTTTCCTGTCCTAAGATGATATATTCATTCATATTTCCTTTCATGATCTTATGTTTTATATTTAAATCCTTTAAAATTTTATCAGTATGTTTTAAATTTCAAGTATTAGACACCAGAATAAAATTTAATATTTTATTGTGATAAGAATATTTAACATGAGCTCTACCCTCTCAAAATTTTAAGTTTATTATACAGTATTGTTAACTTAGGTACACTGTTGTACAGCAGATCTCTAGGATTTATTCATCTTGTTTAACGGAAACCTTATGCCCACCGATTAGCTACTGCCCATTTCCCCCTTCCCCCAGCCCCTGATAAGCACCACTCTACTCTCTGAATCTATGAATTTGACTATTTTAGATGCCTCATAAAGATGGGATCATGTAGGATCTGTCCTTCAGTGACTGGTGTATTTCACTTAGCATAATGCCTTCAAGGTTCCACGTTTTCAAGGTTTTATGTTTTACATTTAAATCCTGGAATTTATTTGTGCATATGGAATAAGGAAGGGATCTAACTCTACTTTTTCCAAATGGTTACAGGACATAATATTTGAAACAAAACCATGCAATACACAATTCCTAGCAAGGGTAAGAATAAGAAAATTCTTTCATAATGAGAGCAGGTTATTTTTCTCTTTTTAAAAATAATTTCTATATAGGGTGCTTTCCTCCATAAGACTATGAAATTATTGGATTTTCTTAGTTCTTCCTGGTTTCTATCACCCGAAAATAATGAAACATTTATTTCTCTTCTCATAATATTAGTGAAAGAAGAATATTCTCAAAGGGAGTGGAAATAAAATGATAAAAATAATGACATGTTGGTGGCACCAACTCCTGCCCATGGCTGGCAGGAAGGAGCTATAAAAAAATTTAAACTCTTATTCAAATATCAAATCATTACGTTGTACAACTGAAACTAATATAATGTTACATGTCAGTTATATATCAATTTTAAAATCTATACTTCTAGATATTTAAGGACAAAGCAACACGGGGGGAGGAGGAAGCATATTACAAGCAATCTGTATTTTATTTGTTTAAGCCTACTTTAAAAAAATTAGTATGACTTAGCAAAAATATACAAAATAGGAAATAAATTAGAAATAAACAAGAAAGATGAGGCAAAAGGAAAAATAAGAGTATGAACATAATTAAGAAGCAGGAATGAAGCTTTTAAAAATTTTAAAAGCACCACATTACTCTGTGCATTTGCTATGAATGGGCCACAGATTTATCTCTGAGTTTTCAACTGTTAGTGCAGGATCAAACAATCTCAGTCACAAAACGCAAAGTATCTATAAGAAAAAAGCAAGGCTTGGGGGTGGGGGCGGATAAATTAGGAGTTTGGGATTAACATATATACACTACTATATATAAAATAAACAACAAGGACCTACTGTATAGCACAGGGAACTATATTCAATATCCTGTAATAACCTATAATGGAAAATAATCTAAAAAAGGATATATATGTATGTGTGTATAGGTATATATAACTGAATCACTTTGCTGTACACCTAAAACTAACACAACCATTGTAATTAACTATACTTTAATTTTTAAAAAGTCTAAAAAGAGAGAAAAAGAAAGGCAATTTTTCAGAGCATATTACACAGAAGTGGATATCGATGGTTGTCTTCCCAGAATCCATTCTGCCCTTCATCTTTTCTAACAGTAACTCAATTTTGCTCAGGTATCTACCCTTCCTCATGCAGAACTTGTGATCCCAAAGGTGAACTGAGTAATATAAGCCAACCAGTGACAGGTTCAGGACTGAGTACATGATTGAGAATCAGCCAATAAGACAAAAGGAAATGGTTGCTGAAGAACGTCTGGGAAAGCTGGGGAAGTTCTTTCTTGGCTTTAAGACAGACCAATGTCTCTTACCTGCTGAACGTGAAAAGAAGCTGCAGGTGCCACTGGCATCCATCTTGTAACCACGAGGTAAACCAGCCTGAGGAAAGACAAAACACATTAGATGAGATCAGCTAAACAATTGAAG
The DNA here is from genome assembly GCF_009834535.1 of Camelus ferus. Lineage (NCBI taxonomy): Eukaryota > Metazoa > Chordata > Mammalia > Artiodactyla > Camelidae > Camelus > Camelus ferus. The sequence continues at coordinate 29,715,563 of NC_045699.1, forward strand.
GGGATTGGAAGTCCTGATCACACTGCATCTGAAGTCTACGCTACTACTAGACATCTACCCCGATGAGATTCACTGTTTACCACTTTGATTCTGGTGTCTAATACTTGAAATTTAAAACATACTGATACATACACCCTCAAGTGTATGAAAACATGCTCTTTTCCCTAATCAACTCAGATTAACATTGTATAACAACACACCCTCTCCCATTCAACCATCTACACCACAAATATTTCTAGAGCATATATCATATGCCAGCCTACTGTGCTAAATTCTGGGAATATAATAATGAAATGGTGATGCAATAAGTGCTATGAGAGAGTGCTTCCTACCAGGGACAGGAACGGGAATCTAATATATTCTGGGAGCAAGAGGCATCCCAAGGAAATTCCATTTTCACTATTGATTAGTTTTTATCTATTCTAAAATTTTATCAAAAATGAAAATAGTACTCTCTGTGACTGACTTCCTTCACTCAGCATAATGTTCTTGAGGGTCATTCATGTTGGTACATGGAAGTGGTTCATTACTTTTTGTTGCTGAGTGGTATTCTATTGTATGAATATCACTATTTTCTATTTATTCTCCCTGCTTATTGTACCTCTTATTCTCAATTTCTGCCCTCCTCTACTGGCTTCTTACTATATCTCTTTGCATCATTTCCTGTGTGATTGCTCTAGGAATTAAATATACACCCCAAACTTCTCTAAACTCTCTTTAGATTTAATATTATATTACTTTATGTAAAATGTATGAATCTTATAACTCTGTATGTCCATTTACCTCCCCTTACCTTAATGTTACAGTTGTCACATGTATTTGTCTAGGTTGATAATTGGGTTTTTTCTTTCAACACTTTAAAGGTATCATTAGCCTCTCAGGTTTCTGATGATGTGTCCAGTCATTTGAATCTTTGTTTCCCCAATGTAATGTGTCATTTTCCTTTTAATGTTTTCAATATTTTCTCTCTCTCTTTTTTTTGTGGGGGCGGTGGGTTCAAACTTTCACTATGATGTGCTGAGGCATAATTTTCTTGGTATTTATCCTGATTGGAGTTCTTCTTGCATTTCTAAATATATGTCTTTTAGTAAATTTGTGAATATTTTTGCCATTTATTTCATTAAATAAATGTTAGGCCCCATTTTCTCTTTACTCTCCTTCTGGAACTTTAATTATGTGTATGTTAGACCTCTGGATATTGTTCCACAGATACCAATGATTAAGTTCATTTTAAAAGATATTTTCATCTCTAGTTTATTGTAAAGAATATTATAAAGCATACAAATGGACAGATGAAGAGGTACATAGGGTCAAGATCCAGAAGGGTCCCTGGTACAGGAGCTTCTGTACCCAGGGAGTTGGGGCGTGCCAACCTCCTGACACACAGATGTGCTCACCAACCTCGATACTCTCCAAATTCCACAGTTGAGGGGTTTTTTGGAGGTTTCAGCAAGTAAGCATATTGATGAAATCATCAGCCATTGGTGATGAATTCAATCTCTAGGTGCTCTCCCCTCCTGGGAGGTCAGATGGAATTGGGGGAAGCTGAAAGTTCCAATCCTCTAATCATGCCTTGGTTATTCTGGCAACAAATCCCCAATCTGAAGCTATCTAGGGGCGTCCAGCTATCATTTATCACATTAGCATACAAAAAGACAGTAATCCCTCTGCAGAAGTTCTTGTGCCAGGAACCAGGGACAAAGACCAAATAAATATTTACTATATCACAATATGACAACCATGTTCATGGATTAGAAAACACCATGTCATTAAGGCATCAGTTCTCCCCAAACTGGTCAACAAGGCAATCACTATCAAAATCGTACCAGTCTTATTTTTGTAGAAATTGACAATCTAATTTTTAAATTTATATGCAAATCAAAAAATTCTAGAACAGAATAGCCAAGATAATCTTGAAGGAAAAAAAAGTAAAACAAAATTGGAAGACATCAATTACTGAATTTCAAAACTTACCATAAAGCCACAGAAAGAAAGCCCACCTGCTGATTTTGCTTACATGCAACTGAGACCTATATTTCTGTTCCTTATATAGCAAGGAGTCTTATACAATGAAAGGATATCGTACAGATCTCCTAAGTTAAGTCAAAGCCTTCCCAAAGATATAAATTGACTAAATACACCTTAATGTCATCATTTGGTAATGCTGTCCATAGTAGAGAATACAGCCAAAACAATAAGAAAGTTTTTAATCTCAGAAGAAAATCAGTGGCCTACTATAAATTGATTTTCAATTCTGTTTACCTTAGTCCAATATTTCACAAAGTGCATTACTTGATAATCATGCTTCACAGGGAGGAAGGAAGGAGGGGAGGGAGGGGGGAAAGAAGAAATAAAGGGAAGGAAGGAGGAAGGATAGAAGGTAATTCTTTTTTTTCCAGGGGGAGGGGGAAATTAATTCTCAAATAAATTTGAGGAATGCAGAGTTTAAGAAACTTTGATTTCATTTGTCTCAGGACTTCCCAGAAACTTTAATATGCTAATATGCACTGTAAGTCTCCAAGATGGCAGAGAGTGTAATTTTGTCTTTGAAACCCTTTCTAAAATTAACTAGTGTTCAGTGGAACAACATACTTTGAGAAATGCTTTCTCAGGCTAATGGGAAAAAAAAAGCCATAAATATAAATGTATTATTTTTCTGACTCAAGAGTGATGAGCTAGTCTAGTCTTGAAGCTTATTAAGGGAACCCTTATTTTTTAAGGGATATGAACCATCTACTTTTTAACAAAAAAAAAAAACCACAGGACTGAGAGGAAATGTGCTCTCTTCTAAACAGCTGTGTGACTTTAGGCAAGTATCAGTTTAATCCTTTCTAATCCAATGTGTTTCCTATAGCTGTAAAAGCAGAAATCCCCTGGTCACAGGGTTCTTTGTGGTGGCCGAATATAAATGTATCCGAATAACAAAGAATTAAAGAGAATACAAGTGTTAGGATGGAAATCCCCAGACTGCCCAGTCAGAAATTCCCTCCAATTGTCCTGGTTCTTGCCCTTTGACTACTGACCACAGCTTGATGTTGGGCTTGGTACCAGTGTCCCCACAGGCAGAGTGAGGTCAAGGTGCACATTGCTGGGGCAAAGGCATCAGAGGTGCCAAGGAAGATGGGATCTACTTTGTCAGCTTTCCACCCCAAGGCTGAATTCACTCATGCCCCCTCCTCAACCAGGCCTATGGGAACAGTTGTGGAGAAAAGAGGCAGGGAAGGATCTTTAAAGAACGTAAAGTTATAAAAATCCAGAATAATACAGATTGGCCCTAAGGGGAGAATCTGAAAAAAAGGCTGAGGAGTTTGTGAGAATACACGCTCCAAAATATTTTTCACCATATTTTTTTTTCATTTTATCTTGTTAAAGTGAATTCCACTAATTAGAGACTGATTTATTGTAAGCTGATTTTAGAATATTGGAAATATCTCTAGGAGGGTTAAAGAACTATCAAACATCCATCTGGAGTGTGAATTTTCTCAATCAGGTCATTTTTCTCTTAATATTTGAAATCACTTGCACTCAGGGAATAAGATTGTGATTGACAGTGTGAAGAATAAGAGGTTCCTGGGTTGGGGAGGAGGTTGCTGCACTTAGGGGAGGGCCTGATAGGGAACAGGTGCAGAGGAGTGACCTAGAGAAGGGCAAAAGTGGAAGTGTGAAAAAGGATGACATTTATGACAAATGATCCAACTCCAAATGCCTCCTAAGTCCTATCCTTCTTCCATCTCTTCTTCCTCCTTCATTGTATGCAATCCTGCTCAAAGGGAACCAGAAAAGCTGGGACTAGAGTTAAGCAATATCATGGGTGAACTTGGTTTTTATAAGCTAGTCTGATAAGCTAAAAACCACCTATCACCTATACGTTTGTGATAGCCAAACGTATTCCAAATTCCAAAGGACCTCCTTACAAGAGAAACTGGTGTATACCTTGTTCATGAGCTGAAAGTTTCCAATAATATCTAATCAATAAATAATTCTAGGTACCTACTATGTGCAGGCACTGCTAGGTGTTGAAGTTACAATGGAGAATGAGAGACGTCACCTCTTTTTTCACAAAGCTTAATGATCATGTTTGTATTTCAAAGGTCACTAAAGTGCAGACAGTGGGCTCGAGGGAAACAGGACTGGAGCCAGAAGACAGCTAGGAAGCAGTTTCAGAAATGCAAAGAAAGACTCAGTACATAATCTTCATTGAACATTTCTGAGTGGAAGGGCATTAGCAAGACTGTAGTCTTTTCTATCTTTGGCAGAATGTGCACTTTGATTAGTGGAATAATGGGCCTTTTTTGCCTCTTTGTAGGTTTATCATGAATAACTGGCTTGGTTTTAATACCCTATGCCAATACCTGTTAAGTCTTTGGTTGCTTCCTCTACAAAAGGAATGGCCACAGTAAGCCCTCAAGCACAACAAGCAGGTGCTGGCAGCTGAAAGTTCCATCCTGCACTGAAGTGATAAGAGTAAGAGGGTATGGTTAAGGCAAGCATATCTGGTACCCTCTACTGGGGCAGGCAGTGACTTTCAGATCACCTTACAGGTTATGGGAAGACCACAGAATCAGAGCCCTATCCACTTAGACACACCTCTCAGCCATTTCTAACCATCTACCTGAGTGTTCCACATGCTCTGGTGACCCACATTTTGAGTCCTCTGCATTGTGTCGAGCAAATATTAACATTGGTTGAAAGGGTGGACATACAGTTTGTTTATGGAACAAGCATGTGCTCATGTTCTCCATTACATCTGACTTCACTTCTCAGTGTTAATTTTTCTCCTGTTAGTACTTGTCCTTCCGTGCTTAAGAAGTCTGGCTTCTTTTACTACATTATCATTTAGCCATCCTTCCTCTAGGTTCTAACACTCCAGTGTACCATGGATAATTTGATTCAATTTAAAAGGTATTCCTGAGCACCTACTGTATGTAAAGCTCTGCCCTGAGTGCTGTGGGAGCCACAAAGATTATGAGGAGAAAAGTGGCCCTTCCTTCATAGAGTATTTCTTTTGACCTCTCTGGCACCACTAAAATTTTCTTTAATCCTCTATTATTAACTCCCTAGTTCTCTTCCTCTCAAGCTCATCACTGCCTCTGAAACAGAAACTTCTAGGCTATAGTAGACTGTTGCATTAATGGTCCCTGAAGAAAACACACCACTCCCTAGGATAGTCCCCTCCCACACTGAATCTGAGCTTCGCCATGTGACTTGGTTTTGACCAGTGAACATTAGCAAACACAATGCAAACAGAGGTCTGATAAGTGCTTGTGCGCTGCAGCTTTCTGTCTTGGAAAACCACCACATGGGGAAGCCCGGTCCAGACTCCTTGAGGATGAAAGCTCCTAGAGAAAGGAGCCCAGATGTCCCAGCCTTCCCAGCGGAGCCCAAACACCTAGTGGACCTCCCAGCTGCTTGCAGCCACAGAAGAACCCAGGTGGGACCAACAGAAGAACTACCCAGGCCTGGCCACAGAATCATAAAAAGTAATTGCTGTTTAAGCCAAAGTCCTGGTTGTTTCGTCATGCAGCAATTGGTAACTGAAACATATGCCTTATTTCCGAGGCCTTTCTCTGACTCTGTCATGGAAAAATTCCATTTTAGTCCTGAAGGTGTCCAGTCAGCTCTTCAAGCTGCTATGCTAAGGTCTAGTTTACAAGAAGGAAGAGCATGGGCTCTGGCATCAAGGCCTCCTTGGTTACAGGGCCTTGGACCATAGACTTAACCTCTCCTCACATCAGTTTTCTGTCATAGAGCAGCATTTCTCAAAATGTGGTCCACTCCTATCAGAATTACCAGGGGTTTTTGTCAAGAAATAGACTTAAGTGGCTATTTTTATAATAGCCAAAAACTGGAAACAATGTCAATATCCACCATCTGGGGAAAGCCTATGATACATTCATACAATGGAATACTAGTCAGCACTAAAAAGGGCAGAGCTACTGATACACTAACATGGTTCAGCCTCTCAGATGCTGTTTTCAGCCTGCCTCAGAAGAATACATATTGCATGGTTCTACTTGCTTTAAGTCTCAGAACAGGCACTACTGATTTGTGATCATCAGGCAAAACAAATTAATGAAATTAGAGCTGAGATCACCTGAGTGGGAAGCAGGAAGGACTGACTGGGGAGAGGCATGAGGGAACTTGCTGGCATGATGGAAATGTTCTGTATCTTGATTTCGGTGTAGGTTACACGAGTGCATGCCACTGTCAAAACATCAAACTAAAAACCCCAAATCTGTACATTTTTATGTGAAAATTATACCTCAATTTTAAAAAAAGACTGCAGAAATCACACAGATTTGGGCCTGCTCTGTGGGCTGGATAAAAAAAGCTAAAGCTAAACTGGCTTTCTCAAACTCCTATTTCACCTACTATGTGGAGAAGTTGGAAAGCTGAGAATGTATTTCCCAGGTATGCTCGCAGCTAGGCTTCTGAGTGTGAATTGATTCTGCCAGTTTGGTGTGTTCAGGAGAGATGTGGAAAGTGGAAACAAGGCAATTCCACTTTGCCATCTTTCCATGGAGCTTCAGGCCAATACGTGGGCTCTGACATATGGGAGTGCTGACAGACTCCACACTCCACTGTGGGTGGGTGGGTGGCAATGACAACTGTGACAGCCTAACAGGCAACAGTGGGAGACTGACAGGTCACCAAAACTCTGGATCTCAGCTGCAGTCCAATGACCTTGAGACCAAAATCCAAGTGCCTTCCTCTCCTCCAGCTCTTCCAGTGATTTTGTAAGCACCTCTATTCTTGTTCTAAATCCATTTTTGCCTGAAATACCTGGAGTAGTGTCTGATTCCTGCACTGAACTCTAATACAGAGCCCCAGTCCAGAACCAATGGGGTAATGGTGGAACCTAGCGATTCTATCACAGGAAGTGATTCTGAGCCTCACGTGAGATCCTACAGTTTAAAAGAAAGCACTTGGCATAGAGTAGTCAATAAGTTGAGCATCAACTACGTTATTGGGACTGCTGGGTTAAGTCACTGAGATTATTACTGGACGGAACGCAAGGACCCATGAAAGCCTAGGTGCCTGGTGCAAATGCACACTCCTTTTGAAAAACGTCAACCAAACTCACTCTTTGCTGCCTAAATTGCCAAGACTTGTGCCGTTGCCATCAGTTGAAGCCCATCATGCTGTCTTAGCCACAGCTGTTTGGACCAGAGACTGGAGAAGGAGCCAAAAGGCACCAGACTTGGGCTGGGCAGAAGGGATGAGAATAGCCCTACAGCAGTTGTGCTGGATTTCCGCCAACCCCGCCCAACTGCCTTTCCCACATGGTCTCTGGCATCTGCTTTGAGCCTACTACAGTCCCTTCTCCACGGTGATTCTGAAATCTCAAATTTGCAAATCGGATCATATCACTTCCCTTCAATGGCTTCTCCTTGAATTTGGGATTAAATTATAGGCTCTTGAAAAGTTTAGCCAACAAGGCCCCTGTGATCTAGTCTACACCTGGTTTTCTGGCCTAATCTCATGCTGCTCTTTCCCTCACATCCATGCCATCCAGATTAAGTTCTGTTCTCTGTGGATTTCCCCTTGTACTTTTTCCTTGGAACCACTTTCACAATTGTAATTGAATAATTTGTAATTACTTAATACTTTCCTCCCACACTAGCAGTAAGCTCAATGAGAGTGACATTTGTGTATCTTGTCAGTTATTGTGTCTCTGGTGCCAGCCTCAGTGCCTGGCACATAGCAGGTGCTCAGTGAATATTTATAAACGAAAAAATGAACCAATACATGTTCATACTCTCATTGCTGAGCATGGTGACTCCTTGGAAAAGCATCATCTATGGCAACCTTAGGTCTTCGTGACAGCCCATTCAGCTCAGAACCAGTTAACCTGTTTAACCTGCAGGTTGATGATGTTCAAGATAAAAAAGTAAGATTCTGGCAGTTGTGACAGGCAGGTGGCACCATCCAGGGGTCCTGGGGTTATTGGGCTGAGAGATTAGATTCAGGTGCAGTTTTTGTCTTAGCCTCAGAGTAAAAGCAGAAACTAGTCCTATTGGTTCTCGGCTTCCTTGTCCACCCTTGCAGGTGCCCTGTCTGGTACTTGTCACCCTCACCCCAGGAGGCTGCAGCTAAGAGGACTGTGTGAGACATCTGGCGCCAAAGGGTTTGGAAAAAATTAACTAGTTTCTGGTGGCACACATTATTACCACAAGTACCCATTTATCAAGAACAGATTCAGAAAAATTAGACAAATTGTACTTTTTGTGTGATTCCGCATTTCAAAGGATTTTCATTTACAAGGAAAAAGCAGCACCCAGTTTCCACCCAAAGCAAAGTCAGCTCTTAACACAGCTTGGAAGGTCCCAGAAAAATCTTTCAGCCCTTCTGAAGCTCCTCAGGTAGTAGAGTCTCATCTCCTGTGAAAACACCCATCAGTGCCTTCCTGCAAATTCTACACATGCCTGCTATAGACCCAGAGGAACTGCGTGAGGTTTTTGCTTTTTGTGAGAGCTACCCACCCAATACCCCGTTTACTGACTAAGACTCTGGCTGGTCTCTGGACAGGGGCAAAGAAGAATGAGACCTAATATTCTCTTCAAAGGACCAGTCACTTGACAGGATTAACAGGCTCAGAGCCTGCAGCACCTACTCCCTGTGAGGATTAGAAGAGATAGTGTACTTAGCCCAGAGCCTGGGAGATGATAGCTGCTCCAAAATGTTAGCCATTATCATCATTACTGAGGCTGAAAATTTTGGAACCTCATACCATAAAATTATTTCTGGTGTTTACTTTCATCTCAGAAGCTTTTTTTCCCTAATCTCTTAGAATTCATAAAAATACGAAGCAAACTTGCCTCCTAGAGAAAAGGTGGAGGTAGAGGCTCCCTTTTTTGTTTGTTTTTCTCTTCTCATTCTTTATGGTTTTCCTCAAAAATATTCATCACACACCTACCACTGCGAGGCATCATGCTGAACACAGGATATTACACAGTCCTGTAGCACCTGTAACTCAAGGGTAGGCACCCACTGAAGAAATTACACAAATTTTCATAACTAATAGTTCAACAGCGAAAGAAGGACTGAACAGAAGTACTATGAAAACACAAAACAGGGTACAGACCGACTTCGTTTGGGAGGTCAAGGGAATATCCTTGAGCAAGTCATGGTTGAGCAGTTTTGAAAGATGGGTAGGAATTAATTAAGCCAAGGCCTGGATGTGAGACATGGAGGCACCACTGCAGGCCGTGGGAACAGCAGGAGCAAGGATTTGGAGGAAGCAAGGCAAGTTTCATTTTTGCCAGTGTTCTATGTGTGTTTTGGGTTTGTCATTTTTGCTTTTCTCTATAAACTAGAACCATAGGACTTATTAAGCCTAAACATGATGTTGTAGAAGATATTGGAATGGAAATTCTGGGACCTGGGTACTAGTCATTTTCTAGTCAAGTCATTATCTGGCTTCTGTGTGTAGGTATGACAGCTTGATTCTTTAATTTTTGAGGCTTCCATTTCTTCATCTGCAAAATGGGGGTCTTAGAATAAATGATCCTTAGGATGATTCTAGAGACCACGTACACTTTTAGGAGAGTAACTGACGTATGTTGGGTATTTACTGGACTTCACCGTGTATAATAACATATTTCTAGGGTCTGACTTCTCCCCACCCTCCTGAGCATAACTAATTGGTTTGGGGATAGGAATGGACTCAAGCTGGGCCAATCAGATTTTATTTCTTGGGAATTTTAAATTAGGCTAGCTCCTGGAATGAAGGAGATAAAAACTGAGAGCTTGCAGAGAAACCACCTTCTTCCCACTGATTAGACTAAGCAAAAAAGGGAGGATTTCAGAGAGAGAAGAAAGAAGCTGCCTGGGCCCTGACAGCTTTCAGGTTCTTCCCTAAGGCCAGCTGTATGCCTACCCTTGCACTCCACAAGTCACCTCTATATCCTTTTAATAAATTCCCATTTTCCTTTATGCTAGCTTGAATTATATAGTGGATTGTAACATGTATCATGTTTGTCTAACAATGTGTTCCCCACCCACCTTTTTTTATTTCCCTGGGGAACTCCTCCTTCAATTTTCATGAGGTTCCAATAGGATAAACCATCATGGATACTCCCCTCCAGGGTGAGTACATGATCCAGGGTGGCCAATCAGGGCACCCTATCTGCCTGGCCACAATGGTCTGTTGTATGGGCACATGCCCCAAGCGAGGCCAATCAATGTCTTCCCTAGGATTGATACAGGGAATTGGAATGGAAAATTCTCCTTCTGCTGGGGTGGCTAAACTGAGATGATGTGTGTTTGGGACTCAGCCACTTTTTTACCTTCTTTGTGACGAGACCCTGCCTGCAGAATGACACCCAGCAGAGACAAGCCAACCCAAGAGATGAAGAAAGACCTTGGAAACATTGAACCTGAGATTTTATTCTGCCTAAAGCCAGATCCACTCCTAGCTTTTCCAGTTATGTAAGTCAATAAATTTCTTTGTTTAAGCCAGCTGGAATTGGGTTTCCATCACTTGCAATCCAAACAGCCCTGACTCATGTAAGTTCACTTCTATTAACTTGATCACCAAAATCCTAACTAAAGGGACAATAAAAATCAATACATGGTGTTATGAAGTCTGGGAGTTAAGACAACTATCCCTATAGAATTAAAAAGACCACTATTCAGGCAGGGGCTTCCACCTGATAAAACTTCTGGTCCACTTGCTGCAGGTGCATCAGCCTTTATTCTATCAGCTGAACTATGTCCCCCACAGGCAAAAAGAAAAAAATGTTATGTTGAAGTCCTACTCCAGTACCTCAGAATGTGACCTTATCTGGAAATATGGCCACTGAAGATATAATTGGCTAAGATGAGGTCAAATTGCAGTAGGGTGGGCCCTAATCCATTATGACCGGTGTCCTTATGAGAAGATGGCCATGTGAATACAGAAACCCAGAGAGAACACCATGTGAAGGTGGAGGATTGGAGTGATGTCTCCACAAGCTGAGGAATGCCTAGGGCCACCAGAGCTAGGAGAGAGGCATAGAAGGGGTTCTCCCCTCACAGCCCTCAGAAGGAACCAGATCGGCCAACACCGTGATTGTGGACTTCTAGCCTCCAGAACTGTGAGACATTAAATGTTTTTCTTTCCTTTAAAAATTTTTTTTAAAATTTCTATATAATTTTTAAAGGTTGTTTTCCATTTCCAGCTATTATGAAATACTGGCTATATTCCCTATGTTGTACAATACAGCCTTGAGCCTCTCTTATACCCAATAGTTTTATGCTTCCCATTCCCCCACGCTTATATTGCCTCTCCCTGCCTCCCACTAGCAATAAATCAGTTATTTTAAGCCACTTAACTTGTGGTACCGTGTTACAGCAGCCCTAGCTGAGAAATAGTCTGCAAACCATGAAGCACTGTTTGGGTGATGGTTGCAGATACAGAGGTGCTGCACTTGCTGCCTCCCATCAGGGTTGTAATTTTTTTTTTTTTTAACATCAGAACAACTGTCCTTAGACCACCATCCTATTCCACTACTCCCCCTTCACAGTCCTCCTTTTACTCTAGGGAAGCTGGAGGCCTAGATGGAAATTCTGATTAGAGAACTCATAGGCAACTCCAGTGGATCTGGGTTCAGAGCCCAGCTTCCAAGGGACTCAAGCATCTGAAGAAGAGGGTATTTGTTGACTGGCTGCAAGGTGGGAAAAGGGAGACAATGAGAACCACTTGCCTTAGCAGAGCCAGCAGCAAGCCAGGCACCCACAGCTGGCACCAGAGGCCCTGTTCCCAGCCTTTGTCTGGGCAGTGTGTGTGGTAACCATCCTGGAGAACATGGGACTCATCCTTCTCTATTCCCAACAGCCAGTCCCACGCCCCAGCTAGCTCAGGTTGGCCACCCCAGGGCCTGGGAAAAGGAGGGGAGAGGTGAGCTAGACAAGAAGTGAAACAAGTACAAAACCTGCCATCTCTGTCCCTCGGAGAGACACACAGGAGAGGAGACTGAGCTTGGACATCTGTTCTCTGCAACAAAGTAAAAGAATATGGAGAGCAGTGGTGCATCACCACTCAGGATGGAAGGCACCCATGCTGAGAGCTACACGGTTCCACTGGAAGTGGAGTCTCAAAGAGCCAGAGAGAGATTCAGAAGATGAGCTGGTATTTGTTACTCAAATATTTCTCCTCTAGTTTTTCTTCTGAAAAGACCATAGTCTCCTCCCTCATTCGCTAACTCCTCACTCTACCTATTGGAAGGACCTCCCCACCTGGACACCACAGGCCCTCCAGTCAACTGTGGGAGCAGCTTCTGAGTGCATTTTCACGCCTCATCAAAGGATGGGAGCATGGAGGGGAGAGGGTGGGGAAATACTTTCCTACTGAAAAAGAATAACCTGAAGATCAACAAGGAGCAAGTTGTGGCTTTAGAAAAAAATCTCCTCCTAGGAGATGTCATATACTTCATTCCAGCAACGGCTCCATTAAATTGGCATTTACTGATTTCGTGTTCAAGTGAGGTCAGCTCCAAGAAGTAGATCAAGCTGTTCTTGTCCCTTAGTCCAGACGGCTTTGGGTGACAGAGATTCCACAGGCTGTAAGTGAATCCAGGTCAGGCTTCTCTGCAAATGTGAGCCTCCCCCAGTCACTGCCTGTGACCTGCGGCCCCAGTCTCCCCCTTCCCTGACCCCATCCCACAACCACCCATGCCTCAGGGCCCCGTCCAGCCTCTTCACTCACCTGTGAGCCCAATCAGAGTCCTCAGCTTTTTGGAAATCTCTGGGTATCTAGGTGTAGGGGAGATGAGGGAGCTATGGGATAGGATCACACCACTTGAAGTTCTTCACCAGCTTGAGAAAGGTTGGCATCTCCAAGGCCGCCAAAGATGGAAATTATCTTGGAGGGGAAAAATAAAATACTGGGCCTGAGTTTTTTGGTTTTTGTTTTTTGTTTTTTTGCAGGGGGGACATTGTTTGCAGTTTTGGATATACTACCTAAAAGTATGTCAAATCATGAAGGTGTAATTATCCTTAAAGACAACCCACTCACACACCATACCATGCACTAGCATTGCTGTAGTCCCAGTGGAAATTTAATCAAAAGACCCCTGAGGGACAGAGAGTTTTTGGCCAGCTGCCCTGTCCCCAGCTTGCTTCCACACTCCTGTGCCCCACCTCCACCCATCTGGGCATCTCCTTCTAACACCCACCCTTGAAAGTTTAGAGTTTCATCTTACTCCAGGTACCTCTCTTTTGCAGTTCTCTAAAGGGTTTGCTTATTTGATAAGAGGAAATGGGGGAAAATGACTCAGTTTTATCCCCCTTTACTATCTCTTTCTTGTAGACTCTATAAGAAAAAACTCAGTGGTCCAGAACTACCAGTATCCTTAGATGTACCAATGATTCAAAAGGGTACATCCATGGCCACTGCCAATCTGGACACTACAGATTTCACTTGGTACAAGAGAATAAAGACGAAGTAAAGGTGGGGATAGACACGGACTTTTGGGGAAGAAATCAGCAGAGGGAGAGAAGAGCAAAAAGGAAAGTCCCAAGTATAGCTGGGACCACCAGACATTCTCAGGCAATGGCATGAAAGGCTTCTCTGCTTATGCAAATAAATAGCATCTTCTTCAAAGTAATTTATTTCAAGAGAAAATAAATACTTCCTCAAAGTAATCTTATTTCAAGAGAAGCTGTGTGTTATAAATATTTAGGAAACCCTCTGCTGCCTTTAGGATTTACACTTTTTTGTTCTAGATATCTTCAGCAATGGCAAATCTCTATTATTTCAGGGCACATTTGATGACAGGAACAAGTCATTTGGAGTGAAGCCAAGAAGCTGGGCAATTCCCTCTTAGGTGTGGCTGCCCTGCCTTAGTGATTATTTTTCTCTTACACCTTGTAACGTTGCACAGAAGGGAGGAGGCCAGGCTGGTGGGGCAGTGATTATCATGCCCATCAGCCAATAGGGTCTTGACAGTGTTAGGTCCAGTGGACCAAGTATATTGCCAAGTAGGGTCAGTGCCACTGGGAGAAAAAGTCTTTATCTTTTCAACCCTTAACTTTTCTGGGTCTGTGGCAGACACATGTTTGGGTCCTAAGTCTCCTCTCCAAACCCCAGCTCCCACCTAGTTCCCCATCAGAGGTACTTTGCCAGTCTTTGTGTTCAGGGCCAAAAGGGATTGACCCAGTATCCTACTACTGCCTAGTGCCTCCTCCTAAATCACTTCAACAATAGAGAATAGATAAAGCAAAAAGTAGAAGTCTCCTCCCCAATCTCACAAGCCTAACCTACTCCTAGTAACAGCCTAGTGTGTTTCCTTCCACATGGTTTCTTTTTGGGGATTCTTAAGCATGCCATTTTAACTAAATCAATTGCATATATTTTGAATGATAGAAAAAGAGTCCACTGCAGTTAGCACCCTGACACACCCTCTGCAAAGCCTTAAGTGGGCTGTGATTACCCTGGGCCAGGATGGCCTAACTTCTAAGTCTGGGGGTCTCTTGGTGCAGCTACAACACATACCAACCTCAGGTCCTACAAAGCCCAGATGGGTTGTGGGACAAGTGAGGCTGTTCTGCTGGAGAGGCTGTTCTGCTGGAATGCCCAAGTGGCAGGATCAGTGGTGCTTGCTGGTTCCAGCAGCCAATGGTCTAGGGCCAGGATCTGATTTGATCTCTTCCCTGTCCTGGCTGAGTCCCTTTGCTTTCCCATTTCCACACCTGGTAAATATAGAGCTGAAATAAGAGGGAGCCAGATAGTAAGATGTCCAGGAAAATAATCTATAATGTAATGGAACAGAGAAAACTGTATCAGCACTCTATTCAGGGAGCATCCTGAATATTCCTTTAGGAATATTTCGATAAGCTGCTGGGTGTTAAAGAAGACAGAACATTTCTATAGTATATGTTTGTTGCCTTGGCCTGCTCAACCTCCATTTCCTCTCTTTTGGCACCAGAAGCAGTATTTTCCTTGGGGAACTACTTTCCCCACTTTCAGTGCACATGGTTTGGGAGCTTGACTCCCATGAGGCTTAACTCCAGCAGGCTGTAGGAGTTGGCATGTGACCCAGGCATGGTCAATCAGAGCAGCCAATCCTCTGGTTATAGTAATTGATTTCTGGTTGAGCAAAAGACTGACCCAAGTCAATTCCATGATGTTCAACTTTTTGGGACACTGTTGGGAACTGTTAGACAGAGAAACTGTGAAAGGACAGGATGTCAGCCAAGAACTGCCAGCCTATTGCCATCATCAGTGGGAAGACCCTAGTACAGAATGGAGCAGCAGAAAGAAGACAGAAGACATGGAGCAAAAGTGATGGGTCTTGATGACATCATTTGAGCCCATGCATCCAGCTATACCCAAAGTGGGATGCTTCTCTGGACTTTACCCTTAAATGAGTCAGTACATTGCTGTTTTTGCTTAAGCTTGTTTATTTTCGGTCACATAAAAAAAGAAAAAAATCCTGACCAATATAACTTTCAAGGAGAATGCTTGGGCAACACAGTAAGATAAAGCAGGGCTTTAGTTCTGCTGAGAAGACATGAAAAACTGGGATGCTACCTCCAGCATCCTCCTTTTCTACCCTTTCCTCACAGAAATTATGTTATCCCTTCAGCTCCGAATAAATACTAAACAAATATTAAAGAATACCCATTTGAAAGGGCACCTGTTAGAGACACCTGCCTGACATGGTTCAGAGCTAATGGAACCAAAAGCTCTGTGCTCATGTTCAAGTTTCTTCACTAATCATGTGAACTTGGTTAAGTCTCATAGCTTCTCTAAGCCTAAACTTACATGTCCATGAGGATGAAATGAAATAACATTTGTGAAATTGTTTTGAAATCCTTAAAGCAGTGAAAATTGTGAGTCAAGGAAGTCTGAACACTTGCCACCTTGGAAGGCTGCTACTTTGTGGAAGAAAACATCCTAGGGAAGAAAGCAGCACTTTTTAAAAATCTCCAAGCAAGGAGACTGAGATTGGACAACATTTTATTATCAGTAAATCAGTGATGCCAAATGAAACTTCTCTTTGAATGATGATGAACAGCTCAATAACTGACCTGACCTCCAGTCTTCCCACTTCTCCTCTTTCCCAACCTACCCCTTCCCCAGACACAAGCAGACAGCCAAGGTTTGGGCCAAGAAGTTCAAACCTTCCAGAACATTCGAGAATAACCACTGACCGACACAGGTAACCTACAAGAGACCACTACTTGGGATTGTACAAAATAATTGTACAATATAACAGTCAATCCAAACTTTTTAAGAAAACATGAGGACCTCTTTTAAACACCTACATTTTTCACAGACACATCTGTTTCTACATGATAGAACTTGTTGATTGAGAAAGTACTTTATGGAATAAGTATAAATTTAATATAATAATTTAATTTAATTCATTTTAAAATGAATTTGTATAGGACATCTGCTTGTTTTTCACATCCTTCCGCACTCTTCTTCCTCTCGGGCAAGTGGACAGGGATTTCAAGTTTGCGTCATTATTTCCTAACCTAGGTCACAGTCCAGCTCTGATTGAACCTTTGCTGCTATTCCACCTTCTGAACTCCTAAAAGACAAATGCAGGACTGCAAATAGCACCCACTCAGCTTGTCAAGAGTGGCAAAAGTTTATCCCTGACGTACAGAATCAGCAGCTTTAAAAAGCACCCACGTAAATTCTACATTTTAAGGGAGGCGGCATCACAGGCAGGCCTTAGACTTGAGATTCGTCTTCATCTGTGACACTTCCTTCCACAGGCCCCAATCACATCACCCGGTGCTTGTACATATGTGTCTGTTTGTTTAAGGGAAGGTGTGGAGAGTGGGACAAAGGGGATACTTGAACTTTATTTGCCTTGGGGCTGATGGAAAATCATAGCAGTTGTACTTGAGATTCTGAATATAAGTAAATATATACACAGATAGAAATAGGTATAGAACTATAAAAACAAAATAGTGCAAATTATTTGGAAATAAGAGAAATACCTATCATGCTCCCATCCTAATATCTGTCATCACTTACATATAGCTTCAATGCTCTTCCAGGTGTAACTCTTTACGTTGTTGTCATTTTAATTCTTGCATTCCTGGCTGATGGAAAAAAAGTCTCACTCTCCCCACCACCAGCCCCACCCCGACTCCTGAATCTGTCTTTCCAGAGGTTGGGAAAGGTAGAACCATGACGGAGAACATGAACAGACATGGTACGGGGACCCTCTTTCCTCTAATCCGGCTCCCTACTCTTCCTCCTGGCCTACAACCCACATGGTGCTCCCACACCCACATTTGTCACTGCCACTTCTTCTCCCTCAGTGTTATCATCTGGGTATGCTCCCCTTTCTAGTCCAAGAATACCACTGGCTAAAATGCCCAGTGTCCATATTAACTTTGGCTTTCTGGATATAGCAATCTTGCCTTTGTCAAGCAACATGTGTCAAACTGACTTAATCCTTGTCCACCCAATTCTGTACCATAACACCAGAAGACTTTAGATGGTGAAAGATGGTGGTGGGCAGGCAGTATTGTAGGATATCCTTTCAAGAATATTCAGGGAATTAGGTAATGCAGCCAACAGTGGACAACTGCTGTTTCTGCCTTCCCAGGGTCCATTCACTCCTTTGTAAAAGCATATAGCTTTTCCTTTGAGAATCACTTTTCTGTTTCCTCTCAATCCACACAATTTGGGTGAGGCTGACATCCCTACCACTCCAGGGATGAGAACAGGACCCAGATTTGGTCAATCAAAACATTCCAGAGTCAACAGAGGGAGACACAATTCTGGGGGACTTTTTTTTTTTTTTTTTAAATATTGGGTGGAGAGAATCTCTCTGTCCACTAGAGTTGCTGAGAGAATTGAATATTAAAGAGGTTGCCTGCTGGAGATGGGCAAGGACACCCAACAAAGCAGAACTGAGAGCTGGGAGAGAGCTAAATTCTGATGACACGTGGTTGCTTACAAGGTAGTTGTGGACTACAGCGTAGCCTGATGACACAAGTTCCTCAGTTTGGTTTGGTATACATAGCAGCTCTAGGCCCTGACAGTCCTAAGGCAGCCGCCTCTTCACTTCACCCTAACTAGATGGGTCCTGTTGGAACCTGGTGACTTCACAGAGATGCCCGTAGGCCCTCTTTTTAACTCTGTAACATTTGTCACAGGGCAGTCTGACCCCAACCTGTGTACAGGTGCCGTATCTTGTGCTCTGGTCTTCTAGCTGAGTACATCCAAGTACCAGATGTAAAGATACACACTGACTCATGTAGACATTAACATGTTCAGTGGAAGACTGCTTTGAATCCTCATCGGGGATTTAACAGCAAAAAGAATCCTAAGCCTTTAATACTTAGTCGCTATGTTTAATAAGTCCTGTCAATGCTAAGGTGGACAGTAGCTATTTCTCATTTTATAGATGAGGTGGGTGATGTGCCCAATGCCACGTGTCTACTGACACAGCTAAGATGCAAACACAGGTCTCATTCCTAAGCATGTGTTACTTCCAGAGCTCTAATGAAGCTAAAGAAACCAAAAGCTTTCCTCACAAATGACTGAATTAATCTTTCTTTTTTTAAACAACTTAAAGGAGTTGTTTAAAGGAGCCACCGCCACGGGGCACCCCCACATGTTCTCATACACACAACCCAGGGTGCCTCCCGTCTCCGCACTCCACACACAGCTGTTACTCAGTTCTCTTCCCTGTTAACCTATTACGGTGTACACTGGGTTCATCTCTTGAAGTTTGGTGTGGCCAAGCACCCAGGGCTGTATGAGAACGTGTCGCAGAGTGCCCTGTGCAGGTGGGGGCTCCCTCAGGAGCTGCTGAGTCTCTAAGACTGCAGAGGTGGCTCAGTGAGTGAGGAGGGCTTACACAGTTTTACTTTCTTGGACAGCATCACCAAACCACACAAATTAAAATGTAGCCACACGCCAAATTTCTGAAAGGCTCTTTATAATTCTGTCTTTTAAATTGCTTGGTTGACCAGCAACCCAGTTAATACATGATTAGGTCTGATTCCTTGCAATCATTGTGTGTGCTTGGAAATACTTGTGAAGAAACTCTCACCTCTATTGTTCTCAACATTTTAAGCTTGGAAACGGTTGCTTTTGTGGATATTTAATTACTTTTGCTCTTTTCTTTGCATAATTTGGAGCCAGAATTTTCTCCCCCTTTTTTTGGTAAGCCTTTCCATTGGTTCTTCAAAGCTTACAGATCTTAGGCACGATGCCTTTAACTGCCTAACAGGTCAAACAGCAGAGAGGTGGAAACAGCATGGAGGGAGAGAGGAGTATGTGGGAAGCTGCGGGAGTCAAGTGCACCCAGCATTTAAAACAGCCTGAGGTCAGCTGTCATGACCTTATGTTGGATCCCTGGTGCAAGCCAGGCACCATTTCAAATATACAGTCCCCACCAACATCTTTCCCTAAAGACTATAAAGAGATGTTTTCAAGATGTCCTACCATGTCCGGCTGCAGATGCAGCAGGAACAGGCCGCTGCCCCTATCATCCCCTTCCTTTGGGGCAGCATCTCCTCCCCAGGTGACACCAGTTGCCTAAATGGCCCCTGCTGAGTCCAGCAGTAGGACCACCACCCTCACTGCCGTGGTGACAGGGTATTCAGAGTAGACATTAAAGTTGCCACATGTGTCATGGCTGGGCTGGTTCATTCAAGAGAGCCTCTGATTTCCAGAAATTTATATACCTTCATATACAATTTCCCAAATCACAGCAGAAATTGTTAACAAATTAACCAATCTGAATATTTTTAGATGTAAAACTTGGGAATGGGGAAGAAACACAGGAATAGAGTATCCTGAGACCTGAGAGAAATATTTCAATGTTTAAAATAAAAATACTCATGCCAACTAACCTATCTGCCACCCCAAGTAAGCACAGATGAGGATGGGGAGCAGGAGAGGAGGCAGTGATGGGCATCTCTCTCATCTTTCTGGCACCATCTCACACAGCCACCCTGATTCCACAGAGGAAGCCCAAGTGTGGGAAGGTGAATTATTTATACCGTCACAGATGGTTAATTCCAAGCTGGGCCAGAAAACAAGCTGGGCCACTTACCTCCTGGAATCACCATCACCTCCCCTGCAGGCTCCACAGAAGGGTGTCAGCAGAGCAGGATGCACATCTAGAAACACCAGCATCGGAAAACCCAGGAAGAGAGGAAGCGGCCCACGTGCCAAAACTCTGGCCTGGTCCATCCACAGGTGCTGACCCAAGGCCCGTGCCTCAGGCATGGGGTCAGGCTATCTGACCGTTAAGGGCCAAGTGCGACATGGAATTAGAGCAGCCCCAGACCCAGGCAGCCCCTGACCAAATGACAGCTTTTACTTGCTTGGGGTGATGTGGCTTGGCCTCTGAAAGATGCCAAACACTGATAAATTGTTCCACTTAAATGGCTTCTTAGACTTGGCCAACTGGAGTTCAGGAAGACCCGGCTTGCCTACTTTCATTTCCATTAGCTATTAGGCACTTCTAAAGAATAGGCCAGGGTCATCTAAGCATGGAAACCCTGCCGAAGCACAAGTTATTTCTCCTCCACCCTGGGGTCAGGTGAGGAACAAGGTGGGTCCAGGCGGCCTGTGGTGTTGCTTTCCTGCTCATCACAGACTGGCCCAAGTCACCCACTGGCAAATCCACAGGTCTTCAACAAATCACCAGCAGGTAAAGTCAACAGAACCCCACATTCTTAGCCTTCCACCATGATCAAGCCCCCCGATAAATCACTTCTGCACCCTGCCTTGCTCCCCTCACCTCACCCAGGTGAAGGCCATGCCCACCTTGGGCACAGCCAAGACTGAGGTGATTCCTTAGTTCCCTGGTGTTTCCTTTTCTCCGTCTACCTTCAATTCTGTCCACTTCTTCAGGCCTCCTCTACTCCATTCTGCTACTTCCCTCCCTGCCTTGTAGCAACCTCAACCCTTCCCCTTGGTCACCACAAAACAAACTGCTAGCACTGGCCTCACCAGGAGCCTCCCAACACAAAAGACTGAGCGGAAATGGCCACCTCACAGTCTTCCATTGTACGACGACAGTGAGACGATAGGTGCCGTGGTGCAATCTAAGTTTTGGGGCTTTTCTGGTTGGGTCTGTAGTCAGTGATGTCCTTCACCACTTTTTATCAGAAAAGACTGAGACAAACAAGCGAACCATGAGGTTCAGCTGCCCTGAGGGCAGTCTGGATTTCAGCAGTGTCTCCTATTGCTCTTTCCCCTTTGGCATGTCACGTTGCAACACCCTAGCTTCCTTCCACCCTTATCAACTGACTTGACAAATATGGTAAAATAATCATGATGGAGGGAGGCTGGCTGGTGTCCACACAGAATGTAGCACTGAAGGATGATGAAAGACAGAAGCAGGACCTGGTATATGACAGGGACACAAAGGCAATGATTCTATCATGACCCCCAAAATGTCACAGGTGTATCTGCCTTTAAAAACAATCACTAGTCTCACTGAACTCGAGTGGTCTGTCTCTGTCAGCAGAAGGGAGCAGACAGGCCAAGACAGAAGAGCAAGCCCAAAATGCTGGAATGTCTCATCAAACTACACCAAAGGTAGCTGGACCAACCAGGAGCTAAGTTAAGAACAAGGCAGAGACTGCAGGAGCTGAAAGTCACTAAGGTGTACCAGCAACTTCTACTCAAGGGATGGTACTGCTTCTCTTGGGCATCTGAAAAGTGGCAGGGAGTAGGCTGTTTAAATAAACATGAAATCTGTCCTCCTATTGGCAATATCATCAACACTACCACTCCAGAAGCAGCTGTTCCAGATGGAGGGCTGGAAACCACCAGGCACATCTGTGTTTACAGCAGATGGGGCACATGCCCCTTCTACTGCTTGCAATGATCTGCCTGGAGTCTACATGCCACCCAAAACTGACTAGCAGTACCATTTCCAGAAGTTGTTCCAAGAGACAGAAAGCCCCTGTGGGACATATTCAAAGAAATCTGGCCCCTTAGTTCTGTCTCTGAGCATGGGCAGATCTGGGTTTAAATGTCAGCAGCAATAAATAAGACTGCAGCATATGTGGCAGACAGAATTCTCAGTTGGCCATTCAAGATTCCTGGCCCCTGGCTATTCAAACACTACCCTAGGTACCGGTGTGATCATATGACCTTAAGTTAGAAAGATTACCCTGGTATCACAAGAAGTCAGATTCAAAGCGTGAGAACTCAGTGCATGTTACACTGGCTTGAAAATGGAGGGAACCAAGCTACGAGGAATGCAGGCAGCCTCTACAGGCAGAGCGCTGTCCCCAGCTGACAGCCAGCCAGAAACAGGAACTCCAGTCCCAGGACCTACCAATAACCTGAATGATGCTGAAAGCATACTCTTTCCCAGATCCCGGCCTGGCCAACACCTTGACATTAGCCTTGGGAAGCCCTAAACAGAGAACCCAAGCAAGGCCACCAGGACCTCTGACCTACAGAACTGAGATAATAAATGTATTGTTTTAAGCTGCCAAGTCTGTGGTAATTTGTTTTGAGGCAACAGAAATCTAATACAGTATGTAAAGTTCTCAGTAAGTAGACAGCCCCAGTTCCAGATGGCCTAACCTTCTTCATTGTTAGCCTTCCATCTTCACATCCTCCCACAATCCCCAGACACAGACCTCCTCTGGACCCCTTTCACTGAAAAAGGAAAGGGTACCAAGAGAACTGGAGAGGCAAAGACCTTTCCTCACTTCAAAAGTCCACCCTGGGTGGAAAATACCCTTTGGAATCCTAATAGAAAGAATTAGATAGTACCCTTCTACCACCTCTGACTCCACACACACACCACATGTAGCCTCAGTTAGATGCAGGAGCAATCACATTGTGCAGTGTTCCTGCACTTTCTTGCTGGGGAGGCCTTTACCCTGGCCCGTTCTCATCACTGTGTTCATAGCAAGCGATTTTGAAGGGTGAGTGATGTCTCCATCTGGAACAAAAAGCAGGCTTGCTGTAAGAGGTGGAGTCCAAAGCAACCGTGTTCCTTTGTTGTGATGCAAACCCCCTGCGTATATGGCAGCTACATGGGCACCCCCCCCCCCATGTCACCACTGTGGGACTCCGGGGACAAATAAACCAATACAAACATGAAGCTCAGGCTGCTTGCTGTGCTCTGAGTAATAAAGTTCTTTGTCTCTGACCCAGGACTCTCACATCTTCTGCTAATATCCATAACTGTAATAATCGAACTTAACAGCTTGCAAGTAGGGCAAAATTCGAGAGTCTGACACTACTACACGTAGATCTTTAAATCAGGACACCTAGTATCTTTACATTATCGATTTCAAAGGAACAAAATGCCCTTTTTGAATTTTTCTTGTGGAGATAATGAAATCACTGGGCTATTGTGAAAATAAAATAAGAAAATGCATAGCAGACCTGAGATATAGAAAACATTCAATAGTTGGACCCCCACTCTCCCTAGTCACTCATCCCCCAACATCCAAGTACAGCAGCAGTATCTGTCTCCAAGACAGCAGTCCATTCAGAAGACAAGGGCTAAAAGAGGCTAATACTCCAATTTCCGGCATTTGCCTAACACTGCACTACTCATAAAGAACTTCCACCCGTATCATCTCATTCAATCCCTACACAGAAGCCAAGGTTCACAGAGGTCAGTCCTTGGAGAAAGAACGGTAACAGACTCCACAGGGCTGGAAAACAGCCACACGGCAGAAGCCCAGGGATGTGGGCTGAGGCATTGCTGACGTGCAGCTGTGATACTGTTCTAGCAGCCCAACTGTGTCCTGAAGGCGCGCTCTTCATCCAGGTAAGCCAAGGGAGCTCGCATCATGACTGGGCCTCCTGAGGAACGTCAATGCCCTGGAAACCACATGATAGAGACGTCTTCTAGGTCGATATCCTGATTGTCATTAAGTGGAAAATTAAGAAAGTCCTTAACATAAGAGGCCATCCCGTTCTGGATGAATTTGGTCCCTTTGGTTTCTTGGCGGCTTCTGCTTTGTCTGAGACCTTGGGGCCTTTCATTTTGTGACAGTGTCACTTGAGGGTCTTGCTGAGGTTGGAGAAGCCAATGCCAACACATGTCATTAGCACTTTATCCCCTCCCTTGAGTTCTTCACCACATGGCTTGGTTTCAATTTTAAACATAATCTGGAAAAAGCTCTTCAAATGCCGCAAAAATTCTATCCTAAAATAAACAAATAAATAAATAAATAAAAATAAATAAAGAAGGGAGAAATCAAAGAGGAATTCGATTTTTAAAAATATTCTCTTTCTCCGACTGAGATCCCAAGCTTTTAATTCCCCCAGATCAAGAAGAATGACTGATATTAAGAACTCATCAAAGCTGATTAAATAGCATTTATTTACAGCCTGCCAGATTCCAAAGAGGATTTAGACAGCTTGCAGAGAGGCACACAAGACAACAAGATAAATTAAATAAATGAATAAAAAAGTCAGAGGCTGGTCTGACACACTTGGTACAATGGACATGATTATGGCATTAATCTTTGAAGCGGCTCATGCAGAGAGAATCACGTGCTCTCACAATTCACAGCACCATGAAGTAAAGCCAAGCCGAACAACTGCTGCTGATGCTGAAAGAAAGAAGTGACTCTCTCTTCATTCCTCAACCTTGACAATGCTTGCACTCACTCAGCAAATATTTTTTGAGTGCCTGCTATGTGCCAGGCACTGTTCTTGGTGCTGGAGATGTGCAGTCAACCACAAAATCCCTTGTCTCATGAAGTTTTCAATCTAGTGCAGCAGACAAGATAAGTTAAATATCCTTGAAAAGCATATATACTTCCTCCACAGTAGGAAACTGAGATGAATTAAACAAGGCAAATGGGGAGGAAATTTGAGTATAACAGAATTTATGTGTATATGGCAAGAGGTAACACTAAATAAGGAGGCCAGGAAAGAGCTCACAGTCAACATGGAGAGGGGTTTCATGGGGCTGTTTCTTGTCATTCCCCTTAAGACAGAGCAGAGCGATGGCTTCAACCCAAGAGTATCTTGAGAACAGTAATTCCGTGAAAGGACCATGGTACAGGTATGCAGGCTTCCAGTGGCCTGGCCCAGCAAATTCAGCATCACCCCAGCTAGACTGACCACCTGGAGAGTTCATTAAACAGATTCCTTAAGGTTCCGATCAACTGGCAATTGGTGGAGAGGAAGTGTCCATGGGGAAGAGCCCAGAATATAACAGGTTACACGTCTCCTCTCTCCTTCTTACTGGGCCCTGTCTCCCCAGTGCACAGGGGACAGAATCATCCCTGGTGATTCTTATTGGCCAAATTTGGAAACAGTGGTTTAGTTAAGAACAGATGGTCTGTGCATCTTTAATGAAGTAGTCCAACTGTCCCCCAGTCAAACTATCCAAACAGTTCTCAACCCTGAAGAATGTACATGGAATCACCTGACAATCTTTCAAAATACTGAACCTGACATACAGATCAATGAAACAGAATCAAGAGTCAAGAAATAACCCACGTATTTGCAGTCAACCAATTTTCAAAAAGGGTGCCAAGATAATTCAATAGGGAAAGAATAACCTCACATGCAAAAGGAATGAACCTGGACCCTTTCCTCACATCATACACAACAATTAACTCAAAATGGATCAAAAACCTGCATGTAAGAACTAAAAACTATGAAACTCACGGAAAACACAGTAATAAATCTTCATGACCTTAGGTTAGGCAATGGTTTCTTAGATATAGCATCAAAAGCAGAGTGATAAAAAGTTCTAAAATTAGCTTGTGGTTACATTTACACACTTTGTGAATATACTAAAAACAACTGAACTGTTTACTGTGTGGTATATGACCTGTATCTCAAAGCTGTTTAAAATAAATATTTTATTTCTGAAGTTAAAAAAAAAAAAAAAGACTGACCCATGGCTCCTACCCTCACACAGTATATACCAAACTAACTGTAAAGTCTACTGCAATGCATTTTCCACCCTCTCCTGTCCCTTTGTCCTAGTTAATCTAGTCAAAGGAGGGAAAAGGAGAAAAGAAAGTCTGAAAAATTTTGCACCCTGCCTGCCCAAGACAGAGGCCAAGAGATGGAACAGTAACTACCCTAGAGAGAAGGGGTCCTGCTAATTGCTGCAAGCTTACAGAAAAACTCCTCACTTCTTTGCTCTCTTCCAGGATCATGCTATTTCATCTCCACCTTGAAAATAACATCCCATTTGTCACCTATTCTACAAAGCCTTTCCTGGGCAATAATCCCTCTGGGTTTCCAAAGCATTCTTGGTTTTGCTTATGAAGGCTAATGAAGTGCTTACATATAGTTGTCTCATAATTACTGCTCCCCACTTGGTAAATTATATGAGCACTTCCAGGGCAACGACCTTAACCCATCATACCTGTTAGGTACTATATAAGGCACTCAATAATGGGGCACCCAATAAAATTTGGGAGTTAGGGCTAATTTTGAAAATGACTTCAACATTCTTAGCAGTTAAGGGAACTCAGTTCTTTCCCTGATAGCTTTGGCATCTTAATAGCCATTTGAAATTTTCAGGTTTTTGCTCTCTGTTCCAGCCTCACTACCTCCCCAACCCTGCCCCAGGGGAAAAAGAAAACAAACACATCAAACCCATAAATAAACAGTCCACATCTGTGGGCAAAGCTTACAGCTGGCAGCAACGCAGAAGCCAGCCTTCTCACCCACTCGTCTGCATTCTAAGGAGGAAACAGCCTGTTCTCTCTCGCTGCTGCCTCAGTTCTAACACAGGCCTGAGGCATGCTCTGCTCCCAGAGCCTCCCCAGTCTACTTCACTCTGAATTGTTCAACTGTGCTGGAAAAACCAGACACCCGCCCAGCTGGCAGAACTCCTGAGAGGCCACAGCCTGCTTCTGATCTCTTGGGGAAGGATCCGAGAAACACAGGCTTGAGTGTGCAGGCCTGCATATTTGCAGCTTTGGGGTATTTGTAGCCTTTGGAATCGTTAGAAAAAGCAAAGTCGGTTCCACTTTTTACATAATGTTCTGCCAACCCTTCAGCCTGTCTGAGGAAGACTGTGTAAGTGACTGGATTGAGGTACATTTCAGGACGTCTTCCCACCTCCAGCCCCATTCTCCCTGTCTCCTGTAGGTGGATATCAACATGCAAACATGCTCAGAAGCTGAGAAATAACTTCAGATAGATAATATACAGTCTCCTTAAGAAAATGAAAATCAGAGAATAAACTCGCCCACATCTATATGTAGTTCAACAAAGCCACATTCAACGCTGGTCCACATCCTCCTCCCCAGCCCCAGAGCTCCGCAAGGCTGCAGGCACATGCTGGCCCCACGAGGCACCATCTCCCTTTCCTTCTCTTCTCTTCCAAACATCATACTGTAGATCCACACTTTCTAGACACAACCACTCGGCCACAGAGTCAGGCAGAAGAGGCACCATGGGACACAAGGACAACCCTGCTCCTCTACAAATAACCTCTGCACAGTATGACTGGCAGCTTTTCAGACTAACCCTTTTAGGCAACTGGGATTATGTAACTCCTATGTGAAGGATTTGAATTCCTGACTTAAAGAAGAATCTGTAGTGAGCTTTGCCCCACCCCCGCCAGAACAAAGTGATTTATTTTCAGGTAGACAAAAGAACACCAACAACCTACTTTTCATGAAAGCCTCCAATCCATCTGACAAGCAGGTTCGAGAGAATCCTGGAGCACAGAGTTAATTTTTCCTGAGTATTTTCTGGGAGTGGGCTGTTCCCACTGACCACTGCTGGTCAACAGGTGAAGGCCACTTGGGCTCAGGGTCATCTGCCCATTGGATCTCAACT
This sequence comes from Camelus ferus, assembly GCF_009834535.1. NCBI lineage: Eukaryota > Metazoa > Chordata > Mammalia > Artiodactyla > Camelidae > Camelus > Camelus ferus. The sequence continues at coordinate 29,743,281 of NC_045699.1, forward strand.
GCCTGGAACTTGCCAGGTTGCCTGGCCCTGTCCCTTAAATACAGCCCCTCTTACCAGGTCCCCTGTCTGAAGCCTGCTGGAGAGGTGTGAGAGATCACGGTGGGGCTCTCTCTGGCAGTTTCACAGACACAAACCAAGACAGAGGGTCCTGCCTCCTGCTCCACCAATCCTCTTGGACACTGGGGTTACCTACCTCTCAGGTCTAAGGAATTGCTGTGCAAGTTCAGAGGATGGAAGATCTGGGGGTGAGATCTGAGGGTGGGAAGAGAATCTGCTCAGTGGGGCCCCCTGTAGTCACTACATAATAGCTTTTAAATATGCTGGTGGTGCTTTTTCTGCCAAAGAGCAGCTTTCCTGAAGCGCAGCTGATCTCTGCTTCAGGAATAAAGTTATTACATTCAGTTATAAAGGCAGCAGGACACAGAGAGCCAGGCTGGCTGCACTCTCAGGAGACATGGGCCCTGTTCAGCCAAGAACTCACTATGAACAGGTGACTGACCTCTCTTTTTCATATGAAAAATAAGGATAGGATATCACTTGTTTTCACTGTATGCCAAATATTTTCTGGGGCTCAAACAGCATAATAAAGATGACAGGGCTTCCCAGATGTAAGGTGAGTGGTGTTGTGTCAGCTCCTGAAGAGTATTTAGGCAATAGTACCCCAAAAGCAGCAGGCTCAGCCAGCAGGTCCCAGTCTTCCTGTGCATCATCTCAATTATCTTTACATCACTGAGACAGAGCAGGTGAGCCAACAACCCCACTCAGTCGGTGTTTAACAAGGACCCCAGCACTTCACAAGTAGTGGACAGAGGGCATTTATTAAAGCCAGAATAAAACAAAGTGACATGGCTTATTTTATACTTACAGCTAAAGACAGAAGGAGATGATTTTACGAAAATTTGAAACGAGGACTCTTGAAAGATGCAGCATGGCCTCCCGGCTCAGGCATGGAGGTGCCTGGAGTCCAAGAGAATGGACTGAATCCCAGATCTTATTGAAGAGCACATGGGTCAGGGAAGCACGGACTCTGGACAAGACATCGGAGTCTGAACCCACTTGTTGACTGTGTGTCCTGGGTCCCAGTGACTCAATTTCTCTGTGTCTCAATCCCCTCACCTATAAAATGGAGTGTATAGCAGTACCTGCCTTTAATCACCCTTGTGGGGTTATCATGAAAACTGAATGAGTTTGTATTTGTAGCATGCTTAAAACGACATCTGGCCAAAAGTGTCATTAAATAACCACCTACTCACAGAATTCTCAGGATCAGTAAATAAGATGTGTGCAGTTTGTTTAGTAATGTGACTGCAGGAAATTAGTTGTAAATTTAAAAATCAGTGGATACAGATTTAGAGACAGCTGAGTAGGCAAATGTGCAGCCAATTTCCGGCCTCAGATCGCCCAAAGCCAGTTCACCAGGCCTCCTGGGTTCAGTGACCACAGCAGGAGACTGGACTTCCCAGCACACTCAGCACTGACGAGCTCCGCCGGGTGCTGCTGGGAACACTAAGTATCTGACCTCGTTCAAGCCTTGCTCCATCTCCACAAGCCCTTGAGTTAGGACCATTCATGCCTCTACAGAGGAGACTGAGGCCCAGAGATGCCAAACCCCTTGTCCGTGGTCTCCCAGAGCTGTGGGGTAGAGATGGACTCCAGTCCAGATGGGCTGGATGCCAACACCTGTCACTGGCAGAATGCAGAATGCCCTGGTAACTGCAATCTTGCACCGGAAACAATTTCTGAAAGTGCTAATTAAGACGCTCCCTGATACATAATCCTTCTTTTAAATAAAGTATAAATCCTCCCTAAACTGTAAAATTAAGCTTTTTTGAGGGGAAAGGAGAACCACCATCACCAACTGTAAACCACAAATTTTACAGAAATAGATTCTCCATAGACCAGCATGTTATTCAATACTATTCTACTCTACTAAAAAAAAAAAACCAAAAAACAAAACAAAACAAAAATCTATGTATCTATCTATATATCTATCTATCTATCTCTGGCCTTCCCAAAGAACTTCACACAAACAGGCTTACTTTGTCAAGTAACACAGAAAACCACTACCAGTCAGCTCTAGCAGTAAGACAGAGAGAAGAGGAAAAGGGAAGAACAGAGAGATCCTTATTTTCCAGAAAGGGTTTGAAAGCAACACTGCAGGAAAAAAAAACCATCCTCCTTAATCCCAGTGCTCTGTAAACAGACATTTAAAAAACTATTTATACAAATCAAAGTGTGCAAACTGCCAGAAAAAACAACATTTCTTTAGACCAAGGAGGGTCTTGCTTCTGGTTTTCTTCATGAATCTGAGGTTATAGAAAACAGTTTTTTATGACTTCAACTGGACATAAAAATAAGTGTGCTAGTTTGGGCTCCAAAGCTTTTGAATTCAACTAAGATAAGCTGTTCCCCTGCTACCATCATCCTGACTGTGAATTCTGTCTCCTTTTCACCCTTAACTGCACTCAAACATGTGATGATTACTTTGCCTTTCCTAACATCCTACATATTTATTCCCACCTATGCCCTTCATCACTCTGGGCCTCTGGAGCCTTCTACAGTGAATAAGGGCAGGAAAGGTCCCAACTGATAGAGCTTTCAAAAAGAAGCTCCCTTCCCCTCCCCGTGCTAGCTTGCACAAGAAGGGAGGCTGCCCTCTCCCAGTCTGTGGCCACCTCTCTTACAGGAAGCCCCGGGAAGCAGGTAAGCCAGAGGAAGATTGTCCCGAAGCCCCAGCCTCAGGCCTCAAAGTACATAAATTTGCAATCTGCCCCATTCCTATAAAGCTCCATTCAGAGCAGACCACTTTGTTTTCCCATGAGATGTGTGATTTTAGGCAAGGTTTCTGCAAGACAAGACCCTGTAATTCATGTTTAGTGAGGGGGTGTGTCAAAGACACAGAAACTTTAAAAAAATATCCAGTCACATCTTGACTGTCTCCACTGCTGCTAAAAAAGATGATACAAGGCCGTGTAGCCAAAAACAAAAACAAGCAAACAAACAAACAAAACTCTAATAAAAGAAAAGAAAAGAAAGAAAGAAAGAAAAAAAAAAAAAAACCAACTCTCCCCAAAAAAAGTGTCAAGGAAAAATAAAAATATACATTCCATTTTTCACATAATGTTCTGCCAAACCCCATGCCCCATGACCACACACATTTCTAGACACCATCTTATGCCATACGAGCAGTCAGGTCTTCCACTGCCCTGAAGTAGAGATTGGGAAAGCAGCACGAGGCCAGCTAACAAGTCGAAGGGGACCGTGGTGGTCACACAGCTATCAGGCGCTTCCAGCAAACTCTGGATGGGAAGCCAGCCTCTGCTCTTAGGGTGCTGTGCTCCCAGTCCTCACCACCTCTCCAAGTGCCTTAACTGCAAAGTCTATCTTTGCAATGTTGATTCCTGATGTCAGTGTGCCATTTAAGATTACCCAATTTCAGGCTTCCTGTCCTGTGCAATACTTTACACAAGTTATCAGGAGATAATGTTGTCCTCACCAGTTTCCTGTTTATCAGTCTTCCCCCACTGCTAAAAGAATGTATTCTCTTCCATACCCTTGTTCAAAAAAAAAAAAAATCTTCCACCACCACCTTTACAGGGGGCAAAAAAAGCCTCCAAATGAATCTTTTTCAAGCTGTGGTTTCTACATACCCAACACCATGGTGCAATGGTACACTGTGCTCTCTGTGGTGCCCGCCCCTTTCTCAATGTGATGGCACCACCATTCTTCAGTTATCACAGTACTGTACCTTTCAGATATACAGCATCGGTACCATGATAACCGAAAAAGGACAGTTCAGTCTCATGTCTACTTGAATATTTCCTCCTACCCAAGGCCCGCTTCCCAACTCCACACCCACAGGTAGCCACAGAATGATCTTCCAGTATACAGACACATGTACACACAGATGTCAGTGCTCAAACAAACTGTTCTCAGCAACCTCGTTTACTATCAGTGGGAATGCTTCTTTCACTGTGCTGTTTAGAATTCAAGACTTTATGAGGATCTGCTCTTTTTGGAGAGTGCCTGCTTTAATACTCCAGCAGTCAACTTCTGATAACATCCCACAGCCTCAAACTCACCTCCGCATTTCCCTCCTAGTCCAGTGGTGTTACTATGGACTTTGCCTCTTGGACAAAAAGGCAGTTCCTTTAGCCATGGCTAGGGAAAACAGAGATTTAAAATACTAATAACAATACCCAAGCTATAACAGAAGCAGGAGTTAACCTCCAAAATGGAAACAAGATCTAAAGCACAGACAAAAGAACTTTCCAATATATATCATGCATCCTGAATGACATGGGAATGACAGGAAGGAAAGAAAGGAAGGCAAAATCCTCATTAAACACCAGGTGGAAGTGACAACCTCCAGTGCACTTAAGGATGAGTACATGTAGATGTTCACAGGATGGTGCTCAGTTCAACACTGGTGTCATTTTATGCAACTGGAGGATTAAACTGGACAGCATAAGGAGGCTGAAAGAAGATAACTCACGTGTAGGGAGAGAGTGGGCCAAGGAGGACTTTGGAAACATCCTGCTGTCCAAGGGTCATGAGCAGCAGAGCCAGGCTTTGGTTGGTCGAGTCCACACATCCACCCTATAAACAGAAACACTTCAAAGATTAATCATTATACCAACCAGATAATGGAAAACCAACAAAACAGAGGGGGAAAAAACAGACACAGATGCCTAAAGTATCAACCCACAGAAGAGCAGATTGCAAAGTTCAAACAATAAGAAAACTGGGTAAGTGTCTTTTAAAGAGTAACCCTCCTATCCACTAACTTCAAGGGGTTGAACAGTTAATCAAAACAATTGTAATAGCCGACACTAACACAATGAACAGACATTTACATTTACTGAGGTATATCTAGTGAACAATTAAACTTTTTCTTCATAGTTAAAGCAGTAGCAGGACATATAAGCAAAAAAGCATAGACATTTATGGGAAATATATAGTTAATTACCAAGGGGTAAGTGAATGCTGCTTCTGTTTATCTAATGTCAGATCACCACAGCTACTCTAACACAACAGGACCTTTCCCCTCAAGAGTGTCACCTACAGCACTTGTTCAGTTACGTTCAGAAACTGCCTGCCACGGGACATGAGATGTCCCTCTTTATCTCTTCCCAGGTGCCTTAAAGCTGAAGAAGTGCTCAAGTCAGATCCCTCCTTTCCTATTACTTATGCATTATTTCCCCCCACTTTTTCCTTCCAAATCAAAAAGCAGAAAAGGATTCCTTCCAAAAACTTTCTCCTGAGGTACAACTGCTTGGGCTGCCTTTCTTCTTTCAGTATTGAATTTCTTAACCATTTCAGTCGTTTTGCTTCTATGTGATGAGTGTTTCCATTTGTGCCCTAAAGACTACCTTTGTCTTGGATCATTCTCTCTGGGATAACTTTTTTAAAAACAATTCAAACCTATGCTGTACATAATGAAAGCAGGATGACTTCGAATCTCCACACATTTTGCACGTGTCACAAGAAACCCAGTTTCCGATCACGGTACGTCACTGTCCAAGGCTAGGCTCTCCCAGACTCGGAACGGCACAGGTGGTCGTCCACTGCTGCTTAGGTGGATACACCTCTCTCCTTTTTAATGCCTGTAAGGGTAGGGAATACATCCATTCTCAGGTGTAGACACTCATCCTCTACTGTCAGGCCCCACATATGACACAGAGTAGGGAAATCGGGGGTGGATCCTACTGTTTGCTCTTTTCTGAGTTAATAAAGGACAGTAAGTATTTATCTCATTTAGCAAATTTTAGGACAAGAAGAGTTATAACATGTTTATTTCCATCTAGAAGGAAAACTTGACCCATGGAGAATGTAAGGACCAAAAAAACTGTGTTTTAGAGAACTCGCTCCCTTTCATAAGACTGTCTAAAATTAAATTGTTCTCTTCAGTCTCTGCTTCCTATCGCTATGTCATTATTCTGCCATTCTCAATTATTTTTATTATGTAGTAGACCAATATTTTGGTGCAATAAATATATTAGGGTCTGTGTACAGGATACCGAGGAAGGAGAGGTGGGGCCACACTCACAGCAGAGGATGCAATCCTTGTGCCGAGTGGCTTCAACCTCTCTACAAAGAAGAGACAATGAGCAGGAACCAATAATAATTTAAGGTTAGGATAAGGCTATGAAGCAGCTGTGGGCACGGGGACTGCCAAGGTGGGCAGGGGGAGGAGTGCTCACTCACCTGGCACCAGAGGAAGGCTGTGGGGAGGTGGGGACTTGAGCTGGCCGTGGAGCAATGAGCAGGATTTAGAGAGGGAGGAAGAGAAGGAGGATGGGGGACACAGGACGCAGTAGGTAAGGAAGCAGCCAGGAGGTCAGCCTGAAAGTGGCTGCATGCTCTCTGTGGAGGAGAAGCATGTGAAACTGCAGGGAAAAGGTGGAGCCAGAAGCCTGATGTAGGGCTTTTCTAACTGAGTCAAGGGTTGTGACTTTATCTTGGGAAAGTGAGAAGCTGGTGAAGGTCTCTGAGTACAGGAGTAACAAGACAAGATCAGTGTTAGGAAGAAATTTAGACTGAAGAGGATGCTGGAGATGATTTGGAAAGGATTTCCCCTCTGTAAGTAGGGAGAGCCAGAGTGCGTATCAAGGGAGGAGGGGGTGACAGGGAGGAGAGTAGCAGATGGAGGCAGCAAGAGATGGGTAGGAAGGGCAGTTCCAGAAAGCCTGGAAGGGAGTCAAGAGGGCTTGGTAACTGATGAGACATAATTAGATCAGAGGATTAAAACTTTGGTAATAATAAACAGTACCTTCAAAGGAGGTGGATTTTTATTACCTACTTAAACCATGTCACATCACAGACTTATAAAGAATTATTCACAAAAAACACGAGGCATTTTCATCCTTTTAGCAATTAAAGATCACACACACAAACAAAGGAAGTTTTCGTAATGATCTAAAACAAAAAAGCTTGGTCCAGGCCAATGAAATGGTTTAGAGTAGAACTTAACTAGAGTAAAAAAATAGAGTAAAACAACCTAATTCAGACTGCATGTGTTCTCTCTTGACTGTGCTTTCACCTTGCAGTTTATAATCTGCTATTACAGGGATATAAAACCCACATTCCAGCTGTGCCTGTAGGCTCCCATTAGGTTGTTCTGCAATGCGATGCATCCTATTCTCCCAGGTCTACTGGAAAGAAATGGATGCATCCCCACAGTCAAAGAGAGGGCCTGCCAACCACCACAGGACCAAGGCAGGGAAACTTGAATCAGACAATATGGGCTGAGGGACCCACGTTATCTCCTGCAAAGCCTTTCCTCACAAATGTTTAGGTGACTAACTTCTTGAACTAAGTAACTGACAGGGCAACCTCTTAATCATTAATTCCCAACTTTTAATTACTACTCATCTTTCAAAAAATCACTAAATTTAGCATCAAACATTGGACTGATTTAGCAACAAAAAAGCTGAGGACAGATCTTGACCACACTAGAATTGTGAGAAGATACTTCCTCCATTGGGGGGATTTCATATGATAGGAAATTTCCTTCCTCTGCCATTTCCTAGCTGAATGGTGAGTAGCAGGGATAGGGTCACTCTACTGATGACACAGTTATAGGCTGTCTTCCATTTAACTAGATGGACATTACATAAGCTGGAAATTTTAGTGAACTCTGAAACAGTTCATTTTTACCTACTGCATCTTGCAACCAATGAGACATTTAAAAGAATGCTGACTCGGATCAGGGGAACAGACTGTGAAGATAAGCTGTTTTCCTTAGTAAGACCTGTGCAGGGATCAATACCCATGACCCTGCTACAGTGATAAATAAATTACTGGGGGGTGGGGTATAGCTCCGTGGTAGAGTGCATGCTTAGAATGTGTGAGGTCCTGGGTTAAATCACCAGTACCTCCATTAAAAAAAAAAAAAATTACAGTGGCAAAAGGAAGAACTAACAAAACTACCACTGTACCTGCCTTAGTGGGTTTATTTCACTGGGTTCACATTTGATTTTTGCTACTTTAAACATAGCAAAACATCCTTGAAGACTTCAGGAAAGAACCACAGAGATATCTAGCAACTGAGAATAAATACAAAGGTAAGAACAAAGAAGAAAGGCACTTCTGCTTTTTAGCTGGAGAACAGACGATTTACAAACACTACACACCATCCAATAGCAAATCACCCAGAGCACAGTCAGCCCTCCACATCCACTGGTTTAACCAATCGCAAATGATGTTTAATTTCCATTGACTGAATTAGCAGATACAGAAGCTGTGGATACTGGGAGGAGGGAAGAGACAAAATATACCATGCCGTTTTATGTGGATGACCTGAGCATTCATGGAATTTGATATCCATAGTGGGGCAAAGGGGTCCTGGAACCAACCCCCAACGGATACTGAGAAACGACAGTGCAGTTCTTGCTGATGCTCAGTTCAAGAATGTGGGCCCTAGCATGCATACACAGCAGAGGAAAAACCATCCCTGGAGCCTGTCCTGGATTTTCTGCATGTCAAGGAAAAGGTTTCACCTTCCTGAGGCAGAAAAAAAACAGTGCAGACTAACAGAAATCTTGGAGCAGGATTTGCGACACTCCTCTAACACCAAGTATATAGACTTGTTTTTTGTTTTTTTTAATTGAAGTATAGTCAGTCACAATGTGTCAATTTCTGATGTACGGTCTCCTAAAGCATGAATTATCAGGCAGCTTCACCTTATTTCTCTTGCCAACATCTCTCCTTCTCCCCAAGTTCTTCCTTGCTTATTTGGAGTCATCTCAACTATCTCTGGGAAACAGAGTAAAGTGTGTGTGTGTGCAGATGTGCACATTGCTCATACAGATCAGAAGAGAAAGGACTGTGGCAACTGAGGACTGGTCGGGCCAGGCTGGCCTGAGCTGTGTTCCACCAGCGGAGCTGCAGAAGTAAAGCGGTAAGTGGTGCATCCGGTCTTCAGCATTGTGTCACCTTTTCTTTGTCCCATGTTCTCATCTTCCCAAGCTCCCTACCATGCTAACACAGGCCTAACTTTCCCAGACATACTTCTGTGCTCCAGAACACCCTGCAAAATCTAGCCTGTTGACACTGTTTCCTATCTGAATTAATTGTCACATGCAAATCCAGACTTCCAGCTTCTTGAAAAATGTGAAAAGCATGAGCCCCCACTCACCTATGGCAATGAATGGAGGGCTGAGAGACGGTATCTGCTTTGATCAGGATGGTGTGTGCTCTTCAATTGGCCAGTCTCCATCTAACATGCTTCATTTTTACCTTCTCTCTCCTGTATGACACCATTTCGGTTCTTTGCCCTCCCAATTGAAACTTACCTGCCCTGTGTCCCACACCAGTGGGAATGGATCTCTGCTCATTGGCTCGTTTAGCCAACCCACTAAACTAGTTAATGCTAAATTGTTTAATGGGCAGGAATAGGTTAATTCCTTGACTGAAGAGCTTGGAAGAGGAAGAAAGTTGCTAAGGAATAAAAACGAGAGACAAGGAACTGCTTTCTGGTGGCTCCCCTCCCAGACCTGCAGAGGCTGAGGACATACCCTATAGATTTCTTCGAGCAGCAGCTTGGCACAGTTCCTGCCCAGGTCCTCGGGAAGCACCGCTGCTCCCTGGCCCTGGGGGTTGGAGGCCAGTTCAGCACTGAGGAAGGTGCCGTTGGTGGTCTCAGCAACCAGAGACAGCCCAAAGCCCGGAGACCTGGAGATTCAAAGGCACAGACACTGAGTAACACTAATGAAGTCAGGTTCACATTCATCAGTAAAAAGAAAGAATAGAGAAAAAACATCTTTCTGTTGGTACTCTCTCTGGTTACTTCAGGCCTTACTAGAGTTCCTACTCGCTTACTCTGGAATTGTACGTGATGCAGTGAGGGCACACATGGCCAAACAGAAGGAAATACAAATTTGCTTTTCCTATTAGCCCTCCCTTCCCCCACTCCTACACTGTAAAAGATCCTACTGTGGGAGTCTGTAACAATCAACACTGACAGCAACACTAACAAGGGCTACCAATTATCAAGCACCTACTTCCCACCAGTTTCTGAGCTAGGGGCTTGACACTACTCTGCAGAGTAAATATTACCACCCCCATCTTACAACTGAGGAAACAGAGAAATCAAGCAACCTGCACCAAATCCACACAGCTAGAAAGAGACTGAGATGCATTTTAAATGCAGATCTCCCAGACTCCAAATGTTTGTTGGTGCAAAGCTTTCATGCACCCAGGAACTGGGGCACTGTGGTAAACACAAGAGTTCCTGCTCTCATGAGGCTTAGTGACAATCAGTTTGATGCAAAATAAAATCAGTCCACAAACAATAAGAACGAGCACCTCTCCACAAAATTTCCAGAGTTGACAATTCACATCTACCTTGCCCAGTGCCTTTAAAATAAATTCAGCTGACCCTTTAACACGGGTTTGAATTGCGTAGGTCCACTTATATGCAATGATTTTCTTCACTAAACACGTACCACAGTACTGCATGATCCTAAGGTGGCTGAATCTGAGAATGTGGAGGAACCACAATACACGGATATGGAGGATGACTGTAAGTCATACTCGGGCTTTCGACTGCACGAGGGTCAGCACTCCTAACCCTAGTGCCGTTCAAGGATCAAATAGACATACTGCCTAGCAGTACACTTCACATGCAATCACAACACAGACCTGCCTACTTTAACGCAATTCAGGATACATGTTCATGAAGCATTTTCTATGCGTTTAGCACAAAACTAGTCAAAATATTTGTTTCACAAAAACTACAAGTAAAATTAATAATGTTTCAAATATGTGCTATGAGCTCATGATAGGGAGGGAATTTATTGGTCAGTCCTTAATTTCTTTAAAAAAAATTGATTGTCTATGTAGCCAAAGGTTAATTAACACCTGCCAAGGGAAGAACATGCAGTAAGAACAGAGTTTCCAGGGCACTCTGAGTCACGCTTAACAACTTAACACTGTACCCCCCAGCATCACCATGGGACGTTTAAAGCATAATCTCAAGTTGCCTATGAGTCACCCGACCAGGAGGCAGGAAGGGGCACCCCGCTCATCAGTAGGGGCAGAAGCACACAGTGGAGGGAGGGAGAACCAGGAGAGAGGCTACTATCACTGCTCTAACACACTTACCTGTCTTTCCTAAGAACTTCCGAATTCTTCCATCCATGTGAAACTTTTGAGGTGCGTGTACTTTTTATTACAATACACTTTATGTTTAATCAAGATTGTTCCATTTGATATCGTATTAGTTTTACAGAAAACAACATGATAACATACTACGCTCTATGTATGTCACTTCAATTTCCCCTCCACAATTTGGGGTACGTGTGTTATCAGGCCTATTTCAAGTTATGGCCACAAAGCATCTGGTCACCAGGTGACTCACTGAAGATGTGCATTAGTACAGTTTGCAAATGACAGCCTTTAAAACTTCGGTATAGGACTAGATTTTTCAAGAAGTCGTGATGATGAGAATCAAAATGGGATCACACTGGACAAATGTGTGCTGGACAAAGAGCTGACACAGGCCACCAAGAACTGCTGGCCCCCAAGGTTCTAGGCCACAGCCACAATATAAACTCTCACTCCTAGACTTCAGTACGCCTAACCTGAGTGGATACTTCACTGAATTACCAGAGGAAAACACCCAACCATGACTTTATAGTGTCATAATGGAGAACGAAGATCACCCTTTGTCAACTGTAACTTGAGATTCAGAGAGCTAAACACAAACTTAACAACATGCATTGGTTTTATATGTAATTTTTTAAGTGGAGCTTGGAGTAGATGACCCACGGGGCTAAGTCATACCCACATCTGGGATCCGTGTGTGAGCTTCCTATTTGCTATTAGCAAGCATGGGCCCGGACTAGCATTAGGGTCAGCTGAGACAATGCTATTAGAAAAACCCATATGATAGCTAGGGCAGCTCGGCCCTCATTCTTGCTACCCTCTGGTCAAGCAAGAGGCCAGACAGATGAGACACTATGGAGATCAGGCCATTCAGAGCTGCTGCTACTCACCCTCCCCTACCCCTGGTAACCTCTCTCCCCTTAAATCCAGACCTGTGGCCAAGAAGGGAAGAGAAAGGAGAGAATGGCATTAGCAGTTCCCTTTTCTGCAGCACCTGCTATGTGCCAGGCATTGCACTACTGGCTGACAGATATGATCTTTTAATCTTTATGGTAAACCTAGGGAGGCAGGTGTTATCACTCCCATGGTATGAAGGAGGAAAACACCAATGTATTTGAGCAATACACCAAAGGTTTGGGACCATCACTGACCTTTCTGACTCCCTGCTCTGCACACAAACCCTTTCCCAACTGTAACCTCTGACACTGCCACCTCTGTTGCTTTGGACTGTGAACAAGCACCACATTCCTAAAATCACCTTCATCTCTCCCTTGGGCTTCATGAAGGTCAGAGACCCCATAACACACTCAGCCCCTCCTTTACTCTCTTTCCTTCTTTTACTGAAGTTAAAAGCTCAGATGGAAGAGCTACGAAAAAAGATGAGCTCTAGCACTACTTAAGAAAAAACTGATTTCTTAACCTACCAAAGTCAGTCTCTGATGTTCTCATTTTTTCAAAGACGCAACCTGAAAACTTAAGAATCAAAGCGTAATGATACTGTCATTCACACTGAAATGGTTCAGCAAAAACAAACAAACAAAAAGACCCCAAAAATCCACACAAAAGAAAAGCAAATTTGGCAAAATATTCATTAACTACAAGCAGTAGGAATAGGCAGGTGTTCACTGAATTATCCTTTCAACTTTTTTGTATACCGAACATTTCCATAATTAAAAAATTAGTTTTTAATTGCTTCTCTAACTTACTGGTTTCTAAATATATAACTAAAGCCTAAAACAGATATTTTCATTACACAGATCATCATTAACTTTTTATTTTCTGAAGTGAGGTTTTCCGCTAGGGCTTTAACTAAACCAAACTCAAATCTGCAATAACAACTTTCTTTGGCTCTTAGGGTGTTGTTCCCCTTGATGGAGAGAGAAGCCAACTGGCGCTCAGACCAACAAAGGATTTTTTTGCCCCAAACTGTTATTTACTCAGGGTGGAAGAACTTGTTGACTTTAATTTTCTATGGGAACAGAGTACAGAAGGGATTTAAAGCTTGAAGCACTGTTTATTAATAGCTGGGTTTTAATTCCCCTAGGCTGGCCTCTCAACCCCTCCTCATCCAACACTGGGCACTGTGATGCTTTCCATGTGACAGGCGCTCAAAAGATGACTATTAGTGACAATGGCAATAAGTTGGAAGGAAAAGAATTCTGACTCATTCTTCCTCTGGCAGCCCAACCTCTGAGCTGGCAACTTCAGCTTCAATCAGAACAGAAGCATGAAAAACACCACGGTGGCTGCAGAATCGGGCTCTAAAAATGCACAGACACTTACTTCCCAGAGTTGACTCCTTTCATGTGGTCTGTGTAGATATAGATATCAGGTATAAACTTGTTGAGGATGCTCCTTGCAGAATCCACAATCCGGTTTGCCATTTGAGGTGAGACACGAACTGAATACCTACAACCTGGAGTTAAGGGTATCCTTCTGCTTGGACTCCAGACCAGAGGAAAGTCAGTCATAAAGCTAGCAAATGTAATAAACTGTATTAACATAAAATAAACTGTAATAAAAACTGGAACCTCTAATTCCAGTCTATTCTCCAACTGTATTTAATTACCTAACCTCGTAGTACCATAACTCAATTTTTACATTATTTTTATTATTATTGTATTATAATTTTTACATTATTGTTATAAAAAGCTCTTGGTGAAAAACATCCAAACAATATAGAAACTCGGAAAGTATAAAATAAAAGCTGCCAACCCTGCTCTAGACTGCCTACCCATCCCTCTCCCCTAGAAATGGTTCACCTCAGTTTTGGAAAAAGTAAAGGCAACTGCCTCTCTGTATGGCATGAGGCAGGCTCCCTTTGAAGTATTCTCTGACCATCCTCACTGCTGTAACCAATGAGTCTCTGAGGAACCTTAGGACCAGAACAGACACACCACTGGGGCTGAACTGGGCCAATCCCCACCCACCCCCTGGTATGTTGAAAAGGGAAGCAGAAAAACATTAGCGAAAGAGCACAGTGGGGCTGTTCAGAAAGGTCTAAACAGTTGTTTTTGTTTTTGTTTTTGACCTAAAAACCTATTTTCAAGTACATAAGTGGTGATAATTCCATTTGTGGATGATACAGGCTCCTCACAACTGCTAGCTTGTAGTCAAAATATTGATCATTAGCAACTTTACAACAGGGCACACCCAGAAAGGAAAGGAAGAAGATATTAGCAACTCGAATAAAAAGGCTGGTGCTTGAGGAAGTGGAAACCATTACCTAAAATTAGACTCTATTACAGAGACTAACTCTCTCCAATGCCACCAACTAAGTAAAAAGTAAGGACTTTCAATACTCAATCTATGGTCAAGGGGTGGCTGTGTGTGTGGGACAAGAGGATAAAGAAATGGAGAAGTAACAACATGTGATCTTCCCACTACTCTGATCCAAACCCCACGCAGCAAGTCCAACAAGGAAAACAAGGCGTGTGGTCTGCCCATTCCGGCCCAACTGTTTGAAAATCACTGTCAATAACACACTTAATTTTCATTTGAGCTACAGAAACAAAATACTCAGAGCCTGTACAAAGAAGCTGACTGGCATCTAGGTCCCCTCTGACCCATCCTGAACATCCATCAAGAGATCGATCTTCCTCATACCAAGGAGAATCTCCCAGTAACTCCCGGGCCTCCCTATCTTGCGATCAGACCCTCTAGTCTGCTCAGTGTTCATCACCAACCTGGCACCATCACCCTCTCCTCCACTGACCAAAATGTCCAGATTCTTCAACCCATCTGCCTGCTTTCTTTCTTCCAGCCGAGTTACCTATCTCTCCTGAAATCCTCCAGGCAGCACCGACTGTGGTCTGCACTCGAACTTACCACACTCCTCCCTTCAGACACACACATGCCGCCCTTGCTCTTCAATGAGACTCCACACTCCATAAGGAAAGGGGCTCCACTCCTGCATCCTTCACAAGTCTCTCATACACTACTTTTGTACTCAGAAATGCCCGATAAATATTTGACTTGACTCAAAGGACAAACCTGAAATGAGGAAAGAGCAAAGAGGGATTTTCCAATACACACACACAGTCCAGTTACATCACCACCTCTTCTGTCCAGAGCGTACTTTTGACCACAGGCAGCTTAGACAAACAGTCCCAGATCTTCTACCCTTTGGACCAGGAGGCTGCTGTCCTTCTCAGGCCTGAAGCTGCCTACTCTCTTCAAGAGAATACAGATGTCAGGATCCCGACATAGAATCTTAGAGCGTTCATTGCTTTCAAAGTTCTTTGAGATACATGATCATCTTATTTTATGCTCACAGTAACCCTGTGGCAAGGGCCACGGATTTCTGGACCCAGAGGACAACTGGGTCATAGAACTAAGATTCAAAATTAAACAGATTCGACTTCCCAAAGACAGTCTTCTTCCCTAGTCCTCCAGAGATGTGGAAACCAGGTAGGTAACAGTGCCAATCAGGGCCAGTGGAAGCCTATCCTAGAATTTAGGCAGTGAAGCAAAGAAAGGAAAGGAACTCTAAAGTCGACTACATCTCAGAGTCATTATGGAGCCACCTGACTTGGCGTGGAGGCCCTACCAAGAAAAGGCTCAGAGTTCCAGAATCAGACTGTCTGTGTTAAAGTCCCAGCTCCCAATTTGTAAATTGCATCATTCCGAGTCTAATGTGCTAAATCTTGGTGCCTCTACCTCCTCAACAGTCAGAGAAGGATAATCATAATACTCTCCTCGCTCAAATGAAATACAATGCACGTAAAGTGCTGAGCAGTGCCTGGTGTGTGCTTGGAGCCCACTGAATGCCAGTTACTGCTTTTCCTACTGTTAGTTCAAGAGTCAAACCCCAAAGCAGGGATTCTTTCCTCTCGGGATTCAGAGAACTCTCTGAGAATCTGATGAAAGCTATGAACCCTCTCTCAAGAAATATGTGAACACACAACCCCCTGCAGACAATTTCAGGGGGTTGTGGACATCCTGAAGCACATTTATGAATACCATATTGAGAACCCATATCCAAGAAAGACAAGGTCATGGTTACAGTCCATATGGAACTCCTGTCCTTCACCCTCCCTGGTGTTAACATGTCAGAGAAATCTAAGGAGCGTGTGTGCATGCATGTGTGCGTGCGTGTGTGTATAGAAAGAAAGAGACTGATTCTCTAAGTACCTTCCCTATGGCCAGAGAAAAGACACCAGATTGTCCAACAAATTCCACCTCATGCCCCTCTTCTGCCTCTACCCCAGCCTCTTCACTTAACTCTTTGTACCAAATCAGCATCTCAAAATTAAAACAGAGCATTCGTTTCTCTCTCAGGCAGTGGGGAGAATGAGAGTGGGTGGCATTAAATAAAAGGCAACCGCACTGTCCAGTAACAGCTGCGGGCAGGAACCAACACCAACTCCTTCCAGGCCTTGGCCAGGCAGCCAAGAGAGACGCACTTTGGGGGGCAGCTCAGTTAAAACCACAAACACACACAAGAGAGTAGGGCTAGTTCTCCCAGCTCGAGCCCTCCCAGTGGGGAATACAACCTCCAAGCTCAGCCCAGCAGTCAACCAGCCTTACAAGTAACAGACCACAAAACCAGCTAATTGTTTCCAACGGCAGCTCTTTTCTCCCAAGCTCCAAATTGGCCAAGAAGGTGATCTCCATTCAAAACCACATTCCTTTGAGGTGTTTGTGAAATGGGCAGCTTTACAGGCCAGTGGCTGGAATGTCTGGCTTGCAGGCAGGGATCTGGGCGAGGGCGCTGTGTGAACTTTGCTGGGGACTTGAAAGGAAGACTCTGGAGCTGGGGTTGCGTCGGGCAGGGTTTGGGTGTCCTATCCCCAGCCTCAAGAAAGGGAGGGGCTTGCGACCTCACCAGAGTCCTTCCAGCTCACACAAGGAAGGCTCGAAGAACAACAGAGAGAAGCCAGAGAGGAACGAAGTTACACCCCAGGTGCCTGGGGCACCACGGCTCTTTCAGTTTTTATGTAAATCCCTGCACAACCCCAGAGGCGTCCCCATTTCCCAGCGCCATCAGCAAAGCCTTCAAAAAAGCTCTTGAGGCTTTCACACACCCAGTCCAGTGAGCGCAGCTGGGACCCCAGTGCAGTGGCCTCCGTGAAATCCATATTGTTATTACAGGACTGAATCAAAATAAACAGAGCACACGCTGGAAATCACGTTTCCAAACTAGAGAATGTATTCCAAGTGGAGTTCACTGCCACAACACAGCATTGAGGAAACAAATCTCAAATGAGAAAAAACAAACTGAAATAGTCCTGGGAGTGTGTACAAGGCCATTAACTGTGGTATTTTTGGCCAACAGTGAAAAACAGAAGACACCTCAATGGCCATCAACAGGGTTTAATGTGGAATTCTTTACTCGGTGAAGTACAAAGTTAATGAGGAGGAGGCTGAGCTATAAGTAACTGGCATGGGTCAAGTAGAACAGGCATATTTAGTTAAAAAAAAAAAAAAAGAAAGCCCCACCTACTCACATCACATTTCCATTTCTCTATAACCTGTTTCTACCTTCTCAGAACTGGAGAATATGAGAGTTGAACATCACCGTGAGACATCGATGTAAATATCCAACAACCTAGGGGCTCTCCAGGAAGGAACCATTTCTCCCCCACCTGCCCATTCTCTCCTCAAATACAAGGCTCTTGGCACTTAGATGGGCCCAGGGATGGCCATGCAGAGAACAGGCCATAATCCAGGGAAGCTTTGTTATGAATTCCTCTGTTCTTGATGACTGTGACAAAGAACTTCAGGCAGCACCGCAAGTTTGATTTTTTTTATCTAAACAACGGCTCTCTCTGGCCTGTGGCTGTGCAACCCATTCTAGTCGGTGTCCTCACCCCTGTTCAAGCTAACCAAGGTCTTTGAAAAGTTAGTCCACTCCACACTTCTTTTCCTCTAAGTAGGACCACCCCAAAACCTCCTGAGAAATACAAAACGTGACTTTAAGCATCTAGCACCCCAAGAAGCATACATCCTGGTCTCCCCACTCTTGTCAAATTCCCACTAGGAAAGCTATCACCCAACCCCACCCAGGCCCCCCACCTCCAACACTGGCCCTTACCCAGATCTTGCCGGCACCTAGTATTCCACCACTTTTAATATGTGAAACTCCAAAACACAATTCCTTGTTCTTCTACACAGCACCTATCTCTACATTAAACCTGTTAAGGTTTCCAATTTCTGACCATGTGCTTTTCTCCAGGCTGGCGAGCCTCTGCTGCCATCACTTCAATAACCTGCTCACCAGTAAAGTACTCCCTCTAACCCATCCTTCTGCACTCCTCCCTCACCCTGTCAATCCATACCCATCCCTGGATGAAAACAGCCCTCCTGCCTTCTCTACTCCTCCTTCTAGGCTGCCAACTGCTGCTGGGTGCAGCCACAAGGCCGTGCAGCTGGTGCCATGATAACATTTCAGCTACAGCCCCTATTGCTGTCCCACAGCCTATTTCTTATCTGTAGTCACTATGCCCCTAGTGGCACTCCCTCATGCTACAGTGGCCCCCTGTGCCACTGTGACAGCACATCTTTACCACCCTTATCATATTCCCTTATCATCCCCTTGCCTGGCCCCCTTATCCTGGAACCCACCCTAACTCAGGAAAAACTGAAACCTCCTCCCATCCTCTTCCAGTCACTTCAGACAGCTCCATCTAGAGCCACCCTTACCATATGCCTGCTGTTTTCAATCCATCCCCTGTCAAATAATAACAAAAATTACAGCAGTGCAACTTACCAAAGGCTCACTGACATACTAGCTCAGTGTCTCATAATACACATCTACTACCCGACTTAACCTTCATTACAGCCCCACACCGTGATTACAATGGGCTCAACAATAAATGTGTCCACCAAGGCTGGGATCAAAATCCTACCCTCAGTGAGTGGCAAAGCCAGACTTAGAACCCACATCTGCCTGACTAGCACCAGTGCTGTAATCACCTTGTTACCCTGCTTTATCAGTCTCTCTCTCTCCCCTAGGTAAATCCGCTTTACCCTACCTTCAAAATTACTCAAATCATTATCAACCTTTTTTTTAAAAAGGGAACAAACCTTCTCAACTCCATTCAAGTCACCACCTTATCTTTCTTCCTACTCTCTTTCCCATCAAAATTCTTGAAAGAGTGGTCCCCACCCTTCACTACTTCACTCCCAGTCACTCCATAACCAGAACTGGTTATCCGGCCTCTGTCTCCACCACTCCCTGGAAAGAGCTCCCAGGGCATCAGTGGCAGCCTTCTGTGAGTCCTCTCGGCTTGCCCCCTATCCCAATGCTGGCTCCTCTGGGCCCTTTAAGGCGCTAACCTGGGTTTCCAAGAAGCTGCATTTTTTCTTTTTTACTCTCCCCTCAATTCTCTGATCTTCCCTAGTCCCCCCTCCTGGGAGCATGCACTGTGCTTTTGCTTTCAAGTATCAGTGACTTCTCAGGGTTCCACCCTCCTTTCTTTGCCCTCTACTCAGTAGCTGACTCCAAACCGTTCATTTCTAGCTCTCCTTGCCCTAAGTTACAGTTCTACACTTCTTATTTCTAACAATTCCTTTCTAGACTTACCTCCCTGCAACCAACAAACCCAATATGAATAAAATTAAACTTACCTTAACCCCCACTCACCCCACCACACCCTACCCCAAACAGTTGTAGCTACAATCGGAACAAATATCTCTATCCAGGTACCTTAAGTGAGAAACATCAGACTTGAGGACTCCCTACTCCTCTATTGCTGGCCTGGTAATCGCTGCATCCTGCCTGTAGGACATCCCAGCACTAGCAGCCCTCACTGGTCCTCTGGCCCCTACTCTCACTGGCTCTCTTTAGGGCACAATAAATCCCTGTGATCGCCATTAGGTGCTAAGATATTTTTTTAACTTGTGCCTTCCAAAATTTCTACAATGAGACAAAAATAGCCAAAAATTCTATTGGTACCACCAGAGTTACACTCTTAATGTGCAAATTCCCTCCAGAAGAAAATTACTGACTTTAAATGAAGGCCAACTCTTTGGCACAGCTTCCAATCTCCACAGGCTCCTGCCCTAACTTTCTGTCCCATCTTCTACTACCAAATACCCCCGAATGCTCTACATTCAGGTCATACCATGTTGTCTGCCACTTCCCAGAACCACTATGCACTGCTCCCTCTTCACAGGCCCACACTTCTGCCTGAAGCACTCCTCCTTCTTAGCTCCACTTTACAAGCCTCCATTCTTAAGGCTCAGTCCAAATGTCCTGTCCTTTCTAAGGAATAAGCAGGGGTTAAAAGCCTGAGCCACAGAGATAGGGTTCAAATTTCAACCCCACCATTATAATCAGTGTGATATGGAAAGCAAATTTTTTAAGCTTTCAAAGCCTCAGTTTCCCCATCCACAAAACAGGATGTAAGTGAACTCAGAGTCACTTTGGGGCTTAAGAATAAAGTATATAAAATATAAATGTATTAAACTCCACAATCAAAAGACACAGAGTAGCTGAATGGATGAAACAACAAGATCCAACTATATGCTGTCCACAAGAAACTCACTTTATATGTAAGGACATAAACAGACTGAAAGCAAAGACATGGAAATATTCCATGCAGATAGTAACCAAAAGAAGGCAGGGATGAATTATACTTATATCAAACAAAACAGACTTTAAGACAAAAAGGACTTCAACGTTACAAAAGACAAAAGTCTTTATATAACAAAATAACTGAACTGGAAGATGTAACAATTACAAATATATATGTACTCAACATCAGAGCACCTAAATATATAAAGCAAACATTAACAGATCTGAATGGAGAAACAGATTAACAGATCTGAATGGAGAAACAGATGTCAATACAATAATAACAAGAGATTCAGTACCCCTACTTTCAATAATGGATGGAAAAACCAGAAAGAAAATCCATAAGAAAAACAACAGACTTGAACAAACTATAAACCAAATAAAACTAATGACATATACAAGAACATTCCACCTACCAACAGTAGAACACATCTTCTCAAGTGTACATGGAACATTATCTATGATCACATGGTAGGTCACAAAACAAGTATTAAAAAATTTAAGAAGGCTGAAATCACCCCAAGCATCTTATCCAACCACAATAAAATGAAACCAAGTATCAGTAACAGCAAGAAAATGCGGATTCAAATATATGAAAATTAGAAGCATTCTTTTGAACAAACATTGGGTTAAAAAGTCAAAAGGGAAATTAGAAAATATCTAGAGACAAATGAAAATAAAAATACAACATACCAAAACTTACAGGATGCAGCAAAAGAAGTACTAAGAAGGAATTTTATAGCAATAAGTGCCTACATTCTTTCTACAAAAGAAAGAGCTCAAGTAAGTAGCCTAATTTTACATTAGAAAAAAAGCAAACCAAATCCACAGTTAGCAGAAGAAAAGTAACAATAAAGATTAACGTAGATATAAATGAAACAGAAAACAAAAAACCAACAAAACTGAAAGTTGGTTTTTTTGAAAAGATAAACAAAAGTGACAAACCCTTAGCTAGACTAAGAAAAAGAAAAGACACAAAATACTAAAAACAGAAGTGAAAGGAAACATTGCAACTGATGCTACAGAAATCAAAAAAGATCGTATTATGAACAATTATATGCCAATAAATTGGACAATCTAGAAGAAATGAATAAACTCCTATAAACATTAAAAACTACCAAGTCTGAATCAAGAACAGAGAGCTTGAACAGACCATAACACATAAGGTGACTGAATCAGTAAACAGTAATCAAAAACTTCCCAACAAAGAAAAGCCCAGGGCTAGGTAGCTTCATCAGATGAATTTACTGGTGAATTCTACCAAACATTTAAAGAAGAATTAACGCTAATCCTTAAACTTCTAAAAAACTTGAAGCAGGAACATCTTCAAACTCATTTTATGAGACCAGCATCACCCTGATACCAAAGCCAGACAAAGACACCACAAGAAAAGAAAATTACAGGCCAATAGCCCTGATGAACATGGATGCACAAATCCTCAGCAAATATTAGCAAATTGAGTTCAACAGTACATTAAAAGGATCATAAAACATGACAAAGTGGGATTTATCCCAGGGATGCAAGAATGGTTCAACATATATGCAAATCAATCAATCTGATACACTACATGAACAGAATGAAGGATAAAACTCACATCATTGTCACAATAGGTACAGAAAAAGCATCTGACAAAATTCAACACTCATTCATGACAAAAACTTTCAACAAAGTATGAAAGAAACTTACCTCAACATAATAAAGAACATACACGAAAAGCCCACAGCTAACATCATCTTCAATGGTGAAAACCTGAAAGTTTTTCCCAAAGATTTGGAACAGAGCAAGGATGCCTACTCTTGCCACTCCTATTCAACAGACTAATTGGACATCCTAAAGAGAGCAATTAGGCAAGAAAGAGAAAGAAAAGGCATCCAAATTGGAAAGGAAGAAGTAAAATTAACTGTTTGCAGGTGACATGATCTTATATGTAGAAACCCTAAAGAATGCCATAAAATAACTCTTAGAACTAATAAATGAATTCAATAAAGTTGCAGGATACAAAATCAACATACAAAAATTAGTTGCATTTCTGTACACTAACAACAAACTATCTCCAACGAAAATCAAGGAAACAATCCTATCTACAATAGCATTTCAAAAAAAAAAAACCCTAAATATTTAGGAATAAACTTTGCCAAGGAGGTGAAATCTAAAAACTGAAAAACACTGATGAAAGACATTTTAGAAGACTTTTTAAATGGGAAGACAGTCCATGTTTACGGGCTAGAAGAATTAATATTGTTAAAATGTCCATACTTTCTAAAGCAATCTGCAGATTCAGTGCAATCCCTATCAAAATCCCAATGGTATTTTTTATAAAAATAGAAAAAACAACCCTAAAATGTATTATGGAACCACAAAGGACTCCAAACAGCCAAAGCAACTTTAGGCAAGAATAACAAAGCTGGAGGCATCACAGTTCCTGGTTACAAAATATGTTACAAAGCTACAAAAAACAAAACAACATGGTATTGGGATAAAAACAGACATATAGACCAATAGAACAGAACAGAGTGCCCAGAAATAAACCTACATGCATCTGGTCAACTGATCTTCAATTAGGACGCTAAGAATACACAATGGGGGAAGGATATTCTCTTCAATAAATAGTGCTAGGAAAATTGGATACTTACATGCAAAAGAATGAAATTGGACTCTTACACCACATACAAAGATCAACTCAAAATGGATTAAAGCAAACATAAAACTTCAAACTCCAGAAGAAAACATAGGGGAAAAGCCTTGTAGCTTTGGCAATGATTTCTTGAATATAATGCCAAAAATACAGGTAAAAGAAACAACAACCTTTTCAACAACAAGTGAAAAGGCAACCCATGTAATGAAAAAATGTCTGAAATTCATAAACGTGATTAATATCCAAAAGACGTAAGACATTCATACAACTTCAGAGCTAAACAAACAAACAATCACCTAATTTAAAAATGGGCAAAGGACTTGAATAGATATTTCTCCCAAACAGACACTGAAATGGCCAACAGGGACATAGAAAGGTGCTCAATATGACTAATAATCAAGAAAATGCAAATTAAAACCATACTGAGACATCACTTCACCCCTGCTAGCATGGCTATTACCAAAAAAGAAGATAACAAGTGTTGGTAAGGGTGTGGAGAAAAGGGAAATTTTGCAACTGTTAGTAGGAATGTAAGCTGATGTAGCCACTATGGAAAACAGTATGAAGATTCCTTGAGAAATTAAAAATAGAACTACCATTTGATCTAGCAATCCCACTGGAAATGCTGTCATTTGTGACAACATGGGTGAATTTGGAGAACATTATGCTAAAATGAAATAAGCCAGACACAGAAGAACAAATACTATATGATCCCACTTACATGAGGAATTTAAAATAGTCAAACTCAGAGGCTGAGAACAGAACAATGGTTGCCAGGGGCTAGAGGAGGGGGAAGTGGGGAGATGTTAGTTAAAGGGTACAAAGTTTCAGTGATCCAAGATGATTAAGGCTTAGGGATCTGTACAGCACAATGCCTGTACAGCATACTTAAAAATCTGTTAAGAGGGTAGCTCTTATTTCAGTGTTTCTATCACAAAAAATTAAAAAATTAAAAAAGTAAAGTAATAAATAGAGTGGAAAGAAGCTTTTGGGGGAGATGGATATGTTTACAGCGTTGATCATGTTAATGGTTTCACGGTGTTTACATATCTCTGAACTCATCAAGTTGTACACATTATATATATACAGCCTTCTGTATGTCAATCATACCTCTATAAAGTAATTTTTAAAAATAAATGAAAATAAATTAAATATATAAATTATCATAGTGGAGTGTTAAGCACTTAATAAATGGTAGATATTATTCATTATCATTCAGTACTCCCACATCTTCTAGACAAATTAGCCACTCTCTATTTTTAGCTTCCCCTGCCCACTGCATATCATCTGTATCACTTTACACATTACGGCAGAATTATGTGTTTGCGTATTTGTTTCCTTCACCAGACGATGAACTCTTCCAAGGGAGGGACTGCAGTGCATTGGTGACCCCAAAATCAAAGCCCTTGGGAGAGTATCACACACACTACAGATTGCTTAAGTGTTTGCTTAAGTGCTAACTGAAAAAATAAATGAATCCATCAATCTAGTCATAGTGAGGCAGATAATAAAGTATCCTATCTCGGCCAACAATTATGAATTCACTGTTAAGACTTTTCCAACTTGATTGTCTAAAATGTAAATAACCCTGGGAAGAAGTAAATTGCTGAGTCATTCCTAGTGAGGCAAGACAAAAATAAGAAATCTGAAGCAAATACAAAGGATACGCCATTCCTCTGATACGTTTGATCTTTCCTGGATCTGTGAGCTGAATGGGCTTCAGGACCTTCCTCACAGGACAGGAGAAAAACACTTCACCTCCTCCTCCAGGGGGCATTCCCCTTCGCACAATCTGCACGTGGAATGAGAGAAGAGATGAGGATTCAGCAGAGTGGATGACACCCAACCTGGCTGGCTTATGCTAAGAGGTTCTTCCTAAGAATGTAGAAAACTCTTTCACACCCAACTTGTCAACCCCTTCAAGATCAACAGCACCTTACATCAGCTCCGAGGAGGCACGTGCTGGGCAAGGAGACTGTGTGGTGTGTCAGAAAGAGCAGTGGACACCGAGCCTACTTATCCCAGTCAAAGCCAGGCAGGTCACTTCACCACCACGACCTGTTTCTTCAACCCTAAAACAAGGGACTAGCCTAGTTCATAAGCTAATTCCATTTCTTAACCATCAGGAACCCTTTTCTCCTAAAGAATTCACTGATCCATCAACATATTATTAAATAAAAATGAAGTCATTTCCCCGGTTTAAAAACATCAATTTAAAAAGTAGAGATGCTAGACAGCTTAACATATCCAGTGTGACTAGAATGATGTAATTCCTTTTAATAGCAAACAAACAGATGCTTAAATTATTTCCACTAGGTTTTGAAAGTAATGTACTGAAAATTCTCAGGGAGATTCATGTTGGGAGGCTCTGGACACAAATTAAAATACACGATCTGGATCAGAGAGGCACCATGGCCAGATCCTGGCTCCACTAGTGATTAGCTGAGTTGTTACGAGTAAAGGACTGAACACACGCAAAATGCTTACAACATTGCCTACCACACAGTAAGTGCAATATAACTGCTGGCTATTCTTGTCATTACTAAAGGGGCCCTTTCAGCTCAAAAACTGCATGTATGGTTCATGTATCCCACAAGTCTTCTCATAAATGGTGACTTCAAATTTGACACACACTCACGAAGTCATAACTCCTCCAATGACCTGGTAAGAAAATCTTTCACACAGATATATACCTGCCAACAATTTACACATTCTTACCTTTAGCTCAAACGATTCACCATCAATCCCAAACTGTTTCAGTAGAGGAATGGCTGTTGCCTTAAGAACATCAACCTACAGAATCATTTCAGAAAAAAACAAAAGTTCAATTAAACCATGAGAGCTGGAAAGAAGAAAGAGCCCATGAAGCAGGTTAAGGTTTAGCCTGGTAAAGAGAAAGGAGGCTGCCTTACGACTGAGGGTGTAGGCCGGCTCTGTTCCCAGTTAAGACTGAGATTTCATAAGCCACTGGCTTCTCTGAGCCTCTTTTCCTCACGGACAATACCACACACCTACCTTATGGGTCATTGTGTGCATCACATGCATCACGCAAAAAGCACTAAGAAACTGCTGAGCTCATACAGATTGACTATACTTCAATAAAAATATATATAAAATATATATTTTTTAAAAATAAAGCAGACTGAGACCTCTGCTCATTCTTATAGGTATGGACACTATGAAAGAAAGTATCAGCCTCTTTTAGTATTCTTTTTCTAACATGGTTGTTTAATGTTTAGAGCTAGTAGCACTCCAAGCTAAAGCAAACCAAATGAACTATTCAATCTAAGACCCCTATCTAAGAACCCTGCTGACACCCACCCCACAGGCTGCTAAAGGCGGTAGGTGACTCTACAAGGCAGTGGGGGCCTCGGGGATAGGACAGCCTCAAACTGCAAGAAGCAACACAAACCCTAAATTGCAACAACAACATCCACAGTTGATGGCAAGACTGTGCCAAGTGGAACTGCTGTCTCCTCCTCATTTAGAACTCCGAGGAGGCCCAGGTCCCTCCTTATTCATTTGTGGATTCCTCACAGAGGATAAGGATGACATTCAAACCACATTCACCTAACAAGTTAGTGAATGTTGTCTCAGTGGCAATTTGGGACAGAAAAGTAACCCCTTGCTTGTTCCAGTGGAACTAGAAACCCTCGGATCAGGCTGGTGGGGGCTGGTCCTACAAGGCGGTAATGAGGGCAGGCAGCACGAACCGAGGCTGTAAGGAAAAGCCCTGGTCCTGGCTGGGCTCTGTCTCTAGTTAGCTGTGTGGCCTCAATCAAGAAAATCTCAGCTGTCTAAATTTCCTTGTCTCTAAGGTAAGAGACTCAGCCAGTTTGTCTTCAAGTTGCTACCAGCTCTAACATATACTAACAATACTCCAACAAGGCTTTATGGTAGAAAATACTCCCCAACTAAATATTCTGGTATTAGAAAATTAACCAGAGGTAGGAATGACCTATGAAGCCTGGGAACATGTACAGCATGGATCAGGTGGGACAGAAGCAGTTACTGGGAAAATCCAGTAAAGATTAGCTAATTTCAATTAAACATTAAAGCTACACACCCAAACACTTAAAATATGCATTTGGGATTACCAGAATCAAGAAGAATTCAGTCTAGGCTAGTATTAAGGGCAGCTGGGGAGAAGGTCAAGCCAGATTCTAGAAAAAAGTGGGGGTCACAAAGACACAGGTTACTCTGCCCACAGGACTCCTGGAACTAGGAAGCCTCCAGCTCTCCTGGGAAAAAGAAAGGCAAGAAAACAGAGGATACCTCCTGGTTCATCCTACCTACACATAAAGTAGTAAAGGATGGAGTCAAGCTGCCTTTGAGGTCAGCCAGAAACCTAGTGTAACTGCAGGTGTAGTCTTGTCTCCTAAGTCACTCTCCATCTGACATGGAGGGCACACAACTCAGTGCGGTGGGACACAGGCTGCAAAAGCAGTTGTGGGCTGAAGCTCCACTCTGCTTCTTACCAGTTGTGAGACCTGGACACTCTCTCCCCAGGGCCTTGGTTTCCTGCTGTATAAAGAGGGGCTGGACTGGACATGTTCCACAGCCTCCCCCGGCTCTGCGCACTAGTTCGAGCACAGCAGGGGTGGTCTGCAGGTTCTGCTTAAGGAAAATCGATCTGTCACTCTGCAGTTAGAGGGAAAAGGCCAAAGTCTGACCTGAGTGGTACCTCGGGGAAAGTGTCACCCTTACAGTCCAGTCAATCAATCAACAGGTAGCAATATGATCAGATCTACACCAAACAGAAAATATAAAAAGGGAAGAAACCTATTCTCCAGTTACCTTGCCTGAAACGGTGATAACACCCATCTCGCCTTGTGAATGAAATAAATATGAACACATACATACATATACCTAGAGCAGGGCCCAGCACACAGTAGACTTAACTGTACTTCTTTGCTCTGCCAGGACAATACTAAAAAAGGAATGGACTCTTCACTCACCATCTGACCAGCTAGTTGGTACCAGTATCAAATCACTGAGATTCAAAGGAGACCTCCTAGAATTTTTCTTCTCAAAATTTCCACCTATTCCTATCCTTTGCCTCCAAGGAAAAATGTTCCTACCCTTTTACAAGGCTCATCCTATCACTTCTGCTGCCTGCTGGATGTCAGCAGGAGTCAGACCTACTAAATCCTGCTACCCCTTCTATTTTAATTCTTTCCTTCTCCATTACAGCTTCGCCTCAGCCTAAAAGCACATTCAAGTTTCCTTCATAAAAAAAAAAAAAAAAAAATCCCAACCTCAGCTCTTAGGGAATCATCCTATCTAACCTTCTGGAAGATTCTCCTAATCTTCCACGGTTCTATTTTTCCACTCATTCTGAACCTGTGCCTGCCCCTGTCCTCCAATGATACTGCTCTCTCAAAGGTCAATAAAACTTCTCACTGCCCAATTTTCCTGCCCAGTCCTAACTCAGCTCCTGCAAAGACTGACTCTGTGGACCATCCCTGGCTTCTTAGAATTCAACTCCTACTTGGCTTCTCCAAGTACTTCTATCTCCACAGTCACTGTCTCCAACTCCTCTTCCCCCACTCACTCCTTACACACTCACTTCCTTTTCTTCTATTCTCAGGCCCCCAAACGATGAGGCCAAATCTCTACCCCTCACAGGGGCCAGAGAAAGAAGTTAAATGACCTGTGTCCAGCTGAAGATCTATCTCATACCTTATCCAAAGAGGGGAGGTGCTACTCTGCTCCAACTGGTGGCTGTCATGGACAAAACAGCGGTCCAGTGCTGCTCTATCAACCTACTACACTGTAACATCTGGGGTTTCCAATGTGAGCAACCAGTCCAGATATACATACCACCACCAGCAACACACTGTGTGGGCCAAAGGAAAAACCTGCCTGTTGTATTAACTGAGCCAAAAAGCTGCCAGTGTTTAACCTTGGCACTAGTCAACCTCATGCTCCTAGGAAATGAAATATCAGTAGGTAAGATCCTAATGACCTATCTCTAAGGCTCCAGACAGTAATTTCCAGCTTTAAACTGTAGCCTCTGTGCATATCCATATCCCAGGTAATAGGATCGAAATCAAACACACCATCCATCATCCCACCACAATTTTCCTCTTCCCCATGTCCAACTCTTTCTGATCACTATCCTTCAAGTCAACCAGGACAGAAATCATGGAGTTATTTATGACCTCTTCCTCCTATCCCAACTCCAATTAGTTACCAAGTTATGAAATCTCTCCTTCATGTCTGTCCCTTTCTTTCCACTTCCATCTGCATAATGTTCAAATTAGTTGACATCTCTCCAACTCATCCTTCTCTCAACCTCGAGTTATCTTCCTAAAACCAGGACTGACTCTGTGGCCTCCTTCCCTCCAGAAAGCCCTCTACAGCCCTCAGCACTTTGCTTGTGCCTCTATCAGAGCTCAGAGCTATACAGCCTTGTTCATAGCTGTCTACCTATGAGACCAAGTTCCCTAAGAGCAGAACTCATTGTATTCACACTTGTGTGCAGAGAGTAGACGTGGACATAAACTCACGGGGAAAACACACATTAAAGAGAAAGTTCTAAATAAAGAAGCTACAGGCTGAAGAAGTTACTCTTCATCCAGGATTAGGTGTATTTCTTTTATCCTGGGCTGGAACCAGGTACTAACCAAGGTCATTTTAGCCATGCAGCTTGCAAAAGCAGACAGGCCCACAGCACATGAAATCAATAACAAAAAAATTGTAATACATTGCATAAAAGAATTAAGTACTATTCCTAGGGAATCTGTCAATTAATCTTTGTCACTGTTAAGATGTAAATATGTAAATTTTAATATTGCCAGTGATAACAGCTTTTAAGATCATTAGTAATTATAGAAAAAGTACAAAACTGGGACACACAGTGCCAGACCCTCCTGTAAGCTTGAGGGCCTTCTCCCAATATTCAAGGCACCGTCCCCTCCCGCCCCTTCCAAATCTGAAAGTGCGGACGTTTTCTCTCACACTTTTTCACTTTTAACTGAAGGATCCATTTCCTAGAAGTTTCCACAAAATGTAGGAAAAAGGAATTGTTTGATATTAGTTTAAAATTCTAAACAGTTTATGCAACATTTCCATACAGCTAAGAATTTCAGATCTTGCACTGAACTCAAGATCCCAGGAAGATTTTATGCACCTGAATTCCCAAGAGTTGGGAACAATTCTTTTAATGCCTGAGAATATACTAACCATGTTTATATTCTAGTAAGTGTCTTCGTGAATACCAGCAGTCTCCAGTTTGGGGCTCAATGCACCACCTGACTGGTCTTCCCTGGTTAGGAAAGCTACACGCTTTAAAAAATTTATATATCTTTAATATATTTTATTTTTTTATTGAAGTATAGTTGATGTACAATATCGTATAAGTTACAGGTATACAACATAGTGATTCATAATTTTTAAAGGTCATACTCCATTTGTAGATGTTATAAAATATTGCCTATATTCCCTGTGTTGTACAATAGGAAAGCTACACACTTCACATTCTGCCTCAGAAGCTGTCCCTTCAGGGGTTCTGGTCCAATGTCTGTAAAACAAGTATCCCCAGTCAGGACTTCACATCTTTAAGATACCTTCTCTATACAGCAGACCATCCAAAGGTAGGGATCTCTGCCTCCCTACAAGAGGACTAAGGCAGGCCTCCTCTAATCTCTCTCTTTTTCTCTCTCTCTTACAGACACACAAACAAACACACATACACACAAAACCCATCCCAGGCTGGCAATGGTAGCCACAGCGAATATCCTCGTTGGATATTAAACTATCCTCCCCACACATGCAGGAAAATGAGCACACGTAATAAGAAGCTTGCTGGTGCCCACAAACTAGCAAAGCTTGCATATACCTTCCCTGCCATCATACCCTTTTTCTAAATCTGCAAACTCTTTTCGGAAGAAGAAAGTCCTAAAGTTTATGGTTGAAGCCGAAGTCAGGATTATGCTGCAGCACTGCCAAGGAGCTATTAGTCTCTGTCTAAAATTTTGATCTGCTGCCTTCCAACCTCAATTATCACATGACCTCATGAAAACCGCACACTCACACTTCAGCCAATGGAGCCATATTTCACGTTAACCATGATGATACGGTAAGCATCTGCTCTGAAGGTTCTTAGACATGACAATGAAAGTCACCTTGACGAATATTAACAATCGTCACTGAATTGGATGATTGTGAGTCTTGGCTTATCTGCCCCTCTGGACTGATTAACCTCTAAATCTCAAGATAAATAAGAAAACAGACATACACTCAACAATAAACCCGTGCTTTATCAGGAACTGGTTTCTCAAAAGTTGGGTTGTGACAAGAGACAAAATAAAAATCACACCATGGTGTGGCCTCACTACTCACCGAAGGGTCAACCTGGTCATTGGTCACTCCTCGCAGAACTATTCTTAGCGGGTGCTTCATAAATGGAGCCAGGCAAAGAAGACTTTCCAGATAATAGCCAATGCTGCGAAGGACGCTACAGTCATGTTCCACAGACCCACCGTACAGGAGGCCAGGCTGATAATATAAGGTCGTTCCTTACACAGGAAGAAAGAAAGTCAGGGGAAAAAAAAAAAAAACCAACCACTAAGTGTCACGAAGGCAATGAAGGCAGTGAGTCCCCAGGGGAAAGTCTGACAAGGGCATCCAAGAGAGTTCAAAATGCCATTCCTAAGAGCCCACACGCTTCAGTCCAAAAGCTGACTCATTCCTGTCAAGCCCCTGTAACAATAATAAACTGAGTGTAATTTAATAAACAGTAATAAATTAAACCCCTCCCTAAGCCATCTGAATTGCCAAAGTCATGTCAGGGCACAGAGGAGATACCCTAATAGGCACTGTAGTCTCCCAGCAGTCTCAGACTGTGCTGACTGGGGGACAGGGACTTACAAATCATCTTCTAGAATCACCATGCCAGCAACCAGCTTCTTATAAGCCCTTGAAATGAGATTCCCCACATACCACACTCACCAAGCAAGATGCCTAGAGATGGCAAGTCCTTTATGGCACTTACTTCCATTAACAGTAGCTATGTTAAAAGTAACAGATAGAAGTATCTAAAATTATTGAGTAGCTTTAGCAGAAACTCTGTTATCTTTATTTATCCTTTCACATATGCACATTCATCCAAAAAGGTTCTTACTAGGTTTACATATTGGAGGAAAAACAAAATAAAGTACTCTAGTATAAATAAGTGAACACAGTATTTCTGGTGCTTGTAACCTTTGGCCAACGTCTTCTGCCACAATTTACCAATAAACAAATTTAACATCAGAGGAAGGAACTATATTCAGCCACCAAAAGGAAAGCAGCTCTTTGGAGTCTCATAAAATAGATGTAGGTTTTATTATATTAAAAACCAAAATCCAAACAACCACTATCAGAATCATATTCTGATCAAAGTAGGAAAAGCTCTAAATCAGTTATTCTAAATACTATTAGAGTCATAAAACAATCTTTTAGGTCAAAAAGCCAAAAAAAAAAAAAAGGAAAAGAAAAGACTGTGTAACCCCTAAACTCTGCAAATCTGTTTATGCCTGCAAACTAACCAAATGAGAAACTGACCAGATCATCAAAACAAAGGCTTCTACTCTGTTGTTTGGCTGTGTTTTTGGTTTTTTGGTTTTTTGTTTTTTGGTTTTTTTTTTGATGGGGAGAGGTAATTAAGTTTACTTATTTATTTTTTAGTGGAGGTACTGGGGACTGAACCCAGGACCTCATGCATGCTAAGTGTACACTCTACTACTGAGCTATATCCTCCACAAGGCTTCTACTCTGGCTAGGGGAAGGGGAGGTTGCAGGAACACTGGAGGTGGAAGGAGGCAGAGTCATGTAAATGTCTTACTTTCCAACCTAAGCTGTAGCTATGACTAGGAAAGAATAGAATTACCTGCCCTCTGAATCACCAATAAAAATTGCTGAAAAAATATCCAGCAATTTCAAAGTAAACAAGCCAAGGAAGACCAAGGAAATCACAGCCTGCAAAGGCTATCTGATGCCTTATGCCTGAAACCTGTTCTGTGTAAGGTCTGTCTTAAGTGCAGGTACAGATCAACGAGTCCCACGGCATTTATGAAGCCAAGCTTGTCTTCTTTCTTAAGATAGCCAACATACAGAAAAGTTGGCTTCCTTTGTTGAATAAATGTGCAAAGGTACAGAGATCATGGAGCCAGTCAAAGGATGTTTGCCATGATCGTCTATACAATGTAGATAAAAGAGTTTCTAAGAGAAAAAAAAAAAAAAAGACAAAAAGCTAGAAACAACATAAATGTATATCAGTGGGGAGTAGTTAAATAAAGTATCTTGTATCCATACAATATACTATATAAGGCCCAATGAAATATTGAGATGGACCTGCACGTGCCTAACAGGAAAATTCCCCAAGCTTTCTGTGCTAATGAAAAAAGCTGGCTGCAGAACAATATGAAGAGCACAGCCCTGCTGATGGTTTGAGATACAGAAGTGCCCATGTAAGCAAATGCATAGAAAGCAGACCAGGGCCCACTCCACAAGCAGTGACCATGGCTGCCCCTGGCAGAGGGAATGGAAGACGAAACAGATGAAGGGATTTTCATACTTTCTGTATATACTTGTGTAAAACTCTTTAAAAGACAAAGTAAAAAAATAAAATTCAGCACACACAACTAACTCAGAGTCGGAAGATTTTATCGCGACAACAATAAAATGTACGTTGTAAATGTAAACGTACGTTGAAATAAATGTTAGGTACAAAATATTTTTATTGTTTGAGTTGCTCATCTGTTGATCTGAAATTTTCAGTCTTCTAATCTTAAATCAAGTATATGCCTCTTAAATTGACAGATTTCACATACTATCCCCAGACAATTGTATCACAGACAGGAAACTAGGTTTTTCCATCCAAATACAATGTTTATTCAATCTGAAAGAGTGAGTAACAGAGGAATGTCTAAGTAGGTGTTTTCAGGAATGGGAAGAAAAGTAGCTTACCAGTTTGGTTTATTTCAATTCGAGAACCATTAGTTATTTTGTCCAATAGTCTTATGAAGCTGGCTTCAAAATCTGTAGGAAAGAAAAAAACAAA
This sequence comes from Camelus ferus, assembly GCF_009834535.1. Taxonomy (NCBI): domain Eukaryota; kingdom Metazoa; phylum Chordata; class Mammalia; order Artiodactyla; family Camelidae; genus Camelus; species Camelus ferus. The sequence continues at coordinate 29,777,592 of NC_045699.1, forward strand.
ACAGGCTAGCTTCACGTTAGGTCACCATTTTCGGAGAGCACATCACTCAAGTACTACATGCAGGGTAGGTTACATCACACCTGGGTTTTCTCAGGACTGGGGTGAGCTCACTGGGTAGGGAATCTGAAGTAGTTGAAAAGCACTGGCTGGCATGTATATGTTTAGTTGAACGAGCAGAAACAAGTCAACTTTCATATTCCACAAAAAAACAGCAAATCTACTGCAATCTAATTACAGCAGCATAATACTTGTTCTTCTGACCTCAGGAGTGTGTGCCAAATAAGGGAGAAAAAGCAGAAAGTAGGAAAGAGTTTTAAGGTCAAATTCTGACTTGCTCCAGAATACCTGACAGGGAAAAATTATATCAAGGGCCACCCTTCAGTATCAGAGACAGTAAGAGGTCACTGTCCCTTCCACTCAACAAAGTATCCCTTCTCCTGTCCTCTATCATCTTACTGATCTAAAGCTATCTAACCAATTCAGCTTTAATTGTATCACAAAAGTGACTGAATATACAGTATTACTGGAACATTTTTAAAAAATGCATGAAAAAAAGACTAGAAGAAAAAACACCAAATGTTATTAAATAGGTTTCTCTTCACAGTAGGATTTTATATGAATTTAATTTTCTTGCTCAAATTTCAATGTTCAAATCTGCTTCAATTACTTTTATGAATAAACTGTAATCTAAAATATAAAAGCTGGTTATTCTTCAAAAGATGGGGGGGAATAAATTTTAAATGTGAGATATGGGAAAAGGTAGAGTGAAGACTCAGGAGTATATGTCCTCTATCCTTCTGAGCTGATTTTACAGACACACACACAGGCTTTACTTCAACCTCCCTCCCATGAATAGGGACAGGAAGACCAAGTCTTCCACACTGAAGGCATGGTGACCGTCTGACACTTTCAGGCAGTTCCCAGTCCTGTAATAAACTAGCAGAGGTTGCGAGCACAGACCTTAGCAGTCACCTAAACTGATCCCAAAGGGTGAGCAGATCAACTAAAGAATTCCCATCCACATGTTTTGTTACTTAACGCTGTCCCATAACTCCTGTCACAGCAGATTCTACATTCTGTACAAAGAACACTGGGCTAGAAGTCAGAGAAACTCCCTGAAGTCTTGAAACAAGGCATAATAGGTAATAATAGCAGCTGTGCATTAATGCTGACTTATTTAATCCTCATAATCCCTAAGCAGGAAGTGTTTCCCACTTTGCAGAAGGCTGAGGCCCAAGAATGCCGACTAGCTTGCCCTGGTTAAACAACTGACAAGTGGCAGAGCCAGGATTTGAACCCAGGATTTGGACTCTGCCCTTCTCCAAAGTCCATGCTCTTAACCACGCCACAACACTAGTTTGCCCAATTTAGTTTAATCCCTCAGAGCCAACCTCTTCCTCTAAAAGAAAATCAGGGTACCTTTCAACTGCAGGCAGTGACTTACTGAAAGATCCTGCAGACGATTTAATGAGTCCCTAATCAACATTTATTTTTAATGAAATTAGAACAGAATGAACAATATCAGAGTTACACAGTAAGGGTGCTCTTCATGAAGTTTTACTCTCAGTTTTACATATATTTGTATGTGTATTAGGCTGTGGTATAAGCAGCATCAGAAAAGTTCAAAAGTAACAACTATAAAACTGAATTAGAAATTACTTTTGTGGTCTTTTTATACAAAATATTCTGTTTTTAAAGAGGAAGCATGCTCTAATAACACAATGCCACTTTCTACTTGTTTATAGAAAATGCAAGGTACTCCACACAAAAATAAAACTTGATTTGCTCAAGCTTTCAGGATGCCTAAATGGGAGAGAGGAAAAAGCACTTATGAACAAAGCCCAAGATTATAAATAACTTTTACAGATTAGGAAAGAAAACAGAATTTCTTTAGAAGTAGTTTTTTGTTTTGTTTTGTTTCCTTTCTGTTTTTGTTTTGGCAATCAACAGGGTCTCTTGACCATGAACACAGTTTAAAACGCTCAGCAGAGGAACAAGAGAGTAGGAAAAAGAGAGATCAGACTAAAGAGACCAGGCAGGACCAGGCAGGACTATCCCCTGGTTGCAGAAAATAGGTGCTTCAGAAGCAGTATGTCAAAGAACCAAACACAGAGCTAGTTCCAGAATTCTGGCAATAGTGAAGATACAGCTCCATCACCTGGTACGAAAAAGATCTTGAGTTCACCTAATAATAAGAATGAACCCTCAAACTTCATTAAGACAAGATGTGCAGGACTCCTTAGGCCCTCACTTCTTCAGGACTACTCCTAAGAGTACAAAATTTCAGACATCTGACAACATTACGGGAAAAGTTCCAAAACAAGCATAGGCACGATCTTACTACATGGTTTAGGAATACATAATTAGCTTACAAAGCTATAAAGATAATCAGCAAGAAGACCACAATGGTCAGGAGAGTGGCTACCATAAGGGGCAGGGAAGAAAGTGGTGAATGAAAGAGGCACACAGGTGTGTGCTGAGTTCTATTTCCAGACCTGGATGGGATTATACAGATGTTCATCTTATAATTCTTTAAGCACTACTTTTATGTCTTACGGATGTTTTATGTTACTACATTTCACATTTAAAACAAATTTGTACCATTAGGACCTTCTATTTCAAGATTCCTTAAATACTACTTCCCATACTTAATTAATGCCCTCCCATCCCTAGACCCCCGAAGAAGTGAGCTCATCATTTCTTTAAAGGGGTTGGTAACTTCACTTCTACAAGTCTAAGTGGCAGTCATCAGCCTGACCCATTTTTCACTAAGAAAGGCAAAAGAGCCAGAGAAGGAATCAGTCTAAAGATCTGCAGTTTAAAATCAAGGAGCAAATCTCAATAAATAGTTTCAAGTTAAAAGTATTAAAAATCAACTTAAATTCTAGAAACATAAGTCTGCTTAAATAAATGCTGACACATCTACATACCAGAACACTCTGTAGCCTTAAAATGAATGAGGTTTTTAATATACTGATATAAATCATCTCGACAGTATACTGAGTGAAAAAAAGTAAGATGCAAATGGCCACTTGTGTGAAAAAGGAAAAAGTGCATATTGCTTAGAAATACAACTAACACTGGTTGCTTCACAGAGAAGGAAGAGTGGGAAAGAGACAGAGAGACTTTTTAAACTCTTGTTTCCTTTGAATTTCATGCTAGGTATATGCGTTTTCAAAAACACATGAAAATAAAATTGAAAAATTCAAATAAAGGTAACGTAACACAATTTAAATAGCTAATAAAGCTGTTCTCATTAAATAGCCTATGAAAGATCTTTATAATATATGCAGCCATTATTTTTTAAATAATTAATCACATAAGCAAATATTCACATTATATTAAGAAAAAAATTTTTAAGTAATATGTACAATGTGATTTCAATTTCTTTAGAGAAATAACTAAAAGATAAGACAGTATTAACAGATGGAATTAGGAGTCATTATTTTCGTAATAAATCCAAAAAAGGAAGAAATTACAAACACACACCCAAGTCTCAGAATAAATTAAAGATGTCCACTCACTTGGAAATAATGTATGCATAAAACATTTACAAATTTTATGTAATTATGCATCATGTGACAGGTAAGAAATTATATTTTAACTTAAAGAAATACACATCTTTCCTAAACTGTGAATATGTAAAGAAAAATATTAAAGAGAAGTATCAATTGTATCAAAACATACGAAAGTCTACCGAAGAAAAATTTACCAGTCTAAATACTTTAGTAGTTAAGAAAAAGAAAAGCAAGAGCAAAATGAATTGAGATTTTAGAAATGGAACAAAATTACAAGTGGAAAAGTAAATGAAAATAATAATCTCAAAAGAAGAGATAAATAAAATGGAAAATATATTACAAAAAAATCAAGCTAATTCATTAAAGAAATACAACACAAATTAATAGCTTCATTCACTTACAAAAAGAAAATGTGAATTAATAAAAAGTAAAAATATATAATTAATAAAAAAGACAGTCATCGTGGTACATTAGTCTATTATTTACTGATACATTTGGAATTAAAATAGATGGTTACATAAAAAGACAAGCAAATGAATGAAGCTACTGACATTATTTCCAAGTGAGCGGATATTTTTTAATTTATTCTAAGACTTGGGTATATGTTTGTTATTAAAAAAGGCACATCCCAAGAATGGGCTGCAGATAAAATACAAGGAAAACTGCAACATAATTAAACACAAGATTAAATACAAAAACAGGAAAAAAATCAAGTAACTAGCTTAATTGCGACTGAAAAGGCATCTGATAAAATTCAATATCTATTTTTCAATAAAATTCTGTTTTAAAACCTATGAAGAATGAATGTACTTAATGTAATAGTTTATAGATGAAAACAGAAGCTTCTTAAGAAGTTCAAGGAAATGTCTTCATGGTCCTGGGGTAGGCAGAGATTTCTTTAACAGGACACAGAAAGATTTATAAATTGGGCTATGTCAAAAGTAGTAACTATTGTTCATCAAAAGATACCATTAAGAGCATAAAAAGATAAAACACAGAGTGGAACAAAATATTTGCAATACTTAAACATAGATAGTATACATAAAATGTAGTACCATGATACAGCAAGAAAAATTTACAAACAATTGCTGCTGCAACAGAGATGAATCTCACAAACACAATACAGAATTAAAGCCAGATACACCCAAAATACATGTTCCATGACTCCACCTGTATAAATTACAGTTAATATTTTAGAAACCTAACTTATGGTGTAAAAAATCAATTTATTGTTTATGCCGGGGGTCGGGGTAAATGGTGTGACAAGAAGCAAGCATGAGAAGCGTTTTGTGGGTTGCTGGTCATGTTTTATTTCTTGACATGGGTAATGGCTACATGGGTATAACCAATTGGTAATGTCATCCAGCTACACAGTCATGTGATTTTCTTCATGTGTAGTATACTGTGATAAAAGTTTATTTTAAAAATTAAAAATCAAGTTCAAAGTAATAATATCTTTCAAAATATGAAAAAAGCAACGAAATCCAATTATCTCTCAAATTTACCATGATAGTAGAAATGTCATTAAAATATCTCAAAAAAAAAAAAAAAAAGAAGTGTCACTACAAGGAAGAAATAACAATTGAAGGAAAGGCTATCTTACCAATTAAGCAAGAGGATTTCACATACTTTGATTTGACCCCACATTCCCATTTAAAAAAAACACATAATCTTCGATCCACCAACTCCACATCTATAACCCTATGCTACAGAATTAGAAATATGGTTAAAATATACGTACAAAAAATTTACTGCTGCTTTACTTATAATAACAAACACTGAAGATGATTTTCTTTGCCCTATACCTTCAAATTTTCCTAGATGTTATTTTGCTTACATAAAAACCTGTAAAAGAAATTTTTAAAATTCTCTGATTTATGCTGTTTCTTACCACCTTTCAAGTTTCCTATTTATAGCCAAACTCTTCAGTTGTAGTCTTTTTCTTCAAATGCATTGGAAGGAGTAACCCCTCTCTTACCCTAAGGCTCTAGAGTATTTCCTCCACCTCAGGAAATTACTAAAGACAGAGCAAGACAACATTATATAGTAATTAAAGAGTCAATTCATTAAGAAGATAGAGCAAGCCTAAATGCACCAAACAAGGCTGCAAAATATATGAAGCTAAAACTGTCCAAACTGAAAGAATGACAAATCCACAATTCCAGTTGCAGATTTCAATACCCAATCTTTCAATAATCAATAGGATAACTAGAAAGAAAAAAAAAAGAGCAAAGACAGAGAAGAACTCAACAATGCCATCAACTAATAAGATTTAATCAACATTTATAGAACACCCAGCTCACAACAGAACAGCAGAATATACATTCTTTCCAAGTATCCATGGAACATATACCAAGACAGACCAAATCTTGGGCCATTAAAAAAATCTCAACAAATCTGAAGTAACTGAAATCATACAGAGCATGTTCTCCAAATATAATACAGTCAAACTGAAATCAATAACAAAAAGATAACACAACAATATACCCACACTTGGAATCAATACACTTACAAATAATCTATGGAACAAACAGGAAGTCTTAAAGGCAAGAAAAAAACACACTGAACTGAATGAAAATTAAAATGACATATCAAAATTTCTGGGACACAGCTAAAGCAGTGTTGACAGGGAAGTTTAATGTACTAAATACCTATATTAGAAAAGAGGAAAGGTTTCCAATATCTGTCTTGTATCAACTTAGGAAAAAAAGCACAAAATAAAGCTAAAACAAAGGAAATAATAAAAATAAGAGCAGAATCAGGTAAAACTGAAAACAGAAAAATAAAGAAAAATCAGTGAAACAGCTGGTTTCTTAAGAAGATAAATAAAACTGACAAACCTCTAGCAACACTTAAAAAAAAAAAAAGAAAGATACAAATCATCAATATCAGGAATGAAACAGGGGATATCACTACAGATTCTGCAGATATCAAAAGCATAATGGAATACTCTGAACTCTACATATATAAATTTAATAATTTAGATGAAATGGACCACTTCTCCAAAAAACACAAACTTACCACCACTCACCAAATGAAATTGATAATTTAAATAGCCCTAACTATTCAGGAAATTAAAGGTATATTTTTAAAAACTCCCCAAAAAGAAATCTCTAGACCTTTATGGTTTCACTGGAGAATGCTACCAAATGTTCAAAGAATTAAAATCAATTCTACACAATCTCTTCTAGAAAATGGGAGAGAAAACAATTTCCAATTCATTTTAAGCTAGTGTTATACTAAAACCAGACATGACAATACAAAAAAGAAAACTATAAATCAGTATCACTTATGAATATACACCCCAAAATCTTTAACAAAATGTAAACAAATAAAATTCAGTAAAATATAAAGAGAATTACACACCACGACCAAGTGGAGTTTATTCCAGGAATTCAAGGCCAGTTCAACATCTGAAAATCAATCAATGCAATATACCATATTAACAGACTCAAGGAAAAAAATCACATGATCACATCAATTGGTGCAGAAAAAGCATTTGACAAAATACAACACTCACACACATACAAAAAACCTTAGAAAAAAAGAAATAGAAGGGAACTTTCTCAACTTGATAGAAAGCATCTAAAATATACATATAGCTAACATTATATTTTGTGGCAAAACACTGGACACTTTCTCCCTAAGATAGGCAACAAGGCAAGGAGGTTTGCTCTCATTACTTTTATTTAACATAGTGCTGGAAGTTGTACCCAGTGCAATAAGAAGGAAATAAAAGGCATAAAGTTCAGAAAAGAAGAAATAAAACTGTTTCTATCTGCAGATGACATGATTGTCTACATAAAAAAACCCCAAAGAACCTATATATAAAAAAAAAAAGTCTAGAATCGTAAGTAAATTAGCAAGGTTGTGGGGCACAAGATAAACATCCAAAAAAAAAAAAGAGCTCTATTTCTATATACTATCAATGAACACATGGAGGTGACAATTTCAAATTCCATACCATTTACAGTTTGTTAAAAAAGTTAAACACTTAAGTGTAAATTAACAAAACATGTACAAGACTTAATATGCTAAAAACTCTACAATGCTGATTGAAAGAAAAGAAAGATCTAAATAAATGGAGAGATGTAGTATGCTCATGAATTAGAAGATTCAATACAGTAAAGATGACAATTCTCCCTCAATTCAAATTCCTAACAAGATTTTTTTTATAGGTATAGACAAGATTATTCTAAACTTCATATGAAAAGGCAAAGGAACTAGAATAGCAAAACAATCATGAAAAACAATAATAAAGTTGGAGGGATCAGCCTACCCAATTTCAAAACTTTATATGTACAGTAATCAAGACAGTGTGGCTTTGGGGAGGAGGGCACAGCTTAAGTGGTAGAGCACATGCTTAGTATGCACAAGGTCTTAAGTTCAATCCCCAGTACCTCTAAAAAAATAAATAAACCTAGTTACCTCCCCCTCAAAATAAAAAAAAATTAAATAATTTTTTAAAAAAGACAGTGTGACTTTGACAAAGGGATAGACATATACATCAGTGGAACAGGAAAGAGAAACGAGAAAGAGACCCACACGAATATGCTCAATGGGTTTTTTCACAAAGGTATAAAAGTGGTTAAACGGGAGAAAGATAGCCGTTTCAACAAATAATGCTGCTAGAGCAGCTGAACATCCATAGGCAAAGAATGAACATCAGCCTAAGCTTTAAATCTCATACAAAAATTAATTTAAATATAAAATGTAAAACTATAAAACTTTTAGAAAAAATAGACAATCTTCAAGATCTAGGTCTAGGCAAACAGTTCTTAAACTTAACAACAAAAGCACAAACAATAAAAGAAAAAAACTGATAAATTCTTTTTCATTAAAATCAAAATCTTTTAGGGGGTGGGAAGGGATAGACTGGGATTTCAAAATGTAGAATAGATAGACAAGATTATACTGCACAGCACAGGGATATATATACAAGATCTTATGGTAGCTCACAGAGAAACAAATGTGACAATGAATATATATATGTTCATGTATAACTGAAAAATGGTGCTCTACACTGGAATTCGACACAACATTGTAAAATGATTATAAATCAATAAAAAATGCTAAAAAAAAATCAAAATCTTTTCCTCTGCAAAAGACCATAAGAGAATAAAAGGACAAGCTATAGAGTGGGATAAAATACTAGCAAACCATATTTAATAAAGGACTAGAATATGCAAAGAACTCTCATAATTTAACAGAAAAAAACAACCCTACTAGAAAATGGGAAAAGACAAGAAAAGCTGTTCAACATCATTAGCCATTAGAAATGTGCAAATTAAACTACAAGACAGCACTATACACCTACCAGAATGGCTAAAATTAAAAATAGTGACAATACCAAATGCTGACAAGGATGTAGAGAAAATGAAACATTCCTACATTGCTGGTAGGAATATAAAACGGTAAGGCCAAACCGGAAAACAGGTTGACAGTTCCTTAAATGAACAAATTTCCATGCAATCCAGCAATTGCACTCCTGGGCATTTGTCCCAGAGAAAGACAAGCCATGTAAGAGAGAAAGACCGGACACATTTTTATGTCCACATAAAAACCTGTACACAAATTTTTATAGCAACCTTACTCATACTACCCAAAAAACTAGAAATAATCCAGATGTCTTTCAACAGGTGAACAGTTTAAAAAAACTGTGGTACTTTACTATTCAACAACAAAAAGGAACAAAGTAGATAAAAACAACAACTTGGATCAATCTACAGAGAATCACACTAATTTTAAAAAGTCAACCGCAAAAGGTTACTAAGTGTATGATTCCATTTATATAATATTCTTCAAATAACAAAATCACAGAATGGATAAGATTAGTGATCCCCAAGAATTAAGGAGCAGGAAGGGATAGGAGGGAAGTGGGTGTGGCTATAAAAGGGCAACCTAAGGAATCCTCATGGTGATGGAAATGCTCAGTATCTTCACTTTTATCAATGTCAATATCCTCGTTTTAATACTGTACTAGAGTTTTTCCAGATGCTACCATTGAGAGAAACTGGGTAAAGAGTAGACAGGATTATCTTGTAATAACCTTTAATGGAAAAAAATAAGAAAATGAGTATTGCATGTATATGCACGACTGGGACATTGTGCCGTACACCAGAGAATGACACATTGTAATTGACTGTACTTCGGTTAAAAAAAAAAAAAGTAGACAGGATCCCCCGTATCGTTTTTTACAACTGCATGTGAATCTATAATTATCTCAAAATAAAAGATTTGGTTTTTTACAAAAAAAGATGGTGCACAGTTCCATCTGGAATAGCATTTTGCAGCTTCCAAGCAACAGCAAATCTGAAAATAGACCATTAAGACTCTCAGCATTTGTCTTTAAAAAATGAGTATCTTCTTTTGATAATCATCACATGAGAGCAAATTTTAAGTTAACAGAGGCATAAGAGGGTAGGTTCCTAAACAACAATATAATATTTAATCTATATTTAGAATTACTATAGTCATCAGGCTTTCAATTCCAGTCGTCTCTCAACAATTTTGAGTCCCAGATCATACTGAAATAAAATATAGGTACATCTTTGTGGTATAACAGGAAATATATTTGGTCTCTGTTCCTGGCACAGAGCTCCTAAAATCCTTGGAAGTTTTGGAGCTACAGGTAAGTCTTTAAAACTTATTTATATGGAGCCCCTTTTGAGCACACTTGAGTTTACGCTGATGAACTGACTGAGGGTGGAGCCCCTTGAGAGCCTCAGAATGGGGCTGGTCATCAGAGAGACCAAGTGATTGGAGGCTGGAACTTTCAGCCCTACCCACTGACCTCTGGGGGAGTGGAGCTGTGCCAGGAGATTAAGCCCCACAAATATTCTCGAACAAGGAGAGAACTTTCAGGTTAATGAAGATATCCACATTTTGGGAGGGTGGTCAACTCTGGTTCCACAAGAACAGAAGCTCCTGCTTCTGGACCTCACCCTATGTACATCTTCATCTGGCTGTTCATCTATATCCATTATTATATTCTTTATAATAAACTAGTAAATATAAATAAATGTTACCCTGAGCTTCATGAGACATTTTGGCAAATTATCAAGCCAAGGAGGAGACTAGGGAAACTCCTGATTTATGGCTGGTTGGTCGGAAGTACCAGTGGCCTGGACTTGCTACTGGGACTTGTGATCGGCATCTGGGGACGTAGGGGGCAGTCTTGTGGGACTGAGTCCTTAACCTGTGGGATCTGATGCTACTGCCATGTAGACAATGTCAGAATTGAGTTAAATTTGTAGGATACCCAGTGAGTTCCCATTGAAAATTGGAGAACTGCTTGGTGGTGGGTGGGGGACCCACATATCTGGTGTCAGAAGTACTGAGAGTTTAGGAGAAAAATAGTTTTCCTTTACAATTCTCCTTTTAGAAGATCCAATCCGTTTGCCAGATTTTCACCTTTAAGACCCTCTACGTGGCATGTTTCCTCAATACATTTTAGATAATTCTTTTTATTAGTATTTCACTTACCCCTCCTTTTTCAGAATCTCATCTGCTTAAGCCATGTGCAACACTCCCATGGGACCAAGTAACTCTTCTCTCCAGTTTCGCAGGAAAGCCAGTGGGGCTGAGTCATGCAACCTCTCAGGGACTTGGTAGGAGCCGTTCCGGGTACTAACTGCTAAGCCAGTGCTCTTACCCAATCCATCATTTCCATATTACCACTTTAAAAAATTATCATTCTTGTGGAATTCTTTCCATATGGATCTCACTTTCCCCAGAAAATATTAACTCAACGGAACCCTGCAAGAGACAGCTCTCATGAAATTTAGAAACAGAGGCACTTTGGACAGCTGCTTTATAACATGAGGACACTCAAGTCCATCAAGCAGTTAGATGGAAGAACAGGCCTTCCAGGCTGGAGCTGGTGGCCATCTGTTTCCCGCTCTATCACTCAGTGCATGTTCAACTTCACCAGCTATCTTATTTAACTATGTCTTACCTTCTTTACCTTCAGTAAAACAGCAACAAAAAATATTTTTTTCCTCCTCACTGACGGAAAGGGTCTAATGAGATAATATAATTCTTCACAGTCCTTAAGAGTGAAGTGAAAATTACACGTGTGGCTACATAATTAGTACAAATCATTCTGGGATCATCTTCCTTTGGGATTCACATTCTCATTCTTTACCATTCCTCTTTCAAAGGAGGCAGTTTTATTTAAGAGAGTAAAAGATCTGCCTGAAGTCACAGAGTTTGACCTGTGTCTCAGCCCCTTCTGAGTCCTTATGCAGTTTTCTTGGTACCTCATGCTGCTATTTCCAACCATTAGGGATATGAGGAAAATAAAAAGCTTAATAATTAAGTCTCATAGACCAGGGTTTTTCAACAGCGGCATTGGTATTTTGGACAGAATACTTCTTTGTGTGGGGAGCTGTCCAGTGCACTCTCAGGTATTAAGCATCCTTAGGTTCTACCCACTGGATGCCTCGCAGTTGTGACAACCAAAAACGTCTCCAAACACTGCCAAACGTCCCCTGGGGAGCAAAACTGTGCTTGGTTAAGAACCACTACAGTTATACATAAAACATACAATATTTGGAAGCCACCACCTAAAAAGAAACCTTTAGACTGAAAAGAAGACAAAGAGAAGGCATAATTCTCTTTATATATTTGAAAAGTTTTCGGTATAGAAGCAGGAACAGATTTCAAATGCCAAAGAACAGAACTATCCCTGATGTGTAGAAATTATGTAATAATAAAACCAGCTAACATTTAGTCTTCCTATACACCAGGCACTGTTCAGTGCACTTTGCAGTATTATTTCATTTAATCCTCACAATAACCCTCTGAAGACGGTGGTCCTGGCCCCACTTTACAGGTGAAAAAACTCAGGATCATGAAGTCCAAGAGCAAATAGCAAAAGCCCAAGCTCTTAACCCTCAAGCTACTATGACCATGACAAAGATTTTTACCTCCACATAATAAAGAAAATGAAGAACTTTTTGACTTAAAAGCTGTTTTTTTCACTAACAAGGACTCCCACTGCCACCATCTCAATTTTATCTGTTCAGATCAGAACATCCAGAGAGCCTTCCTTCATAATCCCCAGGGAAGCCTATGCTCCAACTCTGCTGAGCCCCTTTACAACTTCCTACTTCAAGTTCCTCAAACTAACCTCTCAAGCTCTTCCTCATAAAGCTCCCTGAGAGTGGGTCAACGAGCTTCTCACATTTACACCTCCACAAAGCTCTGCACATAATGGGGCTCAGTAAACCTTTTCCAAATGACTGTTACAGAAGCACCACCCCCACCCTCCAAAATTCACACCAGGGGGGATATTTAAGCAAGCACCTTACAGAAATGTCGTTTTTGCACTTGAACTGAAGATTTTATTGGAAATGCTCAGTTTTTTCCAGCTTTCAGAATCTGAGTCAGGAAGAGTAGGAAAGGGATAGATGTTAGGTAAGATAGCCTGTTGGCTACATCTCCAGTCAAGCTCGTTTGAACACAGACTTGTTTGACTATGATCACATATCATGTGTCAGGGGCTGCATGTATTTATGTGTATTTGTGCAAGTATACACACTTACATGTGTATATATATATGGACACGCGTCTACATGAATGCATGTACATATATACAGTTCCCTCTTTAAAAAATTAAGCAAATGTCTACAGGGCTTCTGAGGCCTTGAATCCAGCACAAGAGGGTCTAAATTAGAGGCCTCTTTTTTCCCCCTAGATATTAATAAAGTAAGGCAAATAAGGCTATACATAGTGCTCCTCCTAAAATACCAGCACATCTGCCAACCAGTACTACCTTCCTCAGGTACCACAGTCTGGCATCCTTTCAGGAAAATGCCAAGTGGCCAAGTCCTGTTTATGTTCACGTAGCAGTAAAGAGATGCTCACAAAGAGCGCAAGAGGGAGAGAGGGAAACATCCTCTGGAACATTAAATATTAGTTTGGAGGCCACCTGTGAAAAGACAACCACTAACTTGTGTCTTATGGGCACTATAAATTAGAAATCCCAGGTCTCCAGGCTAAGGTACCTCTCTTTCTTTCTTTAAAAAAAAAAATGTAGGCCTAGTGTTCATTGAAGTAGAAGCCTGACTTCTTACCAAATCCAGCAAGTGGTGAGTTCTCTAGGCCAAACTAGGGATGAAGAGAGCTGGCTGGGAATGCCACAGAGAAGACCAATCAAACAATTGCTTTGCCCAAGGGCCAGACTCAAAATAAGGGTAAGATATATTGAAGGGAAGAACACTTGGCAGAAATCATGCCAGCTGTCCCTCCTAACTTCCTCAGTGTTTTTGAGCAGTACAGTGAGGGTAGTAACCATGTACCAACACAAGTCTTTCCTATGTCACCAGGTTCCTCTCCATGGTACTGAGGTTCATCTGGTTTTTCCTTCCTAACCTTCTACCTCCATCAGTGACATGGCATTTTCCCTTTGTGTGCAACCAATCACCATTCAAGAGAGGCAGAACTGTAACCATCCAGACGATGTATTCAGACAGATAATGAAATGGCTGGCCACTTAGTATAGGAGCCAGTGCAAAATTAAACACATCAACAGGACCCAGAAAGCCTCTAGGACCAAATGCAAACCCTCTCCTTCAATCTGCAGATAGGTTTTTCTTTCTATTTCTTTAACTTTTTCCCCCAATTTGGGATAGCCAGACAGAAGCTTTTAAATGCATGTGTCTTACTCCAGGGGATCAGATGAAATTTTGAGTCATTTAACTTGACGTGGGTTTAAATGGGGCCTATTATTCATCTATCTACCTTTGTGGGGCAAAAAGAGAGCTTGGAAGCCGGTAGTTTAGCGCTTGTCACCAATTGCCAACTAACGTCAAGGCAATTAGGCCCATGACTGTTAAAAATTTATCTCAAAGCTCCTGTCCTGCGCACATCAATCACAGTCACGGCTGAAAACAAACAAAGAATTTTTTTTAAAATTCTTTAATACACACTCAAGGAGATGTGTGAGGGCAGCCGAGAAATCATGGCGACAGGGACAGCCGGTGTCCAGAGGGGCAGCTGCTTCTGAGACCTGTTTTGGGACGTGGGACGGAACCAACCAGTGGTACTTTTCTCTCCAAATTTCTCTCCATCTTTACATCGTCCCCTTCAACACATTTGGGTCCAACAAACTGTTTTTCTCCTTTGAGAGGTTTATGGCGAAAGCAAGAGGAACTGAAGACAAGCGAGGGGGCGATGCCTGGGATATGTTGCAACACGTAAAGCTGGAAAACGTGTAGCTGTTTACTACCAGCGCCCGGGAGACGCCGAGCGCAGCGCGCAGCTGAGCGCACCCCGCGGGGCCCGACCCCGCCTCCGCCACAGCCTCTGGCGCGTTCGGGCGTGGGGGCGACGCGCCACGAGCCCTCCCTCACGCGCCCGCGGGACCGGGAGGTTCTCCGCGGGCCGTCTCCCCTCCGCCCCCGCGCCCACCCCGCGCGCTACCCGTTCCGGAGTTACCTCGAAGGCCCGGATTGTCGTCTCTGGCCCGAATCTTTCGGATTTTGACTGGGCGGCCGCTCAGAGTGGACAGGACCAGACGCTGGCGCAAGAAGTTGCAGCCAGCGTAGCTGAGGGAGTGCGCCTGGGTCGCCATGTGCACGCCCTCCGCAAAGGCGCCGGCGGCCGGGGCGAGGCGACTTCGGACGGACGCGGGGGCCGTGAGTCTGGCGGCGGCGGCGACAGCGGCAGTGGCGGCCCGGGTTCTCTCCCGCAGCCCCGCAGCCCCCGGCGCGTCCACGTGGTTTGGAACAGGAAGACAGAGAGACGAGACACCGGGTCAGAGGGGAGTGGGGCGGAGCCGGTGACCGCCTCTCCACCTCCCCGCCCGGCTGGGGGCGGGCCCCGCTCCGGGCCACGCCACTATTGGTCCGCCCTGGATCAGGGCGGTGCCCGCGCCGCGTCGCTATTGGCCCGCTCTGGAGCAGGGCGGTGCCCGGGCCGCCCTACCATTGGCCAGCGCTAGAGCTGGGCGGTGCCCGGGCCCCGGCAACAGCGCTCCGCGAGAGTAGCGCAGGGGGGCGGCCTGGGAGCCGCGGCGCAGGAGCACGTTTTGTCCGCCAGTCTCATCCGAGTTTCTGCCGGCGTGGGGGCAAAACGGGGCGACAAGCTGGGGTTGGGTGCTTATCACTTGCCTGGTGCTTACAGCACTCACTACTTACGGCAACCTCTGGGATACGGATGGTATTACCTCCCTCGCCTTTTTCTTAACAGAGGAGAAACCAAGATTGGCGCGCTTTACCCTGTTGCAGACACCGTGCTGAGCGCGTAGCCGGCGCTATCCCCTCGCGCCCCGCTGTAACCCTGCGAGGTACTGCCATTCCCGCCCTATACATAGAGAAACACTCGAGGACCAGTGCAAGGCTGACAGTGGCAGCATGCACTGGAACCCAAGTCTTCCAACACGAGGCCATTGCTTATGAGACACCAAGCTTTGCCACTTTCACACTGGTCTCTTCCTTTACAGTCCAGTCACTGCACTTCATGCCTACTCAGGGCTTCTCGCATGTCTCAAAATGGGTAGTTGTAGTAACTAACACATACACTGCTTTTCCCTCTTTCCCTTCCTCTTCTCTTTCACACCGAAATTTCCCCAAAGATTGGATTATGTCATTCTTCAAAGCCTTCAAAGATACGCAGTTAACTATCAAATGGCTACAAACTTTGGAGTCCCATACCATTATAATAATGTTGGTTTGCAGCCATTTTTGGACAATGTCACCAGATCATGAGTTGGAGAACACACGGTGGGAGGGGGGATCTGGAAGGGGTGGGAGCTTGATTAAAGACTAAAGAAGATAGCTACCCTTATGTGGATAAGACTCAGTTACCAGGAACCACTGGGGAGGTCTGAGTTTCCCTAGGGTGACAGGTTATTAGAAGTGTATGTAAAATTTACAGAATCAGCCTTGAGGGAGGTGGCTAATCCATTGAAACTATTGCCATTTTTTGAGGCTGACTTTTAGAAGTTGACAGTATTGAAAACTCCATTACCTCTGGACTGCCTCCCTCGAATCCTGCTGTGGGGGCTGCCAAAGGAAGCAGAGCAGCCATCACACCAGGAATGGATTTTTTTGTGCATCATCTCATTTTAACTACCTAACAACATTAAAAAACAACTAATATCCTCTGTAGCAAACCTTGTCAGTGCTCTGTTTATATCCCTTCAATTCTTAATATTTTCAGTGCAAACCTACTTAATTTTCCTCCCACAGCACCTATACATCTTTATCTGAGGAATTTTTCCCACCTGCCTAGAACTCAGCAGGCCAAAGGATGCTGGGGAATTAATGCCCCTGTCCACCCCCACCCCCAGAGTCCTCAACCAATGACTCCTGGGAGTTGATTTATAAACATCCCAGCTCCTTTAACCCCTGGGTGAGATGGCTCTGAGACATAGATTCTACAGTGTTTCCCCAGGGTTCCCCAGAGGTTTTTAGCTCAAGTTACCCACAGGGGTTACTTGATTAAGTACCTTCTACAGCTTCCTTCCCTTCCTTGTATCCTTCTCACCTCCCTTCTGGTATTTCCTGGGACTAATTCCCAAATAAACTACTTTGACTCAAATTATTGACTTAGGGTCTTCTTCTGAACAACTCCAGTTTTGTTTTGTTTTTGATTGGAGCATTTAGACCATTTACATTTCAAGTAATTATCAATAGATATGTATGTATTGTCATTTTGTTAATTATTTTATTTGTTTTTGTAGTTCTTTTTTGTTCTTTTCTTCTTTTTGGGGGGGGTGGGTGGGAGGGGAGGTAATTAGGCTTGCTTATTTATTTATTTATTTATTTATTTATTTATTTATTTATAGAGGAAGTACTGGATATTGAACCCAGGACCTTGTGCATGTCAAGCATATGCTCTACCATTTGAGCTATACCCTCCCTACCCCAGGCAATTCCAGTTATAAGTCTTGATTTTTAATATTTGAGAACTGAGGTTCAGAGAAAATAATAAATGACTTGCTAAAAGTGATATAGCTAATAAATGGCAGAACCAGAATAGAAACTTCATCTGCCTCTCTGTCACTGTCTGTCTGTCTCTCTCTGTCTTGTCTTGTATCTTTGGAACCCTGAACCTCTAATAAGAAGTCTGGCCACCATGAAGCTGTCATGCCAGAGAGACCACACAGAAGGAGAGTGCCAGCTGTTCCAGCTGACAACATCAACCACAGACATGAGAGTGAGGGCGCCTTCAGATATTTCCAGTCCCCAGCCAGCCTCTGACAAGTCATTGGAGCCACCCTAGCTGACACCAGATGGAGCACAGATGAGCTGTCCTCACTGAGGCCTGCCCAAACTGCATAATCCTGAGCTAAATACATGATTGCTACTGTTTTAAGCTATGGGTTTGGGGGTAGTTTGTTACATAGTAATGGATAATGGAAACTCCATATCCCTGAATTCTCTTCCCTATGTAACTCTGGATTAGCTAGCTATAAGAAACATCTTGCATGAGGTTTAAAAGGCAGAAGTGAAGTCACAGCCCTATTCTTTATGTTTGAAAGGTCACTGTAGGGTACCAGGCTCTCTTGCAGCTCACATCCTACCTTACTGGCACGGGGCAGCAGCCAGGCCCATAGTTCTTCCAGCTCCCACCTGATCCTACAGTAGCAACTCCAACCCTTGGGCCAGCTGTGCATTTACCTCCACGACAAAGGACACCATTTTCTGCTGGTCACTCACATCACTGAAGTTGGAGGCTTGGGGTTAGTGATTGTGACTGATGCAGGTTCCAGCTCATCCTGCTGACTTTGGGCCCTATCACCAGGCATAAGACAACAGCCTCATACAGCCTGTGAAATCAGCCCCCACAATTGTATAAGATCAAATTCCTTCAAGAAACCTCTAGTGAGTGTTTCTCCCTTTTTTATTGAACACTTACTAGCACATAAGCCATTACTGAAAGCTTACTGAGATTAAGGCTCTAGGCTAAAGGCTTTACAAACATGCTCTCATTTGGTCCTCATACCAACTACCTCACAAGTTGGATTATAAATCTATAGAGGTTTATGGTACAATTCTCTCTACTTTTGCTTATTTTCAAAATTGTTCATTACAATTTTTAAACATGCTCATAGAATCTTCTTTTACACTGTATCTTGCCTTGTAATCACTTCCACAAATACTTCCATTTTAATAATGATAAAAGTGTACTTGGCTCAGCAATGGATTTGGGGGCCAGAGTAGAAATGGATTCTTCCCAGCCCATGGAGAAAGTTGCTCAACACCACACTTCCACCCCACTCTGCTATCTCATCATCTCCTTTGTTCAAATCATAATGGTTCTATGGGCTTTTTCTCACCTTAGCCTGGACCTGATGCTTACAGTGCTCCAATTTTAAGATGAATTTTTGTGTCCAATGCTCTTCCTCTGGCCTCCCACGGTAACTATTCACAACTACATTTTTGCATATCTATCCTTGATAACCTGTTTATGTGGCAACTTTCCTAATAACACTTTGTGTGTGTGTTTCAGTGAGTAGGAGGATTGTGTCCTACCTAAATGATGACTAACCTAAATCAATAAACTAAAACTGTCTAAAAAAGTGCTTCTCAAACCTTAGCATGCATCAAAATTGCCTAAAGGGCTCGTTAAAACACAGATTGCTGGGCATCATCCCCAGAGTATCTTCAGTATACCTGGGGTAGGGCCTGACAATTTACACTTCTCACAACTTCCCATGTAATGCCGATGTTTCTGGCTTAAGGACCACACTCTGAGAAGCTTTACTGGAAAAAAAAAAAAGACATAATGGGAGTCCCAGGAGGAGAGAAGAGAGAGACAGGGATAGAAAGACTATGTGGGCAAAAACTTCCCAAACTTGATGAAATGCATAAATAAACACATCCAGGCAGTTAAAGTCACTAGTTTAGAAGTTCAGGTTTTAGCAGTGGAGCCTCCAGATGAGAAGCCCGTCCTGACTGACACCTTGATTACAACCCTGGGAGGCTCTGAAGCACAGAACCCAGGTAAACCATGCCTGAACTCCTGACCCACAGAAACTGAGATCATTAGCATGTGTTCAAGCCACTAAGTTTGTGGTAATTTGTTACACAGCTATGGAAAATTAACACACTGGATTTCAAACCCAGGTCTATCTGACTTCCAAAGTCTGCACTCTCTCTCCTACACTTGATTAAACATATAATGAAATATGTTAACTGAGGAATTGATGGAGATTACAGGCTTTCAGTGTCGAGAAACACAAGTCATATGGTCCATCCCCTCTACAACGAAGAGATCGCCCTCTCCCAAGGGAACATCTCAGAAGGTTGGGATACTGAGCTAGAGGACAACAGCCTGAATCCCAGTTATATTTAGATGATGACTAGGGACAACCATAACTAACACTTTTAAAGATTTCTTAGGATTCTTGGAGATCTCCTGATTGTGATATTTAACTTCTATTTTTCTATCATTGTTAGCAGTGAAAACACTGATAAAGTTTGAAAAAGTTTGTGTGCTTCAGAGCCTTTGGAGAGGAGCAGGGTGGGGAATCTGAGTCTTGTGTCACAGACAAACATAAACTACCTTCACTGACTGTGAAAGTGAAAGAGAAGTGGGTGGTCAGCTGGTGATAAACACTCAGAGCAGAATTTTTAAGGCACAGGTTTCCACTCTGGAAGCCATCACATCATAATTATGAAACATTAGGATTTATAACTATGAAACCTCAAATGTGAATTGACACTTAATACACAAATGTGGCATTGTTACATAAATGATATATTCCTGATTTTCTAGGACTGTCTTACACTCCCATATATTATTCACTGCCTCCATCAAATCATACTGATCACTCATCAAATCACACGTTCCAATATTTGATTCAGAGCCATCTATATTACAACTCTTTCACTGTTTTAAAAATATTTAACCATAAAAAATAATTTACTGACTCATTAAAAGTCAATAGTATAACTTTAGGGTATCCAAATATCCATTCACTGGTGAAAAGATAAGCAAAATAGAGTATATCCACAGTGGAATATTACTCAGCATAAAAAGGAATGAAGCACCGATACATGCTACATCATGGTGAATCTTGAGAACATTATGCTAAGTGAAAGAATATTGTGATTCCATTTAAATGAAGTGTCCAAAACAGGCAAACCTACAAAGACAGAAAGTACATTAGATGGAGGCAAAGATGGTCATTAGAAAATCTAGACTTCTGTTCTACCAGATCAGCAAGTCCAGCATGAGTAAGCCACCTCTTTCCCAAAGGCACCAGCAAATGAGAGGGTAGAGCTCTCATTGGCCCTGCTTGGATCACATATGCATTTCTGAACCAATCACAGTTGTTTGGTGCTCTGATTGGCCAAATCTCAGTCAAGGGCTTACCTACTTTGTTTACCCCCAGAGAAAGTAATATCAGTGTCTCTCAAACTACAAGAATAGAGCAAGAAAAAGGAGTGGCTCCCCTAAGGAAAATTAAAGTGCTGTTATCACAAGAGGTAACAGATGCTAGGCAGGCAAAAACAATACATGACCACTTCACCAAACTCACACAAGACCAAAAAGTCTCATCACCTAGAACCTCTTCATGACTTTGTGGAGTTAAAACATAATATGTTGATATTTTTCGAACTCAATTCAATCCCATAAATGTTTATCTAATACCTACTAGAGTGCTAGGGTTGGCTGTGCCAAGCAATGTACAAGGATATAGGATGAAGGACCAAGAATGTAGAGATGAGCAAGACTCAGATCCTGTTTTCAGGATGTCCACAGCCTAATCCAGTGGTCCTTGAGCTTTACTGTACAAAAAGTTCACCTGGGGATCTTATTAAAGATGCATACTCCTGGGCCACAATCTAAGATTTTCTGATTTGGTAGGTGTGGGATTGTCTCTAGAAATACGTATTTTAAAAATCCCCCCCAGGTGAACATGGTGCCTGGGGTCCAGGAACTACTCTTTGAGATTCTCTGATATGATGGAGGAGAAAGACATGCAAAAAGGAAGACAGAGTAGCTACAAGACCAGTATGAATGTCTGGGAGGTGCAGAGGAAGCAGTGTCCCTGTTTAGCTTATATCACACATTTTGCACAAGATAAGGTTTTCAATAAAGGAAAATATAGGATTATATCCAGCCTATTGTGAATGTTTCTGATTATGATGAGCCTGGGGATATATGGGAGATGAGATGCTAAGAGCTGGCCTTCATTCATCACTTGTAGCAATCCTGCTATATTTGCTCTACTTTAATCCCATTAGAATTTTTAGTGATATTACAAATGAATTTACCCTCCAGAATTTATCCTACCCTTCAGCACTTTCTTAACTGAAAATCTTCATCCTTATATGTTAATTTCAAATTGTTTCAACATATTTTCACCTTTAAAAATAATTTACTTTTATATGTCACAAGGGTTCCATTTAGATTGACTCTCCTGATAATAAGAAGGCACCTTACCTCATGAGTAAAACATAGGTGTAGTTCATCAATATACTGAAAACTGACTCAGCAATCTTTTTAATATTAGAAGAAGTTTCTGAGCCTAGAGTTTCTATCACTTTAGGATATCAGAGACCAGTAAAATTAAAAGGAAAAAAAAAAAGGAGACCTATTGTGGTGGTTTAAAATACATCCACAAATTCTTTTACACTCCCTTCAATAGGTAGATCCTAATTCCCCTTCCCTTGAGTATGCTTGGGCTTAGTGACTCACTTCTAATGAATAAAATATGGCAGAGGTGACAGTATGACTTCTAAGACTAGGTCACAAAAGGCACTACAGCCTTTTGCCTGTTCTTTCTCTTGGATTCTTTGCTAAGTGAAGCTAGTTGCCACACCACTAGGATACTCCAGCAACCCTGTAGAGAGACCACATGACAAGGAACTGAGGCCTCCAGTCAATAGCTGTGAGTGAGCCATCTTGAAAGAGGACCATCCAGGCTCAGTTAAGCCTTCAGGTGATCGCAGCCCCAGCCAATATCTTGTCTACAGTCTGGGTGAGACAGATAGCAACCCAGAACCATTCGGCTACACAGCTCTTAAGATTTCTAACACTCAGAAACCATATGAGATAAAACAGTTTGAACCTGCAAAGTTTTATAACAGTTTGTTACGCAGCAATTGATTAACTAATACACTGACAAAAAGATGCTACCCTTTTGTTTAAAACAAAAAAAGGATTTTTTGAAAAACAATCATACGTTACCAACTTCATTTCATAAGGCACATGATTAAAGTCTTTTAACTTTTTAATGTGTATGGTTTTAACATACCAGAGAGTAAACCCTCATGTATTTATCTACCTAATTCAACAATTATTAATTCATGACTAATCTTATTTCATCTAAACCCACAGCCAGCAACTTATATCCATCTTAACTAAGTTTGAAGGAAATCCCAGACATCCTAATATTTCATCTATAAATTATTCTAAAAGATATATATCTCTAAAAGATAGTTTTTTAAACATAACCAAATACCATTACAGTACCTAAAAAGATAATTCCTTAATATTGTCAAGTATCCAGTCACTATTCAAAGGTTTTAAAATTTGTTTAGTTTGTTTGAATCAGTATCAATTGTTTGATCTGTTTCATAGGTCTCTTTAATTTAATGATTCTCTCATGTCTATTTCTCTCTGTCTCTGTCTCTCTCCCTTCTTCCTTGCAATTTATTTGCTGTGGGAACTACTCTGATTGTCTTGAATGTAGAGTTTCCCACAATCTGGATTTTGTTGATTGCAGCCCTATGATGTCATTTGGCATGCTCCTCTGTTCATGGCATATAGAACTGTATATAAATTGATTATTTGATCTTAAGTGGGATTTCTCAGGCTCAGCACTATTGATGTTTTGGGCCAGATATGTCTTCATTGTGGGGAGCTGTCCCATGTGGTGTAGGATGTCTAGCAGCAATCTTGGTCTCTGACCACTAGATATTGGTAGCACTCCGTCTTGGTGACAACCAAAAAATATTTCCAGACACTGTCAACTGTCTCCTGGGGAGCAAAAATGTTGAGAGTAACTGATTGAGAGGACTCCTAAGATTCAGGTTCAATTTCGGGGGGTGAGCAGGGGACAGAAGGCATACTTTATAGGTAGGATGTGCACTTCTGTTGTGAGGCGGATAATGTCTAGATGTCTCTTCTTTCTGTGTGTTGTTCTGTCCTCTATTTGCAGTAGCGTTGAAACTACTTAAGAGAACAAACTGTTTGCAAGCCCAGTGAAGCACCTCAAAAGTTCACCTCTAAGTTTTTAAAAACTACAAATTACATGCTTTTTATATTGTTAAGTCATTTTTATTCACCCATTAAAATAAGGCATATGCATTTCACTGCCCACCTGATTTTAGGTTTGACCATGTGTTATGCTTTGGCTAGTGAAATGTGACCAGAAGTTACATGTGTCACTTTCAAGCTGAAGTTCCTCTTTCCCTTTCCCATGGTGATCAGTATCTTTCCAGCTGGTAGCTGCTCCATCTGCCTGGGTTCAGAAGTGAGGATAAATATGATGCAGCAATCAACCCACCATGGACATGTAGCCCGAGTGAGAAATAAACCTGTGTTGTTTTAAGCTAGTCCATCCTGACTAATACATCAAAGAATCTTTAATGCGGCTCTGTAGTATGGAGACTTCAGGTTCCAACAGTATAAGAATTAGAAAAGTGTACCCCTGAAACAATGCAGAAGAACCAAATGATTATTCTATAACTAAAAGAATGATGTTTATCATCTGTGGAATCAATAGCAATTTACAGACCAATTAAGTAATTAATTATTCATGGAATTCATTGGTTTTCAAAGCTTGACAGGATCTTAGAGATGACCAAGTAAATCCAAAGCCCTACATGACATACAGCCCCCTGTACCATTCCCAGAGATTAAGTAGCCTTCCAGGATCTTCTTGAAAACCCACATGGATAGGCAGTTTATGTCATGTGAAGCAGCAAGCTCCACTTCCCAATAACTCTAATTGTTTAGAAGTCCTTTATATATCAAGTTGACTTCTTTCTTCCTCTTATTGCAATGCATTGGTTCTGTGAGTAAATTTAATCCCTCTTGCTACAAAGCCCTTGCCATCTTCTCTTGCTAAAATATACCCATCCCCCCCTTTTTGGCCTATTCCTCAATGTCATTATTTCCAGACCATTCTCTTTCCCAGTCCTGCACCTCTGGACCATTCTTCAGTCTAATAACCTACAGGACTCTGAATTTGACATGCACTGGCCTCTACTCCCTTTCCCTGGCCTTTCCTCCCTACTCCCCTCTGCCACCTTCCCAAGCTGGTTGCTGCTGTAATGGAGGCCCTGCCACAGCAAAACAAACCCCTGAAAGATACTTTTTATGCAACAGTCCTCTAACAGATCAAAACCACACTGAGAAGAATAGCTAAGAGTTATGTCTGGGACTATAATGACAAAAAGAGGACAAATCCCTGAATTTTGCCTTCAGGGACAAGTATTGGAACAATGGGCTTATTGTATAATGACAGCCCAGTGATTTTGGGGACCAAGGTTCTCTGAAACCAGAGAAAGGAAACCAGAGAAGGGAAATCAGCTGCAGGGAATTCCAAGAAACATCAAGATGTGGGTATCTCTTGGAAGGAAATTTCCAGTGATTTCTGGAGAACATTTAGTAACTTCTGTGCTTATATATGTTTGGTGGGTAAAGGCAAGTGCTTACCCAAAAGATATTCATTCAGAAGTTTCACACACTGAGTCTACTTTTTTATTAAAAAATGTTTCCTACTTTTTCCCTAAATTATAAAATACCGTGTGCTGTGGGAAAATTTGGAAAACATGAAAAAATATACATAAGTAGAAATTAAATCATGTATGACAAGTACTTATACAATAAAATCTTTCCATATTCAATAGACAAAGGCATACCTATTAATAATTGTGTTTGATGTAACAAAATTATGGTGCAAAATTATTTGTCTGTGTCCTTAAACACAGGATTCAGAATGTTAGAGCTTTAACTCTTTCCTTTCTGCTAGAATTATAGAATTTATTACAATTCCTTAACTTGAATAAACCCCATGATTACTTCATGGCTGACCAAACTATCAAAGAAGTTTCCCAGTTCAGCTGTTTTCAATGGCCCATAAGAAATATTCATAGTCGTCTCAAACTCAACATGTCTAAAAACTGAATTCATCTTCCACTCAAATCTGAGGTTTTTCCTAGTCATGACATTCCTTTTTTTTTTTAAGAGATGAAGTAATGTTATTTTTCTGGTTCACCAGACTTATTTACAACATCAATGCCTCTCTCTTTTCTTCCCAACATATTCACGAAGATGGAAATTCTTCCTTTATCTCATCACAAGGAGAACTTTTCCTTTTATTCTTTTTTTCTTTCTTTTATTTTTATTGTATCCCTATGAGAAGATGGATGTTAGCCATACCTAGTGTGGTAATCATTTCACAACAAACATAAATTAAATCATCATGCTGTACATCTTAAAATTATACAGTGATGTGTCAATTATTTCTCAGTAAAACTGGGAAAAAAAGAAATTATTCTTTGAACTGTCTCTAGAATTCTATCCCTTCCTCTTGAACGTTATGCTACTACATTAGGCCTCACCCACTGAAAAGATGTTAGTAAGGATAATTCAAATTAATGTCCATCCAGCTGCCTCCATTACAGACCCTAACACGTCCTTATGTTTTATCAAGTCCTTTTTCTGAAATGTGTGATAGCCCCTCATTGTTTCTTGATTAAAGTATAAACAATTTAGTCTAATGTCATTCATCTTAAAACTATTTATCTACTCTGTACCAGGCATTGTGCTAGGCAGAAAGGATACAGTGATGCACTTAACAGACAAGATTCCCTGTCCCACAGTGCCATGATCTAGTTGGGCAGATGGACAATAAAGTGAACCACAAGATAAACATATAACTTGGGACAACTGCTCTGAAGGAACCAAGCAGGGAGCCCAAGAATCACAGGGAGGGTCTACGGGTTGGTGAGTAATCTGTAGATTGGGGGAGGGGGCTGAAAGAAGAAGTGGGGAAACCAACAAAGAGGTTTTTCCCATTGTCTGGGCAGCAGATGACAATGGTTTGGATCATTGTGGTGGCAGTGGAGAGAGGGAAGTGGTCATATTGAAGATATATTTAAGAAGTAGAAATAATAGGACTTGCTAATAGATTTGATATGAAGGGGAAGTGGAAGGGCTAAATCAAAGATAACATCCAGCTGTCTGGTTTAAACAATTTAGTAGATGGTGGTGCCAGTTCTGAGGTGAGGAATATAAGAGAAGAGTGGATTTGGGGACTGAAATCAGGAATTCCATATTTGACCTAATCAGCCATCTAAGAAGATGGAGGAACCACTCCCGGGATCACAATAGTAACAGCCACCAGAGAACAGGCTCCCATGACCCCATTCCTTAAACCCAGCTCTCCCAGAGGGAGCTTAATCCTCTGGGCTCCCAGTGGCTGATCCCCATCCCAGCTGGGGACACAGCCCAGAGCAGCTTTGACCTTGGCCTCGTGAGTTTATCTTCTACAGCCTCCCACTAGGAAGAGTCTGGTCAAAGCTCTTCCCCAGCAGCACCTGCTCCTAACCCTCCCCTGGCTTGAGGGGAGGGGATTTCTTCTGAAGACTCACCCATCCAGCAGGATCACCCCCTCTAGACTATCTGTGAGAGAGGAAGAAGGGGAGCTCCTCCCTCACATCCTTCCAAGGGTAGGATCCCTTCCAGCAGGAAGCACTGTCCCTGCTCTGTGCCAGGCATTGTGCTAGGCAGAAAGAATACACTGTTGATCCCCTGTTGATCAAGTGGAAATAGATTTGCCTCTCTCTGATCTGGAGGATGTGGCCTCCCCGTTATGAGCAGAGAGAGGCAAGGTCAGCCCCTCCCTGGTCCACAGCCATCCTGACGCTGAGTCCTGGCATCCTGTCCAGTCCAGCGCTGTTGGCCAGAGCCTGCCCCCTGGGAATAGGGCCTCTGGCTGGATGACTTCCTGCCCCACTCCAGGCAACCCTCCCTGGACAACACCAGCCAGATTTGCCTCCTCTGTTGTAAAGTGTGTTGTGAGGCCCCTGGAATGTGCCCCTAGCTGGCTACTCTCACCTCAACCACCAGGGCAAGGCCCCTGACTTCCTGGAGACAGATATTACTGCTAGTGCTGTTGCTTTGATCAGTCAGGCTGCCCAGAATGTGTAAAACTCATTCTCTGAGGTTCAGGGCTTGGTCTGAACAGAGATCATCTGTGCTGCCCGCAGCTGGGGCAGACTCATCTCTCCTGTTTCCAGGGAACAGCTAGCTCCCTTGGGCCCAGAGAAGCCCCTCCTCGCAGGTTGGGGGAGGGGACATTGAACAAAGACAAGAACATCTACCACTTGACACACTACTGCTTGGTGCTCTCCAAGAGCCTGGCTACTGACCCCAACCACTGGTAGTTGTGGGCCAACCTCTCATCATGAGGACAACCAAACCCACGTGGGGCAGCTTGGAGGATGCCTTTGCCTGCTGCTGAGACCAGGAGCCGGCCAGAAAGTCCCAATTTGCTTGACCCTTCCCAAACCGTCAATGACTTTTGAACTTGACTGTACAAGGAATAAAAAGAAAAGGAATGGGAAACTGTATCTTCTCTCATTACTTTTAAGCAGTTCTATCTAGTTTATACTGGGTCATTCAGCACTTGAAAGTTCTTTTAACCAAGTATGTCCCTGATTTGCCTTTAAATTGTGCCTTCCCATAATACCGAGACTGTGCTGAGAGCAGGGGTTTTGCTTCTCCTTCTTTGTGTCTATAGCTCCCCTTCTTTGCAAAATGCTGGGAACTCCCTCCCCCCTTGCCTCCAGAGGGCCTCTGGCTAAAAACTCCAGTGCTGGGAGGAAAAGCAGCTCAGCCTCTAGCCCTGGTTCTGCCAGATAGTCTCCCCATTGCCCCACGCCAGCCCTATCAGTTGTTTGCACATAGATGCCCCTGGGGGGCGGGGGAGGGGTACTGAAGGGAGAGGAAAAGTGGTCTCTGGGGCCCCAGGACTAGACTGAGGCTCACTTCCAACATCTCAGGAGAATAAAGTATCCAGCCCAGGAGGAATACTCGGGCTTTCAGACTTTGTATTGTGTAGGAGGCGATCATAAAAGGTTTTTCACAGAAGCATTTGACAGTCTGTATAGGAAACAGTGGCTGATTAACAGAAATTACAGGATGGCTCCACCCTCTCGTTGAAATGGCTTATTCTTTTGAATGCTTTGGATAATTTCACAACACTTAGTGTTCGCTGGGAGCAGCTTTCCATCATGAGAGTGGAAATAGGGGTAATTAGAATATCCTTCCCATCTCCTTCATTACCTGCTCACCTCTCTTCTGTGACCAGCCTCTTTCCACTTGTTTTCCTTGTTTAAGTCTTTAAGCCTTCAGAAATCACCTTACTCATGCAAGTGGGACAATGGTAGACCAAGTGCGTAGAAAAAAATAAATTCAATTACGCAGCAGTTGAGTCGTGAATTCCTGTAAAACAAAATTTCCCGTCTTCCTCCTCCTCCTCACGCAACAGCATTTGTATTGACACAGCGCCACCTGCTGGTAACCGGAATCGCAGTAGCTGAATATTCACTTTATTCTTGTGTTGCCTTGACCAATGTGCTCCTTTCACTCTCTCGTTTAGAACACATTCATTATGTGCCTACTTTGTGCCAGGCACTGTGCTAGATGCTAGAAGTACACGAAAACATGGCGACTGTTTTGTCTAATGAGGTCAGAATCTTGGCACAAGTTAGAATCATCTCGGGATGACCAAGCTCAACTTACGGCCCTGACCACAGAATGACCCAACAAAGCTAAATTTAATTGTATGTTTGAAACCTAGGAGTGAGCTCTCAACTTGACCTCCAACCCTACAAGAGCAGCTGTTTTCCCAAAGCCATTCTCTATGTGGAATGTCTGTTGGAGCTGGTCTTCTTTCCCTTTGTCAGTAGCTCTTGGGTCTTTGTCCACTTCTCAGTTGTAACCGACAGTCTTGCTTTAGTCTGGACAGCAGAGTGGGAAGAGCACTGGGTCAGGAGTCAGAAGACTAGCACTGCCTACTAATTGTCTGACACTGAATACTCAAACTGGCTGCCTCCCAGTTTTCATCTGTAAAATAGAGATAATAGGACCAGCCCCTAATCATTACCTAGTTGAAAAGACCAAAGGAGAAAGTGCTCTCAAAACAGTAAAGTGAAATATAACTGTTAAGCCCCATCACTAGGAGCTCCATTACTGGGGGGTTGGCATAGTAGGAGTAAGACAGGAATGGCGCCTCCTTCTGTGCGTCTCAGGAACTGCAACACATCACTGAGAGGCAGCCTCACCCAGAGGGGTAATTCAGAGCCTCAGGCATCACTAGGTTTCATCGTATCTCAGGTTCCCTCCAACGGTAGCTTTACGACTTGCCTCCTGGTTTCCTTTGAGCCACTCTCCCATCTGTCAATTTGGCTTCAGTCTGGGCACAGGATCTTCAGAGCAGCTTAGAATTCTCCACCTGACCTGGGATAATTTCTTATCCCATTGCAGGGCGCCCTCCATACTGTGGGCCTTTCCTGGAGGAAACTCGTGAGATATTTTGGACAGATTTGATTCTAACAGAGTTAGTATTTTTCCTTTTTTAGCTCGTCAATTAGTGCTTGCTGAGAAATATTCTTCACCTGCTTATCTGCCTATCCTGTGCTGTTTTCTGGATAAGTGAACAGCAAGCCCAAACCAAAACTGCAAAGACAGCAGGGTTTGTCCTGAGTCCTTCCATTCACTTTTCTGTCTAGGGGTTTTCTTTAAAAGCACCCCAATCTCACTTGTGCCCCTGAGGCATCACAGTTCTGCTGCTAGGACTAACTTGAGTAATTAAAAAGTTATTTTTTAATAAACACATTTTGTAATAAATATATTTTAGGTAGTATTATTCTTAATTGTGCTATCTTGAAGGATGTTTGTCTTTTAATGGCAATCTTTAAAACCTTGAACCAAAAATGGAGAGGAGAAAGAATTTCAATTTCAAATCACAAGATTTGCCTAAAAAGATTCCTTGCAGACAGTCTTCATTTACATAATGATAAAGCCATCACTAAGGGACTAAGTAAGAGCCTCATCACCAGCTCTGGAACAAGCATGATCTCCATTTTGCTCAGAGAGAGGGAGGCTCAGAAACCTCACGTACCTGACCATGTCTTCTGGGCCAATTAGTGTTTGAACGGAGGACTGAGACCCAGCTCCTCTAATGTGCACTTCATTCTCTGTCCCCTCATTCTGCTGTAGAGAGTATTTGATGAGACAGAGATTGCAAATATTGACATTTAAAAGAATTGTCTGCAGAATTAAATTTTCATTTGCTGCCTTATTATTATTAGGCTTTATTTTTTTCACAACACTCATTTCATGACTATCCTTTTCCCCTCCCAGCAACGAGAAGGAAAACTCCATGAGTACAGGGGCTTTGTTTTGTTCACTGCTATAGTCCTAAAATACCAGTAAATGCTAATTGAATCAAAAGGAATTATTTAACATGAATAATAAAAAGATGATGTTATTTATACTTAAATAAAGCTAAAAATAAGCTGATAAGAATCCACTGTTCTTTTTTTCCAAAGGTGATGTTATATTAAGTGGTATTTGTTTTTTAAGATGATTTTTAGGGTAAAAATTATATATGCTTATTAATTTTGTTTTCAAATGAAACAGAAAAATGCAAAAAAAAGAAAATCACTGCCTCACAGCCATGAGGATGGCACACACACACACAGGAAGGAGGCCATGTGAGGACGCAGTGAGAAAAGTGGCCATCTGCAACCCAGAAGGAGAGCTCTTACTAGACACTACTCCTGATGACGCCTTGACTTTGGACTTCCAGGCTTCAGAGCTGTAAGAAGGTAAACACTTAAGCCTCTTGACCACTATGGTATCTTGTTATGGCACTCAGGCAGATTAATACTGGAAATATGTTTACATTTCTCTTGACTAAATACCTAGCAGAGGGATTGCTTGGTTTTATGGTAGGTGTGCGTTTAACATTACAAGAAACTGCCACACTGTTTTCCAGAGTGATTGCACCATTTTGCATTCACATCAGCAATTTATGTGAGTTGTAGTTGCCCCACGTCCTCTTCAATATTTGGTATGACCTGGTTTTTAAAATTTTAGCTGTTCTGGTGGGATACACTGGTATCTCATCATGGTCTTATTTTACACTTTCCTGATGACCAGTGATATTAAGCATCTTTTCATGTGCCTATTTTTAAATCATATATCTTCTTTGATGAAGTATTTATTTAAGTTTTTTGCTCATTTTGTAATCAGCTTGTATGTTTTATTATTATTGAGTTAATATCCTAGATACAAGCCTTTTATTAAATATATATTTTGCCAAGATTTTCTCCCGGTCTGTGCTTTGCCTCTACATTCTCTAAACATTGTCTTTCAAAGGGCGTAAGTTTTTAATTTTGATAAAGTCCAGTTAATCATAGTTTCCTTCCATGGCTCATGCTTTTTGTGTCCCATCAAAGAAATCTTTGCCTGAATAAAACCCACAAAGATTTTCTCCTAGGTTTTGTGTAGAAGTTTTATAATTTTTAACTTCTACATGGAGGTCAATAATCCATTTGAGTTAATCATGGCATATGATGTGAGGTAAGAACTGAGTTCATGTTTTTCCACATGGGTAACTTATTATTCCAGCAACAGTGTTAAAAAGACTGCATTTTTCTCCTTTGTCAAAAATCCTCTGTATGAGTATTTCTGGGCTCTATTCTGTTCCATTGATCCATGTATGTATCTTTACATCAACACCACTCTCTTAAATGCTGTAGCCTTTTAATAAGTCTTGAAATAAGGTAAAGTTCTCCATTTTTATTCTTTCTCGAGATTGTTTTGGCTAATCTAGATTCGTTTTATTTTTTCAAACTTTAGAATCAGCTTGTCAATTTTTATAAAAAAAAAATCCCTGCTGAGATTGTGATTGAGACTATATGTATAGAAGATTTGGGAGAAAACAGAGATTGTAACAAAACTGAGTGTTTCAATGCATAAACATGGTATATCTCTCCATTTGTTTAGATCTTCTATAATTTTTCTCAGAAATGTTTTGTAGTTTTCAGTATTCAGTTTTGCATTCAATCTGTTAGATTTACCCCAAATATTTTTTTTGGCATTTTAAAACCTTTTTATTTGCAATTGCTTGTTGCTAGTCCGCAGAAATACCAATTTTGCTTTGTATTTGACTTTGACTCTGGAACTCATTAGTTCTGGTAGCTTTTCTGTAGATTCCTTAGGATTTTCTACATACATGCTCATTTGTGAATAAGACAGTTTTGTTTCTTCCTTTCCAATCTTCCTTGCCTCATTGCACTGGCTAGGCCCTCCAGAATAATGTTAAAGAGACCTAATGAGAGCAGATACCTTTGTCTTGTTCCCACTTTTGGGAGACTACATTCACCATTAACTGAGATGTTGGTTAGGTTTTTTTATAGATCCCCTTTATCAGATTGAGATTTTTCTATTTCTATTTCCCATCTATTTCTATTTTTCTGAGTTTTTAATCATAAATGGGTGTTGAATTGTGTAAAATGATTTTTCTGCATCTACTGAGATAATCATGTGGTTTTTCTTTTTAATCTGTTAATAAGGTAAATTATATTAACTGATTTTTAAACAGCTTTATTGAGATATATTTCAAACATCACACAATTCACTCATTTAAAGTGTGCAATTCAGTGGTTTGTGGTATATTCACAAATGTGTGCAACTATCACCACAGTCCATTTTAGAACATTTCCAGGCCTCAAAAAGAAACTCTGTACCCTTTAGTCATTACCACCTTATCCTCCCTGTCCCCATATTCCTGTCTCTATGAGTTTCCCTATTCTGGACTTGTACTTGTATTCTTGAGTGTACACCTAGGAGCAGAATTGGCTTATATGATAACTCTATGTTTATTTGTTTGAGAAATTGTCACGCTATTTTACAAAGTGACTGCACCATTTTCTATTTCCACCAGCAGTGCACGAAAATTCTGATTTCTCCACATCTTTACCAACACTTGCTGTTACTTGAGTTTTTAATTTTAACTTCCTCCTTATTTTCCAATTTTTCTCTTTCCTTCTGTCTTTCTCTCACTTCCCTACTTCCTTCCCTCCCTTGGACAAATCTGCAGAATTTATAATATTATTGAGACTTTAAAGGAGTTCCACCAAGCAACCTGTTCCTCTGTGCTTTAGCGCCTAAACTCTACTTAAAATCACCATTCACCTCAACACCTACACTTCTACTACATTTTTCTGAATTTCTAATTCCAGTGGCTAAGCCCCCATCTAAATGCATTGTACTTCATCAATATTTCCAAGGATCTCAGTGTTTGAGAAAAAACTTAAAAGTTTCCTAGTCTAGTTCATTCTGTTTAATGAAGAAAGGAAGTGGAAGGAAGACTGAAAAGCAGGTGGGAAGGAAGAAGAGGAGGGAAGCAGAGTAAGGACAAGAGAAGCAGCAGTTAGCATATACCTGGTGCTTTACATTCATAATCCTGTTTAAATTTCAATGACCCCACAGGATTGGTATTACCCTCCCCCTATTCATACTTGAGGTGACTGAAGCTAGGAGAGGTCAGTTATTTTGCTCAAGGTCCCTCAGCTTGTGAAAGTCAAATTTAGCTGTATGCATCTCCAAATCCTGTGACCCAGAAAACTCGTGGATTTCAAGAAGGATTATTACCCTCACGGGTATATGATTACACTATCCCCAGGCCCTGGAACAGAAATACCCTGGATGGACCACAGCTTCAGAACTGAAGAGGTGTTATTAGGGGAATAATCCAGTGTCTCCTTTCTGGAGGGAAGTCAGTGCTCTGATGGGAGCAGCTTTGTTTCAAAGGACAAGCAGTGCCTCAGGCTAGGAGAAAATGGTGAGGAAGTATGTTCCAGCCAAAGTTATGGGATTTGCCACCCAGCAGGTTTGCGAAGTTAGATATGTGAGAGGGTATGGAAAATTCCAAGACAAAACTTCCGAACACGCGTTACCTCAGTAGCAAAGGAAGACTCAGATTTCTGCAGGCTATTCAAAGAGCAGCAGCAATTTATAAAAATAGACAGAACCAGGTCACTACACAACCAGATTCAACTGTTACATTTTGCCTTTGACTTTTAAGGCTTGGTTTTGGAAATATTTTTTAAAATTAAGTCTTGTTACGTAGTTAACAAAGTCACATGTATAAACCAAAGCACAGTTAGAGACATCTGACCTCCATCCCTGTCCTTCTGCCCCTCCCTTCCTTCCCCTAGAGGTAATCAGGGTTTTGTTTGTTTGTTTGTTTAAATAAAATAAAAATTTTAATTTGTGTTTTGTTTTTATTTTATCTATTTTTCTAAAATAGAAAGATATATTGATATCTTCCTCTCCCTCTGCTTAAATGGTAGCATGTTACCTTCAGTTTTGCCTTCTTGCTTTTTTTCACTGGCAATCATGCCACAGCAGTATATAGAGATATTTCTCATTTGTTTTTACAGCTGTAGTGTTTCAGTATGTGAGCAGACTCATTTATTTGGCCATTCTATGAAGGAAGGATACTGGGGGTTGTTCCTAGTCTTTTACTATTAAAAACAGTGTTCAATGAATAACCTTATGTCTACATCTTTTCGTATTTTTGCCACTGTATCTTTAGGATAGATTCCTAGAAATGGGATTTCTGAATCGACAGGTGCACGCACATGAGATTTTGCTATATATTGCCAAATCACTCTCCCCATAGATTGTACAATTTTTGCATTCCCACCAGCAAAATACGAGTGCCTGTTTCCTCCTACCTTGTCAACACATTATGGTTGTCAAATTTAGATTTTTACCAATCTGATAGTTGAGAAATACTGTCTCACTGTAGTTTTAGTTTTAATTTGCACTTCCTTTAGCATAAGTATGATTGAACATCTTTTCATATATTTAAGAGCCCTTTATTTTCATTTCTTCATGTGTGTGGGTATGTGTACTGTGTGTTTATAACTCTTGCCTATTTTTCACAGGATGGTTTTCCTTTTCTTCTCCATCTTTTGAAATATTTTATATACTAGAGATATTCACAGTGAAGTGCAGGAGCTGGTGAGGACTAACTGAACAAATGCTGATTGTTAAATTTTCAGGAATTTTGTGAGCCAGGTGATGTTACATTGATACAGTTGATGTCATCTCGGCAATTTAAAAATCTGCTGTGGTGGAAGTACTTACACCATGGGCACATGGATGAGGGCTCCTTCTCACCTTCCTCTCCAGAACACACCTCTAGACATTATTCCTTTGTCTATACTATAAATTGGAAGTGTTTTTCCTAGTTTGTAATCTGTCTTTTTATTTTGCTTATGATGTATTTTGCTATGCAAAAGTTTTACTGTTGCTGTTGTTTTGGAGAGTCCAAGTTTCAGTCTTTTCCTTTATTGTCTCTGGATTTTAAGTTAATTAGAAAAATTTCCACAGTTCCTTGATTGTACAGGAAGTCACTTGTGCTTTGTACTAGTATTTATATAGTTTTATTTCTTTAAAAAATGTAAATTTTTGATCTATTTGGAATTCACCTTGCATGAATAAACAGATATGCTTGTATCTTTCTCCACTGGCTATCTACTTACCCCCACACTATTTATAAAGGTCTTGTACCTCCATGAGCACCTTTATCACATATTAAACTTTCAGATGCAATCAGGTTTATTTTTGGATTTTTTATTCTGTTTTATTGATCTATGTATTCAGGTCCCAATACCATCTTCTTATTATATAGCCTTTATAATGTTTTAATAACTGATAGGACTAGATCCTCTTTTTCTTCTTTTTCAGAGCTTTTTCTCACTCATTTATCCTTTCAAATGAACATTATAATAAAACTATCTCAGCTCTAAGGCTCCCTCTTCTGTTGCTTTTGCAGTGTTAACAAATACTGCCTTGCATTTTCTGATTTCTGCCTACTCTGTTCTGTTCCCCTACTTCTGTCTAGATCGTCTTTCTTTTTCCTCTAATATCTTTGTTCTGGACAGTCTGAATTCTATTCCCAGAAGTTTCTCCAAGGAAGCATTCTCTATATTTCTAGTATTTTTTGAAATTTCTAATTCACTTGCTGAATACCCACAGGATTTGGGACAAAACTATCCTCCAATTTTTTTCAAATGAACATTGTAAATGAAAAATAATCTATTTCACAGGTTTTTAATTTTTTTACAATTAGAGATAACTTCAGTCAGTCTTATCAGCAAAATGACTCATTCAATCACTCGCTCCTTGAAACAACATTCCATCAACTTCCAAGACACCACATGCACCCGTTTTCTTCCTAATTAACCTGCCTCTCCTCCCAGGCTCCTTCAGTATTTCCTCCTCATCCTCTAAATGTTAGAGAACCCCAGAAATGAGATTTTAGACCTTTTCTTCTCTTGTCTAAACTCCCTAAGTGACTTGGTAGTATCTTATGATTTCAAATAAAATAGACCAAGAACTTCCAAATTTTGTCTCTCCAGCCTGGACTTCTACTACATACTCAAAATCTGTACATCTAATTGCTTCCTTATCAACTCCTCTGGGTGTCCCAAAGGCATCTCCAACTTATCCAAAAACAACACTGATATTCTCCCCAAACATGTTTCTCTTACAGTCTTTCCAATCGCAGTCAATGACAGTTCTATTCTCCTAGTAGCTCAAGGAGAAACTCCTTTTCCATTCTCTAATCCACCTACCCCTGGGTTCACTCCTGTGGCTACAACGGGCAGCAGCTGGAAGCCTGGACGGACTCGGACAGCTGGGCCTCCCTCCACATGGTCATCGCTCAGGCTTCTTCAGATCCTGGCTTCTTCAGGAGTCCTAGAGGGCAAGCCCCAACATATAAGCACTTATTAAGTCTCTTTTCGACTCACACTTTCTGACATACGAATGTATTACTTGAGCTCAGTGTCTTTACCACTGGGGCAAGTTCAAGGGTGAAGAACCAGCCCATACAAATGCGAATACATTGCCAAGTGACTGTGCTAAGTCCAGCTGCCAGGAGATTTCCCAGTCTGGCAGTTAACTTACTCATTTCTCCTTCGTAATCAACAAACTTTAGCAAAGCTGCAGTTAGGTGGCATTTCGTGGGGCCTAATGATATGACCACAACACTCAACTTTTCTCCCCAGCGGATGATTCCTCAGCTGTTTTGTTTGTTTGTGTTCTTTCTAAGCCAAATATCCCCAAGACTTTCTTTCAGATCTCTTTTGAAGCTAAAACCACAAATGTTCCCAGCTTTGGAGACTGGAAGGACTCTCTATACACTTTCAGGATCTCTAGTGTTTTGTAACTGGTACTTGTCCAAACCTTTTCCTTGTTTTGTTAGTTGTATTTCTTAAGTTTTCTGATCCTTTCATTTATGTTTTCTTTACTTAATCCCTTCCTTTGCTTTCCATGGGTTATTTTGATGTCCTTTTTCTAACTATGTGAGTTGAATGTTTAATTCATTTATTTTCACTCTTTCTAATAAACATGTATGAGCTGCTGAATTTCTTTCTAAGTACAGTGCTGTCTACTTATTGAATCCCCCCATCCATTCACCCAGCTCAGATTCACTGGGGAGTACGCTTTCCCTCATCACCCCTCTCTGAAATAATTTCTAACTTTTAAATTGGGCTACTCATTTGGCAATCTGTGAGGAGGATGATACTGTGTTTATTTTCACAGAGCCTTCTCTCTGCTTTATCAGTATCCTACCACAAAGAAATGATATTAATAATAGCTAACTTTAATGTAATATTGAACACACCCTGTAGCCGGCACTGTACTTTACACACAATATTTTAACAACTCCATACTAGTCTTCCAGGCCCATTTTATAGAGGAAGTGGGCACCAAATGTTTGGTCTTGTGTTTCTATTCCTGGAACATGCCAAACATTCCATTTTGGGACCTTTTCTCCTTGCCTTTGTCCCTCTCACTCCAATTTTCCATTCAGTACGAAGAGCAAACGATATTTCTTCAAAGCTTTACTGATTGATGTAAAACACCCACCCTCCACGCAATCGATTTTATTTTCTTCATAGTACTATCTCAAATCACCTTGTTCATTTATCCATTTCCTTGTTATGATCCGCCTCCACCACTACACTTTAAACTCTTAGGAGCAGAAATTTAGTGCTTGCTTACCACAGCATTCTGCAGACCCCTTAAAACAAGATCTGGCACAAAGCAGGCACTGAATAAATGTTTATGGAATCAATGCATTGCCTGAGGAGAAGCCAGTACTTTTAGGCTCTGCTGGGTAAAAATAGTAGCTACTTTTGAATCTTAAAGTGGTCCTGGGAGGTAAGAGACACCCCTCAATAGACGTGTGACTGGATCACCTCACTCAGTTTCAACTGGGTTTCCTCTCCTGTGAAATGCGGGGGGAAGGCCCTTTTGGCTAATTGTCACCGACGGTGTTTCTACGCAGATAAACATACCTTAACAATTAGCGTGAGAAAGCAAGGGAGAAGAGTTGCCCGGCAGCCCAGGAGAGAAGGGCGGGGAGGAAACTGCGTGCTGCAGGGTAGAGTAGGAGAAGAGGAGCGTCTGGTGACCCAGGAGAGCGGAGGGGCACGGGTGGCGGCGAGGGGGCAACAAGTGGGAGTCACGCGGAGGAAGGCGCAGGGGTTGGGAGGGGCACCGGGCAGGCGCAGTCGGTCCAGCTGGGCCGGGCAGGACAGGGCCTGGTGTGGGTGAGGGGCGAGGCGTGAGGAGAGGGTCTTGGTGGGAGAGGTGACATCCCGTAACTAAGAGGTGCGGAGGGGCGGCCAGGGGTCAGGAGGAGGCACACAGGAGTTGCCAAGGGTGCACGGAACGGGGCGAGGTCTCTCAGACTGTGACTGGGCAAGGACAAGGTGGGGCGCCGACAGGTGCCGGGTGTGGACCTGAGGGAAGTTGGGGGCATGCAGGAGTCGCAAAGGTGGTTCGGATCAGAGCCGGCGGGTGAGGAGGAGGCACGCCGGGAGGCCAAGCGGCTCGTAGGGGTCGACGCGCGAGCGCCGTGGGGGCGCGGCTTTGCGCGAGCCAGGCGGCGCTGGGCTGGGCGGAGCGGGGCGCGCGCGCGGTTGGGGGCGGGGTGCCCTGAGTCCTGAGGGGCGGGCGCTGCAGCCCGGCGGGGCGCGGGCGGGACCGCCGGGGCGGCTATCGCCTCACTTCCGGAAGCGCCTGGGCGCTGCGGTCGTCACCAGCCTGCATCGCTGCCAGCCGGCCGGCTCCGCGCCACGGAGCGGGAGAGCGCGCAGCCAGGCCCGGGCCTCTCTCTGCGGTCATGGGGGCGTCTGCGCGGCTACTGCGTGCAGCGATAATGGGGGCGCCGGGCTCCGGCAAGGGCACCGTGTCCTCGCGCATCACCAAACACTTCGAGCTGAAGCACCTCTCCAGCGGGGACCTGCTCCGAGACAATATGCTTCGGGGCACAGGTGGGAGCCCGGGCGGGAGGGGTGGCCGTGCTCTGTCGCCCGGGTGGGGATTTGTGGGCGGAGGGGCCCTGGCGGGGAAAGTGAGGATACGGGTCCAGGGTTTGGGGTGCAGCATCTCCCAGTTGTCGCCCCGGGCTGCTGAGCGACCGTTCCCCGAAAGTTCTGGTCTCCGTGGACAGCTTCAGGTAGGTTGAGGGAAGGAACTAGGAAGTTAGGACACGTCCGAAGTTAAAAGATTAAAGAAACCACGTGGTTTTGAGAGGCAAGTCCAGCCCCAGTCTCAGCTGCTCCTAAGGATCCATCGAGCTGTGTGTGGCTTATTCTCCCCCTGGCCTTGCCCCTGGCACTGTTAGCTCTTTCTTTTTTTACTTTTCTTTTTTTGTTAAACGTCATGGGATGTTCTGGTTCTGACCTTTCCCCCGTAATCTGAAGGTCGAGTGTTACTTACCCTCGTTGCTGTCACAGAATTGGCTTAGATGTTTGATACCCGCCCCGCCCAGAGGTTTCTTAGACGTGAAAGTATTCTTATGCATGGTTATCTGAAGGATTAGTTTCTCGCTCCAAATAAATTCTTACAACTCAGCACAAAATCTACTGAACAAACTGTAC
Source organism: Camelus ferus (assembly GCF_009834535.1). Lineage (NCBI taxonomy): Eukaryota > Metazoa > Chordata > Mammalia > Artiodactyla > Camelidae > Camelus > Camelus ferus. The sequence goes on from NC_045699.1 coordinate 29,818,072, forward strand.
ACGTTACAATGGGTGGATTTTATCTTATGTAAATTATATCTTAAAGTATGTGAAGTTAAAGTAAAGCACTCTCTCACTCCCTGCCTCAGTCCCATTCTTCAGAGGGGAACAGTGACGTTTCCTTATAGAAATATGTTTATGTATAAGCACATATGTGTATGCCACTTATTTTATGCAATATGTAATCCTACTATATATGTATTCTGCACCAGTATGTTTTCACTTTTTATCTGGGATATCTTTACGTGAAAACATAGTAATCTATTTCATTATTTAATGTTTGTATAGGTTTCTATTTTTGAATCTACTATGATTTATTTAACTGACCCCCTGTTGATAGGTTATATAGGTTATTTCTAGATGGGATTTTTTGTTTGTTTGTTTCAAAATACTGACATGTAAATGAAAAGAAGAATCATTTCACTGCTTTTAGCTTGTTTCTTGGAGTTCTTTGGTTCAGCACCTAATCTGGTGAATTATTACTTTTATTTTCCTCTTCTAACATTGATCTTTTAAAAATCCTTAAGTATTTTAAACTTTTCATAAGGTTAAACTGTTTGGCTCACTTGCTAAGTGTTCTTGATGCAACATAGTAGTTAGGTAATGATAAAAACAGTCTCCAGTACTGCAGCCGATTGGGGCAAGGTTATCCAAAATGGAAAGGATTAAAGAATCCTTAAGCGATTCTCTGAAAAATAACTCAGCAATGAAGCATAACTGTGGTTAGAGAACACCTTCAGTGAAGAGTTAAAAATACATGAATTTGTGAAAACACAAAGTATTTTTTAAAATTTAATTTAGAGCATTGCTTTTAAGTAAAAAAAATTTTTTTTTAATTAAGAAACAAGCCTCTTATGGGGGAGGGTACAGCTCAAGTGATAGAGCACATGCCTAGCATGCGCAAGGTCCTGGGTTCAATCCCTAGTACCTCCATTAAAATAAATAAACCTAATAAACTCCCTCTCAAAACAAACAAACAAAACAAACAACAATTCTTTTTTAATAAAGAAAAAGAAACAAGCCTTTGCTTATCCTTAACATCCTATAACATTCCTGCTGTCCTATTCCTGGCTCCACAACATGAAAGAGGCCAGAGGGAGGGAGAAGAGGATCTCTGGGAAAGATGTTCAGCGTGCTTCAGGTGCCTGCTTTTTCTAGTCTTTACAGGCAATTCTTTAACAAAGAAAACAGAAAACAGAGTTTAAGGAGGTGTCATGAGATTGTTATTACAGATGTTCTGTATTTCAGGACTAAGAATATATTCTCAATAAATATTTGTGAATGGAATGGATATTTCCCACAGGATCAGAGCCAAAGGAGAGGTGTAATCTTTTATTTAAAAAAAAAATACTGCTTGGTGGAGGGCATAGCTCGGTGGTAGAGTGCCTGCTTAGCATGCACGAGGTCCTGGGTTCAATTCCCTGTACCTCCATTAAAAAATAAATAAACCTAATTACCTCCCTGCACTAAAAAAAAATACTGCTTAATGTTTTTTGATATTAAGAGTAAAGTATATTATTATAAGGTGAGAAAAACATCTCACAAAAATATAAAAATGAAAATTAAATCCTCTATGATTCCACCACCCAGAGACAATTATAATTAATTCTTTGGGGCTTTTTCTTACATTGTTTTTTTTCTCTTTTTTTCTCTGCTGCATTTGTATGTGTTTACAAAATTGTTATATTCTAAATGATTGGTTAGATACTTTTTTCTCCCTTACTGTGAGTACATTCACTCATTAAGCATCTTTTAAATCATGTTTAATTTCATCAAGATTGCACAGTTATTATTTTAAACGTTTTCCTATTGTACACTTATGTTGTTAACCATTCTTTGCTATAATTAATACTGTTATGACTATGCTTGTACATGAACATTTGGCAACGTCTCTACTTATTTTCTTTAAATAAATCCCCTAGTGTGGAATTTCTATAAGCATGGTACCATCAAGTACTGCTAAGGAAGGACAGTGTCAATTTACTTTCCAACCACTGTTTCATGATGGTGCTGTATTTTATAGGTAAAGTTTAAAAGCACCCCAGCGGATGTGATAAAGACACTGGAATTACGAGGCAACCTGTTGACAGCAGCAAACCTGAAGTAACTGTAGATGATCACTGAACTCTGGAGTCAGGGAACTTGAGTCTGTCCCTTTGTCATTAGTCCAGCCCTCATATTTGAAGATGAGGAAACTGAGTTCAAGAGAGGTTAAAGAACTTGCTCAATAATAAACAGTAGTTACTGGGAGACAAGGGTGAACACACAAATCTCCTTGTATGCCAATTAAATTACTCTTTCCATTATGCAGTATTTCGCTAATTGAGATTCATGAGATAATTTCAGGTAGAGAAAAAATTTTTAATCTCAAAAATAAAGTTCAAATTAAAAAATTAATAAAAATTTTTATTTCAAAGTATATTTGAAAAATAATAACTGGCACAACAATCCTTTAATTTCATGAACATTATAGCTTATTAAATTGAAAAACTGAATCGTTTTGAAGAAAATAGGAAATAATAGTTCAGTTATGGCAGCGATTGTAAGGTTGCCGTATGATTGCCCAAAGTTTGAGAAACTGCACTGCAGGTTAGCGCTTCTCAAAGACATACTCCTGGACTAGATGACTACCCTTTTTGAATGTCATTTGTCCTCATTTGTAAAGTGGGTAATTGAGCTCAAGAGGTAATCCTCAAAGCCTCTGTCGGCTCTCAAGATTCTGTATGTATGTCTAACAGAACTTCTATTATATACACCCATGCAGCATAGATGTGCCTAATTAGAGTGATACTGACAGTAGAGCACAATGTTTCTGTAATGGCAAAATTTTTTATTTGTAATAAGCAATACATTTACATGGTTTGGAATTCCAAAAGGAAATTTAGTGAAAAGATCCTTCCAGAGCTATTTCATGGACATATAATCCACTGTTTACCTCTTCTTCTCTGTTTTTTTGTTTTCTTTTTTATACAAGTGATAGTAAACTGTATATAGTATTTTCTACCTTTAACAATATTGCTTTCCATAAGGATTGCTCCATTTCTTTTTTTTTTTCAAACAAAATAAGTTAGGCCATTTAAAAATTCCATAGCTAGAATCCAGGATAATCCAGGCAGCTCTTCTCTCCATCCATCCATCCGTGAATTTGTCAAGCACCCAGTGTGTGCTGGGTACTGGAGATACAGGGACAAATCTTTCACTGGAGGTGCTCACAATCAGAACATGGGCAGGCAGGTGGCCAGTAGTTTACTCAGGCTGCCATAACAGAGTAAAACAGACCAGGCAGCTTAAACAGTAGAAATTTATTTTCTCCTAGTTCTGGAGACTAGAAATCCAAGATCGAAGTGCCAGCAGGGTTGGTTTCTGGTGCGGCTTTTCTTCCTGGTTTGCAAATGGCCACCTTCTCACTGTGTCCTCATGTGGCCTTTCCTCTGTTGTGTACATTCTAGATGTCTCTTCCTCTTCTATAAGGCCACCAGTCACATTGGATTAAGGTCCCCCTTTATGACCTCATTTAACCTTAATTACCTCCTTAAGGGCCCCATTTTTAAAGACAGCCACACTGGGGGTCAGGGCTTGGGCATATGGATTTTAAGGGACAAAATTCAGTCCATACCAATGTGTAAATAGATAGTTTCAGCAGTGTGATAAATGCTCCAACAGAGACAAGTCTGTGACATTACAGAAGTTCAGAGGAGAAACTTTTGGTTACCTTGGAGGTTCAAGGACACCGCACCATGAAGGGCCCTTTAAGATGTATCTTGAAAGATGAGTAAGAGCTTATCAGGCAACAGAGAGGGGAAAGAAGCTTGTGCAAAGACTAGGAGGACCCAGAGTATGCGGGGCTCTTGCTGGGGCCATGGTTTGAGGGTGGGGTGCAAATGGCGGGAAGGTAGGTGGGGGAGAGTTAAGATGAGGCCAGAGCCACTTGGGCTTTTATACAGTTCTTAGTTGAGATTTTGTCCTGAAGCAGAGTAGGGATGGGAGGACTGTAGACCTGGAATAGGAATTCTTTTAGGTTCTTCACTGAAGAGGAGTCAGATTGGGTGATGGTTGGAGGGAGGACCAATGTCAAGGGAGATTTTGATTTTCAGTATAATTCTTGTGAAATATCCCATGCATGAAGGTATTATAATTTGTATGATGGTTAGAAGAAGAATAAAATGAATACTTATTTGCCCACCAGTTCTTTGGGGTCCCCATCTATGCCCACCCATCACATCTCCTTCCTGTCCCCTAGAGGTAACCACTGTGTTGACTCAGAGCCTCTAATTATTTGAGAAAGTTTTTTTTTTTAAGCCCTTGATTGGGTATAAAGCTATCATTTGACTCATTCCCTCTTGTTCTCCTAGTTTTATTTTGTTTTGTTTAAACGTGTTATTAAAATTTTATGTATGTTATAACAATGTTAAAAGCAACTTTGGCAGGAACTAGGTTAATTCTCTGTAGCCCTTTCTCTTGGTATATATCGAAGAGAACTGTATTTACAGTTGGCCAGGCCCCTCATTTGTACTTCATAATTGCTCAGACAATTAAGTTGTTTCCAGCTTACTCAGATATGAGGTGTGGTTGGTTTGGGTAGTATTGTAAGAATGACCAGACATTAAAAGGAGATACAGAATTAAAAATGGCTTTTTATATAATACAAACACCATCTCTCAGATTAATGTTTCCATGTTTTAGAATTTGATTATTATCCTTAAAATTAGAAGTTAGTTTTAATCCTTCTGTGTTTTCCTTTAACCTTCCTCTTCTATTTTTATTTGTGTGTAACTTTATAGATAAGTTTATTTTGAATAATGCACGTTTAAACTAGTTCCTTTGTAGGGGGAGGGTATAGCTCAAGTGGTAGGCTGCATGCTTAGCATGCATGAGGTCCTGGTTTTAGTCCTCTAAGAATAAATAAATAAGTAAACCTAATTACCTCCCCCCTACCAAAAAAAAAAAAATCAGCATCTAAACTAGCTTTTTGTGTTTTGTAGGTGTGGAAGCTCCCAAATTAATTTTTTTGAATCTAAAAGGAAATCATTTTTTAATGAGGAGTCTATTTATATACAGTATTAAATTATAGGCAGTCAAGGGAATAAAAACTTACTAAGTGTTCAAAAAATATGCTGGACAAATCCTTGCATAATTTTGGAAGTGGGTAAAAACTTGAAATGTAATAAATGGCTTAGACTTTGACATAGAGTTGAATCTTTTTTTATTTTTCCTTTAAATGAAGCATGACAGGCTTCAGATTTTAATAACTTTTATAAATAAATGTTTTTTGATACAGAAATTTATTAATGATAATGAAAAAGATTATTAGACCATAGGACTATCTAGTCACAAAACAAAATATTTGGACGTTTTTAATATTAACAGTTTTAATGACAATTGTCTCTGAGTAGTGTTGGGATTGTGAGTGGCTTTTTCTTTTGTTTTGCCTACTAGGTATTTTTCATCTTTCCCTTTTTTTAAACATCTTTATTGAGATATAATTCACATGCCATAAATTAACCCTCTTAAAGTATGATTCATTGTTTTTTATCCTATTCAGAATTATGCAGCCATCACCACAACCAATTTTAGGACTTTTTTCTACCCCAAAAGGAATCCTATTCCCATTAGCAGTCACTCCTCATTTTCCCCCATGCTCCCAGCCCTGGGCAACCACTGACCTTCCTTCTGTCTCTATAGATTTGCCTACTCTGAACGTTTCATCTAAATGGAATTATGTCTGGCTTTTGTGTCTGGAATTTTCCACTTTGCATGTTTTCAGAGTTCATACACTTTGTAACATGTATCAGTACTTCTTTTTTATGGCTCAGTAGATAATTTTATGAGTATATCACATTTTATTTATCCACTTGTCACTTGATAAACATTTGGGTTGTTTCCACTTTTTGGCTATCGTGAATAATGTTGCCTTGAACATTTCATACATAAGTTTTTATGTGAACTTATGTTTTTATTTCTTTTGAAAAATAAACCTAGGAGTGGAATTGCTATGTCATATAACTCTGTTTAACCTTTTGAAAAACTGCCACACTGTTTTCCCATTTGGCTATACCATCTATAATCCTACCAGCATTATGTAGGGGTTTCAGTTTCTCAGCATTCTTGTCAACCCTTGTTATGTATTTTTGATTATGGCCAGCCTGGTGAGTGTGAAGTGGTAACTCACTGTGGTTTCCACTTGTTATTTCCTTAGTGACTAATGATGTTGAACATCTCTCCAAGTGTTTATTGGCCATTTGTGTATCTGCTTTTTGTATTCAGATCCTTTGCCCTTTTAAAAAATATGTGTTGTCTTTTTATTGTTGAGTTGTAACATTACTTTAGATATTCTAGATAAAGGTTCCTTATTAGATACATGATTTACAGAAATGTTCTCCCATTCAGTGGATTGTCTTTTCACTTTTGTGATGGTGTTTTTGAAGCATGAAAGTGTGAAATTTTAATGAAGTCCAGTTAAGAGTTTTGTAGTTTTAGCTCTTACAATTAGGTCTATGATACATATTGAGTTAATTTTTTTATATGGTGTTAGGTAGAGGTCCACCTAACCTAACTTATTTTGTAGATGGATATTCAGTTGTCCCAGCACCATTTATTGAGAAGACTATTCCTTCCCCCAGTGAACTGTCTTGGTATCCTTGTAGAAAATCAATTGACCGTAAATGTAAGGGGTTCCTTCTGGGCTCTCAATTCTGTTCCATTAATCTATATGCCTATCTTTATAGTTCCAACAGTCTTTTGAAATCCGAAGTGTGTGCCCTCCAACATAGTTCTTCTTTTTCAAGATTGTTTCAGCTAGTCTGGGTCCCTTGTATTTCTATGTGAAATTTACAGTCATTTTGTCAATTTCTGCAGACACCAACTGGGATTTTGATAGGATTGCATTGAATCTATAGATCATTTTCAGGGAATATTGCCATCTTAATATTAACTTTTCAAATCCATGAATATGAGCTGCCTTTCCATTCAGTTATGTCTTTAGTTTCTAACAACAGTGTTGTAGTTCTCAGACTACCAGTTTTGTACTTTTTTTTAAAAGGTACATTGCCAAGTTTTTTATTCTTTTTGACACAATTGTAAATGGAATTTTCTTAATTTTTAATTTCACTTTCGTATTGTTCATTTTTATATACTGTTGATCTTGTACCCTGCAATTTTGCTAAACTCATTTATTAGTTCTAATAGTTTTTTAGTAGATTCCTTAGGATTTTCTATATACAAGATCATATCATCTGCAAATAGAGTATTTTACTTGTTCCTTTCTGGATGTCTTTTAGTTCTTTTTCTGGACTGATTGACCTGGCTGCAGTCTATGGTACAATGTTGAAGTGGCAAGAACAGATCATCTTTTCCTAAGGCTATTCTTATATTTAATATGAAATTAAGTACTTTATTAATCCCCTGTCAATCCATTTTGTTGCCATTAGTTGGGGGTTTAGAAGAGGGCTTGGCCTGAAGAGTGAAAAGGGAGGGGAGGGTCCAATAGCAGTTTTGCGGACTCAGCCCTGGAGAATTCCAAGTTTTCTCCCAAACACTGTAAATAAGTTGGAGCTCTATGTCCCCCAGAGCAGTGGTCAGAATCCTGATGACAGAGGTGCACACATATGTTTGTGGACCTTCCCAAGAGGGCATTTTAGTGAGTCCTGAGTGCTCTTGGAACTTAGGGCCTCTTCCAGAAGCTGTTTGGAAACCCTGGCAGTACACCTGTCAAATGGCAGCCAGTTTTCATGCAAGTCATGTGCTTAGTTAGAAATCTAAAGTTTCACGGATTTGACAATTTAGAATCTGTTCTGAAGTCAGTATGTCAACTCATACCAAGAATTATGAAAACAGTCATAAACTTTGGTTCTTTTTATCTCTGACTCCTGAGAACTTATCCATCAGAAATAACTTAGAAGCACCCCCACCCCCCCAAAAAAAAGAGAGAAGGAAAAGAAAAAGAGTGTTAAGATCTTTAAAAGCAGCAGTGATAGGGAAAAATCAAGACTAATTTAAAGAGTTTAAATGACCAACAGTGTGTACTGCCGTGATAGAGTGTGTATATATCTATATAAATATATACATAGATATAACATAGATATATATTTATGGAGTATTACAGTTACCAAAAATGACTAAATGAATATATAAAATCACTGAAAAGTATTTACACAATGATACTAAGTGAAAAAAGAATACAAAACTATAAATACAGATTATTACAGTGGTGTTATAATTAGGGATATATATAAATAGTTTGGTAAGAGTTGATGAGGAATTAAAATACTATCGTGTAAGAATGACATTTAGTTGTGGGTAATATTTTTATTTTTTTGGTGGGGAGACAATTAGATTTAATATATTTATTTATTTATTCATTTATTCATTCATTTATTTATTTAATGGAAGTACTGAGGATTGAACCCAGGACCTCGTGCATGCTAAGCATGCTCTCTGCCATTGAGCTATACCCCACCCCCCTGGGTAATATGTTTAGATTGTTCATAAATTCTTTTCCAGGGTGTTTTATTAATAAAAATGTAACACAATTATGGTGCTAATCTGGTCAAAAACTGAATTGTGACAGCAGGATCTATTTTAGAGGATAAGAAAAAGCTCTACAGTAACATGATTGCAGGCACTTAAACTGAGCCACTTAAAATAATGATTATTTCAATTTCTTATTTAAAAAGAAAATAATTTCAGTTAGTCTATATATTTTTTTCTCAATATTTTTCTTTTTTTTTTTAGCTGCTGCTTTTGTTTTTTTTTTTTAATAGAGGTACCGGGGATTGAACTCAGGACCTCATGCATGCTAAGCAGGCACTACCACTGAGCTATTTCCCTCCCCCTTATATATATATTTTTTTCCTGATAGAAAATTTAGAAAGTACAGAAAAGTGCAAATATGTAAAAAAAAATCACATAATTCTATCACACAGAGATGACTACTGTTAACATATTGGTCTATAGCTTTCCATTATTTTTACGTTTACATATTTTGACATAATGGAGATTTTGAAATAGGCAGATTATTTTGTTCCCTCTGTTTTTATCACAAAAGTTGATGATGCATATTTTCATCTGAGTATGCTACCCAGAGGTCTTCTTTAGGCAAACGGGTTCCCCGAGGCCTAGAATGGGACAGAACAAATGCTCTCGCTGATTTGCATTTTTTCCTGCCTCTGCTATAGAAATTGGTGTGTTAGCCAAGACTTTCATTGATCAAGGGAAGCTCATCCCAGATGATGTCATGACTCGGTTGGTCCTTCATGAGTTGAAAAATCTCACCCAGTATAGCTGGCTGTTGGATGGTAAGTGGAATATTGAGAATATTTCAGGTACCCAAAATGATGTGTGCAGACAGGAGAGTGAGCATTTCACAGGCTACAGACAGACATCCCAGGTGGTGGGCAGGGGGCCCGAGAGCTACTATTTACCACCCTGGTGTTTTGGGCCAGCCATCTTCTGGTGTTAATTGCTTATGTTCAGATTCCTCAATGTTAACGAATTTTCTTCCTTCTTCCCTTTCTTCCTTTGTTCATTTTTTTTAATTTCTCGAGGCTTTCCAAGGACACTTCCACAGGCAGAAGCCCTGGATAGAGCTCATCAGATAGACACAGTGATTAATCTGAACGTGCCCTTTGAGGTTATCAAGCAGCGCCTCACGGCTCGCTGGATCCATCCAGGCAGTGGCCGTGTCTACAATCTTGAATTCAACCCTCCCAAAACCATGGTGAGTAGTTGTGTTGGAACTGACTCTGCCTTCCACGTAGTCGATGGTTTCCAGACCTCTTGCCCTCACAGATGACTTTGGATACCCTTAGATGACCAGAACTCCTGAGGGCATATTTTCAGGGTACTTGGTGTAGTCAGCTAGGCTAGTCCAGTTAGCTTGGTAGTAAAGGCATCCCCAGGAGTAACAGGGATTTGTTATTCCTTCAGAAGCATTGATTGATTTCCTACTCTGCATCAGGGAGTGTGTTAGAAGTTGGGGCAATGGGGATTAGCTTGGTTTATTTAGGTCTTGTAGCTGAAATTCCTAGTCTGTAGCTGAATCTTTCTGTGTATGTATACACACACACACACACACACACACACACACACACACGTATTCACACATGTATAATATGAAAATATTTAGAGACCACTTAGAAAACCCTTTGCTCTAAGGAGAAGGTGACTGACACTGTGGAAATGATCCTGGGGTCTTACAGCTCTGTGTTGAAATGACCTGGGTTTGGATTTGATTCCATTTATTTAAAAGCACATTTTTGTGCTTGGTGCTTGCACAGATAAGATGTCTGTCTGAACTACCTATAAAAATCTCCTTAAAAACTATGGTATTATTGATGCTAGTGTCTTCTAACTCCTGTTTAGGGCATTGACGATCTGACTGGGGAGCCTCTTGTTCAGCGTGAGGATGACAGACCAGAGACGGTTGTCAAGAGACTGAAAGCTTACGAAGCCCAAACAGAGCCCGTCCTGGAATACTACCAGTGAGTCTGTCACTTTTCTGAATTTCTCTTATGTGAGGCACTTGTATGATATATCATTTTGTATGATGAAGCAGTAAATTATTTTTTATTATCCATGCTTTACAGCCAAAATGCTAAAACACCATTAGATCTAACTCAAATTGGTTTTAATGATGACAGAAATGTATTTGCTTATGTAACAGAGAAGTCCAAAAGGTAGTTTGGGCTTCAGTTGCCCCTAGGTTTGATCAGAATTTTGCCATCCTCTCAGCTTTGTATAGGCTTCCTGCATAGTTGCAGACAGTTGCCAGGAACAGCTACAGTGTCCTCTTTATGAAAGGCTAAGGGGTCACCTTTCCCCCAATGAACAAAAGCTCTAGATTGAACCAACTTGAACAGCCACTGTGGTCAGGGAATGCCTTGCATTTTAGACCCAGGTTACTGCCCATTCCTGAACCAGTCCCTGGGATGGGAGAGATTACACTGATTGGTCTACGCCCAGAGTGGGGAGTGGGTCAGTCTCTCCCAAACTTTGCTGTCTGGTATCAGGAGGGTTGGAATGAATGCTGGGGAGGCAAACCTAATAGTGCTCACTACCTGTGACAACAGCATAGAAGAGTCTCAAAGGGCAACTAATCCTCAGATATCTGTTTGGCAAATAGTCTTTAAAAGCTTATATTCTGATATGGTTTTGTTAGCCCTTGAGAGAATTCATACCCCACAACAAATTTGGGAACACTACTGAATTAGTATTTGCCTCAGGCTAAGAAACAGTTCAGCTTCTTTACTCAGCCTTTCCCCTCTCCTAACAGGGGATTGATTACATCCACTTTCATCTATTTACTTCCTGAGTAATGACTCAGCACCAAGACTGTCCAGTGTTGTGGTTAGAGCAGACTCTGGAGCCAGACAGCCTAAGTTCAAATCCTAGTTCGCCATTTATTAACTTGGCATTAAACCTCTTGCTTAACCTCTGTTTTCTGCTCTGTAAAAGAGAGGTGAGAATAGAAAGTTGAAAGATGGAGTTAATATGTGTAACTCTTAGAATTGTGTCTGACACATAGCACTATATAATTATTACCTATTATTATTGTTCTTGTTGTAATGGGATAACTATGAAGTGAAACCTGAAGCAACAGTCTCCAAATTATTTTAACAGTTATTTCTGGAGGGTGAAATTACAAGGAAGTTGGCGATTCACTTTCTATAGTAGTTGTTGCTATAATTTGGTGATTGTATAATGAGCCAGGCTCTGCAGATTACCAGCTGTGTGGACCTGGGCAAGGGCTTTTCACCTCTGTGCACAAATTCTTCATTTGTAAAGTCAGATCAGTATTGAATAGTACCTACTTTATAGAGTTGTAAAGGAAATTAAGTGAGAGAGTCCAGGTAAAGACTTACAACAGCCCTGGCACTGTAAATCACTCAGTGTTAACAATTATTATTTACTCTGTTGACACTGTGCTAGGCCCTTGGTCCACACAGATAACTAGACCCAGTTCCTGCCAAGCCCCAAAGAAACTCACCTTTATGACGCAGAGTGCTGGGTAAACGCTACTGATCATACAATGTTATGTGTTTATATCAATCAGGAACCTAATTCACACTAGCTTAAGCAAAAGGGAAATTTACTGGTCATGTAACTAAAAGGTGCAAAGGTAGATGGCTGGGTCCAGGTGTTTGGTGTCATCAGGCCTCGGTCACACTCAGCTCCATTTTCCTGTGTTAGCTTCAATCTCAGGTGGGCTCTCCCTGTGTGAGCCCCTCAGCATTAGAGCTCATCTCCTACCAGTTCATCTACCTCAGCAGAAAAGAGAGCCTCTGCCTGCAAAAGTCCTGGAATTAAGACTGACTGGCTCTAATCATGTCTATCCTGGAAGCTGGGAAGTGGAGACAGTCTCATTCCAATCTCATAGACTGAGTTTGGTGAAGAGATTGTTTCCCAAAAGGGGTTTGTTATTCATTCAAAAGTAACCAGAAGAAGGGAGAACACATTGTTCCTGAGCTGATAATAACACTGCCAGGCTATTAATAGAGGTAATAACCGAATGCAGTGGAAGTACACTGGCTGTAGGGATTAGTTCTGTAAAACATGGGAAGGAAAGTTGGGGAAAGCTGAGATGAAGTGGATGGCCCAGGTCACTGTCTCAGGAGATACCCTAGTCTTTCTAGGCTTCTGGCTTTTGTCCCTCTTGCTATTAATTGAAGCATTTCCTTCTAAGCTCCTGTGCACAGAACTAGAACTGGACTTAACCAACAGTGTACAGTGGCATTGGCAACAACCTTAGCAAGAGTCAGCATTGTAATTTTAAAATACTGACAGTTGTATTGTTGTTTTTAGAACTCTTCTCAGCTGTGGGACATTTGATAGCATAATTAGATGTGTTTAAAAGCAACATGATGCTCTTACTCTTTAGAGGACTGATAGCTGAAGCTGATTCTATTTTATTCCATAGAAATTCAGGTGACAAATGTTCATCCAAAGTACAGCTTTAGGATTGAAAAGGTGCCTATAGTTGTTCCCCCAGTAATTAACCCACTTGTGACATTGGCTTGATTTTAAGATGTCTCTTCAAGAGGCTTACAGCAGTTAAGAAGCTTAACAAGATGGCTGTGAATTTAGAAGCAGGAGGGCTTTAGCAGATGTTTCTTACAAAGAAAACAGTGGGAATTATTTTAGTCTTAACTGTAACCAATCTTATGAGGTAATCAGAAAGGAATACTTTTGTCCCCAGTGAAACATCTTAAAATCTAGTGGAAAGGTTACAGAGGTATGACTGATCCTATTTTTAGAAAGCAATATACCCGAGTTCTTCATTTGTTCTTATGAAGCCTTTAAGCCAGTGTGTGTATGAGTGAGGTTGGAGAAGGGTAAACAAGAGGAATGCCAGAATCACTGGCAGGAGTCTGTGTTTTGAAAAGCAGCCCCTGGATTCTGATTCTCCTCACCATCGAAACTCCAGGAAAGTGGAATGAATAGGCTTTGGCTGCTGGTAACGATCCAGACAAATCTGCCTGGAAAGAAATGGAGAAACCAAACAGGAAACCCAATAAAGACAACACTTTTTTTATTCTCCTTTCCTCTAAAATTCAGAAGGAGAGCATAGAGGAAAAAAATAAACCTAGGTGAAAAGAAGGAAGGATAATCAAGTATTAGAAAGCTGTTTTGCAAACGCATAAGTAGAGAAAGCTAAGGGTGTTCTGGTGTCTGGCAGGCACTATGTTTGGAAACCTACCGTTTTGGTGATTTGAACTAATACCTTACATTTCTAATAGTTTTATCAGTAAGTAAGGAAATGGATTTTAAAAAGGATTAAATGAACTATTATATGTAAAGCACTTAGAATATGCTAAAAAAAAATTTGACAGGTGCTATTATTTTTTAAGTAACCATTTCTGTTAGCCAGAGGGCATAACTGAAACTAAAATCTGTTTTCCAACACCCAGCCAAGTGCCTTTCTCTCTTCATTACACAGACCTATACTTACTGAGACCCTTAAATCCACACTATCATCTTTTAAGAATCACTTTGAAAAGCTCATTAGGAAGACTCAGGTCTCTGTGCGTGGGGGTGTTTTCTTTCCTTTTCTTAAAATTGAAGTATAATTGACATACAATATTATATTAGTCTCCAGTGTGCAATACAGTGATTCAGTATTTTTATACATTACCAAATGATCACAAGTCTAGCTACCATCTGTCACCATACAAAATTAATACAGTATTACTGACTCTATTCCTTATGATGTACATTACATCCCCATGACATTTATTCTATAACCAGAAGTTTGTACCTCTTAATCTTCCTCACCTATTTCCCTTATTCCCCTACCTCCCTCCCCTCTGGCAACCACCAGTTTGTTCTCTGTATCTGAGTCTGTTTCTGTTTTGTTATGTTTATTCATTTGTTTCTTAGGTTCCACATATAAGCGAAATGATACAATATTTGTATTTCTCTGTCTTACTTCATTTAGCATAATACCCTCTAGGTGCATCCGTGTTCTTGCACATGACAAGATTTTATTCTTTTAAATGGCTGAATAATATTACACTGTATGTACATACTACATCTTCTTTATGCATTCCTCCATTGATGCACACTTAGGTTGTTTCCGTATCTAGGCTTTTGTAAATAATGCTACCGTGAACATGGGGGTGCATATAGCTTTTCAAGTTTTTTTTTTCTCTTTGATAAAAACCAGAAGTAGAATTGCTGGATCATACTGTAATTCTATTTTTAATTTTTTGAGAAACCTCTACACTTTATTCCTAGTGCCTGCACCAATTTACATTTCCACCAACCGTGCATGAGGGTTCCCTTTTCTCCACGTCCTCATCAACACTTGCTATTTTATTTTTTTGCTTTTTGATAAAAGCAATTTGATAAAAGGTATGGTTTTGGTCAGGTCATTTTGGTTTTGATTTGCATTTCCTGATGACTAGTGATGGTGAACATCTTTTTATGTGTCTCTTGGCCATCTGTGTGTCTTCTTTGGAAAAATGTCTGCTCAGGTCCTCTGCCCATTTTTTAATCAGATTCTTTGTTTTTTGGATGTTGAGTTGTATGAGTTTATATATATATATAGGATATTAACCCCTTATCAGATATATTGTTTGCAAGTATCTTCTCCCATTCAGTAGGCTGCCATTTTATTTTGTTGATAGTTTCCTTGGCTATGAAAAAGCTTTTTAGTTTGATGTAGTCCCATTTGTTTAACTTTGCTTTTGTTTCTCTTGCCTGAGGAGACATATCCAAAAAAAAAGTTACGACTGATGTCAAAGAGCATACTGCCTATGTTTTCTTCTAGTAGTTTTATGGTTTCAGGTCTTACATTTAAGTCTTTAGTCCATCTTGAGTTTATTTGTGTAGAGGGTGTGAGAAAATAGTCCAGTCTGATTCTTTTGCATGTAGCTGTCCAGTTTTCCTGGCCCCATTTACAGAAGAGGCTACTTTTCCCCCACTGTATATTCTTGCCTCCTTTGTCATAGATTAATTGACCATATAAGTGTAGGTTCATTTCTGAGTTATCTGTTTGGTTCCATTGATCTATGTTCCTGTTTTTGTGCCAGTACTATACTGTTTTGATAACTGTAGCATTATAGTATAGTCTGAAGTCAGGGAGCCTGATTCCTCCAGCTCTGTTCTTCTTTCTCAAGACTGTTTTGGCTATTGGAAGTCTTTTTGTGTTTCCATACAAATTTTAACATTTTTGTTCCAGTTCTGTGAAAAATGTCATTGGTGTTTGATAGAGACTGCATTGTATCTGTAGATCGCCTTGGGTAGTATAGTCATTTTTAACAATATTAATTCTTCTGATCCATGAACACAGTATATCTTTCCATTTGTTTGTGTTGTTTTCAGTTTCTTTATTTGATGCCTTATAGTTTTCCAAGTATAGGTCTTTTACGTCCTTGGTTAGATTTATTTCTAGTATTTTTTTTTTTGATGCATTTTTAAGTGGGATTGTTTTCTTAATTTCTGATAGTTTGTTATTAGTGTATACAAATGTGTCAGATTTCTTTAGTATTAATTTTGTATCCTGCAACTTTACTGAATTCATTTATTAGTTCTACTAGTTTTGGGGTGGCATATTTAGGATTTTTTATATATAGTATCATGTCATCTGCAAACAGTGACAGTTTTATTTCTTCTTTTCCAATTTGAATTCCTTTTTTTTTTTCTTGTCTGCTTGCTGTGGCTAGGACTTCCAACGCTATGTTCAATAAAGGTGGTAAGAGTGAGCATCCTTTTCTTGTTTCTGATCTTAGAGGAAATGCTTTCAGCTTTTCACTGTTGAGTATGATGTTGGCTGTTGATTTGTCATAGGTGGCCTTTATTACAGAGTTATGTTCCCTCCATACCCACATTGTTTAGCGTTTTTATCATAAATTTATTGTGAATTTTGTCAAAAGCTATTTTGCATCTATTGAGATGATCATCTGATTTTATTCTTCAATTTATTAATGTAATATATCACATATTTTCAGATATGTAAACATCTCTGCATTCCTGGGATAAGTCCCATTTGATCATGGTGTATGATCCTTATTGTTGAATTTGGTTTGCTAACATTTTGTTGAGGATTTTTGCATTTATGTTCATCAGTAACATTGACCTGTGATTTTCTTTTTTTGTGGTGTCAGACTTGTCTTTTTCTTTTTCTTTTTTATCATCTTTAGGAAAAAAGGGGTGTTGGAAACATTCTCTGGAACAGAAACCAACAAGATCTGGCCACATGTATATGCGTTCTTACAAACCAAAATTCCACAAATAAACGAGAAAGCACCAGTTACTCCGTGAGAAAAAGTGCATATAACATAAGATGAGTAGAAGCTCCTCTGTGCATTTAGAAGTTCCTTGTCCTAAGAATCTTGCATGTATAAATTCTTTGACAATTGTATTAGTTTTATTTCTACTGATTTTATTCTGGAAATTAAGGATGTGCCAAATGAGTCATAGAGAAAGATTCTTCTTTTGAAATATCTAGTGTGTTTTATTATCTTCTATGGGTGTGCAATTCAAAAACACCAGAGGTGTCTAACTTTTGAAAAATCTTGAGCATAATTAAAAGAGCAATTAGTAATAATCTAAACTTTTGTTCAGAAGAAAAGTGGTTGATAAAATTTCCTTATTTTTTGGAAAAGTAAAAAAAATTCTAAGTCATTTATGGAAAGCATCTTATCAGAGGCTTTTGTGTAGACCGATGCCAAAAAAAAGAGATCTCTAGCACTGTGGTAAAGTTTTATGGGACACTATGTCTATAAAATTCCAGAAAAAAAAGCAACTGGATTTATAGATTAGTTGCAGGATGAAAGTTCACTGCTGCCTTTTAATGACCTAACTAAAACAAACAGACTGCCAGATATTTCTCCAGCAAAAATGGGATTATCCCAGATCAGTAGAAAATTGCAATTTGGGGTCTGTAACCATGGTGAGCCACATGTGCAAATGAGCCATGGTGTGCAAATCCTCTGCACAGCAAGGGAATGAGAATGCTTTTATAGAGGGTAAAAGGAAGTTGGGAGGGCTGTAGTAAACAAAGAGTGCATGGCTTTTCATTGGCTGAGTCCTTGCCTGGAAAGAAGAGTGTGTCTTCTTCCTGTTGGGCTCCACTGTCTTCACAAGGCATGAGGGCTCCCCCTTCTGGTCTTCTATTTTAATTAAGGTTTCTGTTTGTTAGTGTTTTTACACTTTACACTAGCAAACTTACAATAGCCATATATGCTGCATTTTGTTGTTAAACATACTGTTTACTCTAAAATTTCAATTTGCTATAAAAATGTATCAGTTAGCATATAGGAAAATATATTTTCCTGTGACTTATTTTCTCTTGAAAATACTTGAGTACCGAGGGATATTTGTTAGAGACTGACACCATAAGTTCTTGCAAAGCACCGAAGTTGAATTTTCAGTAGAAAATTTATCAAATACTTGTCTTTTCAGACAAGGTTACTCAGGTTAAGAAATGTGTGCTTTGGGAACTACTTGCCAGTTTCTCTTTTTGATCTAAATGTATGATCTGCCTTAATGAGTAACAAATTAAACTACAACCAAAAAAAGAAAAAAGCATAAAAGAAAACCTAGGGTACTAGGTAAAGTAAGCACACTTTGTCATTAAGAAATAGATCAGGTTTGCCTGAGGAAAATTCACTTGACATAAATAACAATCTTAATTCGTAAATAGGTGTAGCAATTACAGGATTTACACATCATGTTTAAAAAGACCAAGAAACTAATTGATTTTGCTTGGAAGAGTTCTTTACTCCTAATCAAAGAAGGTGACACCTACTAGTGTTCACTGCTATCCTACCTTAAAGGGGAAGAATCTGCCAGTGAATGTAATCCAAGCAGCCATTTTTAAATGAAGATGATTTGATTCTCTAGTGGGGCGACAGGATACATGCTTATGTACTGTAGCCTGGTGGGGAGAATGAGGTAATATGAGGTTAAGGAGAAATCAGACAATGTCTTCAATGGCAATATCTACACTTAGTTGGTGCTAGGTCAAATGAAACAAATGAAACATTGTACAAGCTGTTATTAACTGCCTTTGAAAATTTGGCCCATTTTATTCCAACCACTGAAAATACAAATGCCAGCAAGTGATTCTCTTATGTATTTTGTGGGAAAAAAACTTATTTTTCTTTCTTTTGATTTTTAAAAGTTCAGTGTTGATCTTTTGAAAATGTACCAAGGCTTTTAAAAAGGATTACAATAAACATTTCATTATTTACAAAAGCTTCCTTTAATGCCTTATTTGAATGTTAGTATCATATGCTTTTCTTAAAATGTTGTGAACTACTAAACTTATGAATTATCAAGCATACATTAATATCAACATATTAGAATTAAATGGAAATTTAGAACTATGGATATTACTTTGTCTTTGGTAATTTACAGGGCACACTCTCTCACCTTCTGTTCTGCTGCCCTGATGTCTCATTGGTTTCTGAATTAGTGACTGCTTTCTAATAACTGTCTTAAAACAGTACATACGCTGGTTTCATTTTCTATCTCCTGCTATAGTATTAGCACCAACCTGGCCTTCTTGACACCTTAGATTTGGAAATCCAGAAGGATAGAAGAACATGAAAATTAAGACCCTTCTTCCTGTGATCACTCCTCCCCACCCCTAAAACAACCCAAAGTTTTGCACATACATCCATTTGGGTAATGCCTGCACTATTACAAAAAGAACTTATTTTCTGCTGTAATAACTATAATTATGATTTATGTGCCACATGGAAATATGTCTGGAGCTGAATGCCAAGGCTAGAAGCTAATATACCTTAGTTAAAGGCTAATAAGAACAGTATTTCAACCCATCACCCCTGTTTCCTGGAGTACAACACTTATTTTGGTACACCTTTCATAAGCAGGGTGTGCTGTTGGAAGTGCAAATTGGCAGTTAGTACCATCTGGCAATTTTATTTCTCAATTCCATTTGAAATGGCTGATTCTAAACTGTAGCCCAGGGCTGCTTTTCCCTCAGCTATTTACAATGGCACTTGAGCAAAATAAAATATTTTGGACATTCATTTTTAGACAAATTTTACCTATGTTAAAAGCAAATCATGATAATTACAGACCTCACCTCAGATTATATTAAATTGCTGTAACCAATAACAAGAATAAATTGTATTTTGAAGTATGTTTAAAAGTTGTCTTTTCACTGACAAAAAGAAAATATTCCCAGGCACTGGTAAACTGCAGAAATAGCCTTCCTACCTTTGCCATTCAAGATTCTGAAACACAGTCAAAATAGTTTAGCTGTGTTTAAAGCTTCTGGTAAAAGTTTTGTAGAGTCCATACCCTACTCTAGCTTTTGTTTTTTACCTTTAGCTCACTAGTGACCACCTGTTTTTCCATACATATAGCACTGAGTAAACTGTCATGCCAAAATGCACTTTGGAAGAATTTCACCAAGGTATAAATCAGTTTGGTGATATGTCATATTTTACCAAAGGACTCTGAGTGTCTGAAGAGTAAATAGCATGAAAAAAATCATGCTTTAAAGAAACAAGTGAAATATATGGGATTTTCTTATCATTTTCATACTTAAAAAAGAGCAAACTTCAAATCTAATTTTTCAAGGCTTAAGAGAATTTAAGAATTTAAGGTTTCAGCTTCATTATTAGATGGTAAGGGATTCGTAGTCAACTTTTACTCCTCTTAGTACCCCTCTCCCCCACCATTAGCTCACTTAGTAAGCAAGCAAATGAATACTTATTGGATGAGTCAGCTTCTTAGGCGACCTGTGAAACAGTACATATATGTCCATTACAGATGGGCAATGGATGCATACTTTTAAGAACTTACTAAAATGCATATGATATAGTGGCAAAACTGAAATGAAAAGCCTGACCTCAACCCAGACAAGTAAGTTTCTGTTCCACATCAATTTAAGAACTGAAATACATGACTGACTTTGAGAACAGTAAATTGACATCTCTTTTTCTCTGAAAATATCCCAAGTTTAACATCAGGATCACTTTGCCTAAACCCACAATCACTGTTTTCATCCTATAAAATAATCCACTTACTCAACTAGATTCACGTTCTTTGGGCAGCATGTTAATTCACTTTTAAAAGCGTAACAGGAATGCCAGTCTGAAAGAAGTCCCAATTTTCCTAAAGAGAAGTCATAGGAAATTGTGAGTTCATTAGGCAAAATTTGAAAGAGCCCACTAATGGTATAACTGGCTGAGAATGTTACCCATCTCTCTCTCCTTCAATCAGTACTATTTCCACTACCACTGATTAAATGACACTGAGTTAACAGGCGAAAAATAGAGTGATAACTATTTCTTTTAATCTCTTATTAGAAGATTAATTTTATCAAATGACACAAGAATCTTTGATGGATACTTTGGTGTTAATGGTGTTTCTTTCGTTTGGACTTTCCATGGTTTATATAATTTGGAGAAAGTTGTCCAACCTGAAATACAGATTATCCCTTTGCTTAGTATATTAATTATTTAACAAACAGAAGACATTTCTTCTAGTAGGAGTTAGTTCTTAGTACTAAAGCAAAATAAAGAAAAATAAAAAGGATGTAAATTTATCATTCTTAGTACTAAAGTACTGCTAACTATGTCAATTATGATCTTAAGTGCAAATTGTGACATCAGTCAGTAGTTCCCAAAATAAATCCAGTCACTTTCACATTCAAAACATTAGAACACTTCCCTTTGAAAGTGAAAGAACATACATAAGCCACATTTTAAAATATCTCTTCAATAAGTCCTACTTTAGAAAACAAAATCAAAAACACCCTTCAGGAGTAGTTTACTTAGTTTGTTGATAATTTCTCTGCTTCTAGTCTTCAGCCTTTAATACCTCTTAACTTAGGGCAAAATAAAATTCAAAACAATTTGAGTGCTTACAAAGAAGAGTGAAGCTGAAGAATGGAAAATACTGGTTCAATTAACATTTCTGTGAAACTGGGGATTTTACCCCTATGTTCATATTTTCCATTTGATAGGAAGGAAAAAAAACAAGAGCTTGCTCCAAAACAGGAAAAAAAGGGGGAAAAAAAAAAAAGAAAAAACTTCTAGAACTAGAACTAGGTCACTGGTTTAAGAAAAAAAAAAAAAAAACAGGCTGATGAATACTACCATATAAATTAGCCAACCATTTTATTATAGAGTATATATTTATATCAAAAGCACAAAGAGAGTTTTATTCTGAAAACCAGGAAGATTGTGATGTAACGTACATATGATTCAGTAATTCCAGTCCATTTCTATGGGTACTAAGTGCCTTATTACCTTAGTTAGTTAAAACAAGGTACAAATGGGTCAAGGTCACAGGTCTCATCACCATTTGGGTCCCTTAGCATTATTTGGTTTTTCAAATTGAGACATGTATTCCAAATCCCGTTTAGTCATCTTCTGAATGTTTGCTACCACTCTTAATGGGACTGAGCCAAAGACTATATCCAATACCCATCAAAGCTCACGTTCCTGTAAGTCAGATGATTAATCCTCAAATAATAAGGACAGCATAATTAACATTGTCATCTTATTCCAAATAAAATGAATCATCAAATATCCTGACAGATTTAAAGTGGATTATATAGGAAGTAGTAAAGCTCAGAAGCATTCTATGGTAACTGAGCTAAAGAGAGGAATGACAAATGTAGTAAAACCCATCATTACCAATGAGGATCACCAAATTCTTAGAAATAAGCAGTTAACTCAAGAAGATATGCGTTTTAAAAAAGTCCTTAAGCCACTTCTGAGTGAAACAACCAATAACCACAATTTAAAAATTTTTTCCTGTTTTTTCTTACAGGCCATTAGTGTTCTTTGAAAACTTGCTCCCTGAGAGATCCCAGACTATGTCAAGTAAGGAAACTAAGAGTGAGCTTGAAGTTGATCTTATTTAAAAAAAAGTCCGTATTAGCTTTATCACTTTTTATACCACTATAACCCTTAATATTAAGATGTCAGAATGGTAAAATCAGCTTCTAATACAGTTCTCAGAATACTTGGGGGTAAATTTAGTATCCATAGAAAATTGATTTTATAGTCAAGGATATAACTGATGGTGCCGAAAAACAAATATAATGTTTCTTTAAGGGGAAAGACTTTGTTTTAATTTGTACCACCCAGCTTATTTAGTAAAGTAGATTATGAACTACTGATTTATTGCTTTTAATATGATGAAACACCAGATTTGACAGCTAAATTAGCAGTAGGATACAAGTACATTTTTATCTTTAATCATTTTTGCAGAGGACATGTACATATCCATATAAAAAAAAGACTGTAGCAGATGCCTCCTAGAATCAACCAGTTCTTGTAAACATTGCATTTGTGCAGATTTTCATACTTTGATTCCAAAATTGAGAACAGTAAGATTAAAGGCAAATTTTAGTAGCCAAAAAACCCCCAAAAAAGTCCAGTTTGACTTCCTGAAACATATCGTACCACTCCTCTCTTCAGAAAAACAAAACAAAAAGACCTAGCAGCACATAAAAAAAAAAAAAATTTACAAAACGTTTCAGTACTCTTTTTTTCCCTCCCATCAAAAACCAAACAAAAATAAAGTGCAGCACCCATAAAAGTGTCAAGAAAATAGCCAAGTTCTTCCTTTCTTGTAACAAAATAGCACTTGGCTTCAGCAGTCTTAACCAAATTATACAGTGTCCATCATTTTGGGTTCATCATCTTCTTTATGTACCACTGAGTTTAAACCGCAGAGAGCTGTATTGATAGAATACTGAAGATAATCTGGATTCTGGAAAAAGAAAAAGTATAGAGAAGAAACAATGGATGATAATAACCAGTTTTATGCCAGTATATGCAACGACATATTCAGTTTCACATTCTATATTTTTCTGCAGTGTAGCAGAATAGGAAAAAAGATGGACTTTGAAGTCAGACTTGGGTAGAAACCCAAGATAAAGAAAAAAATGAGACTATTACCACTTAATCCAAAGAGATGTGATAAAGACAGAATGATATATGTGAAAAATAGAAATATAATAAATACTATCTTTTTCCTCTTTAAAAAAACTGTATAATTTTAATTATTTAATCATATAAGGCTGTATCTTCCATGTGATTATATGTTCACAGCTATTGATAATTTAAAAGATAAATGTGGCTTTAAGCCAGCAATGTATTTTGATGATTACCATCTAATTACAACAGTAAATACTAAAATTGCAAAACGCCTGAATAAGGAAAAAAATTTACCAAGTAAAAACTATAGCTATCTTCAGAGTCTATTTTGGTTTCTCAAATGTTAAAACAAACTCAAGTGAGGAATCAATCTTTTGAAAGGTAACTAGACTCCTATTTAAAAAGTTAAAAACAAAAACAAAAGAAGTTTAATTTAGGTTTTATTTTTTAAACAGAAGAACAACTCACAAATGTTCTAATCTGCTCATTTCTAAAGCAGGAACAGAAAACCTTATTCAATAAGTGCAAAAGTAAAACCATTGTTAAAGTACCACAAATAAGGAACGTTAAATCCTTAAGACCTAGGACTTTAGGAAATTCTTTCCCAAGAATTCAATATTGTCTACTCAGTTGCTCTGAATATGTGCTAGCTATTTAGAGTTTTTTTTTTTTAACATATCACCTACTTTCATTTGTTTATTTTATTTGATAAACATCAGTGAGGAAAACAGTCAAAACAGGGTATCGACATCTTAAATCTCTCCATCCCAGAGGGAGGCAGGGTTTTCAAAAGATCTTATTAATAAAGTACAAAACTTTATGATTCTTTTATTGTAAAAGTCAAAAAGCGAGCCAGAGGTTAGTTGGATTATTCCCAATCAAATCTTTATGAAGAAAGTGGCACAAATAACTGACTAAGGTTTGGGACACTAAAATAACACTGGACCTCAGTTCTAACCTCGCCTCTACCACTTAGTATAATGCTATCCTCAAAGAGAAAATAATTTATCAACATTTAATAAAATTAAAAGCTAGTATATAGGATAGTCTAAGAACAGTCACTTATGTCTCTATCCAAAAGGCCTTGGTTTAGTTCTTTCAAAACTAAGGATAATGCTATTTGCTTATTTCATAAGACTGTTGTCAATTAAAAAAATAAATTAAAAGCTAAAGTGTTACCCAAATTTAAGTTTTATAAAAAAATTATTAGTAATCTTCCTACATTATCCCATTCTCCAAAGGAAAAGAGTGCTAAATCTTTTTTTTCTGACCACCCAGGCCCAATTCTAAAGGACTTCAGAACAGAGCTTACACACTCCAGCAAGACTAGGCTCTAGTTTTTCACTAGAGAATTTTGAGTATTAAAATTCGCTAGAGACATTTTCTAGAATTCAACTACCATCTCCTTAAGAACAGAAGGCATTATCATGGAAAGACTTAAAAAAAAAAAAATAAAGCAATCAATATACCTAACCTAATGTACACCTAAATCCTACTGACTACCCCATATTCTCATCTAGTATCATCCTCAACACATTTCTTGTCCCAGAGACCAGTTCTTCCCAAGAGCATATGACTGAGCATTTTGTCTTATTTCTAGGATATGATTCAACAACAGTCTATGATGCAGGTGAATGAGCAGTGCAGTAAGACAGAAATCCAGGATTTGAATATTAGCTCCAACGGGGGAGGGTATAGTGCAGTGGTAGAATGCATGTCTAGCAAGCATGAGGTCCTGGGTTCAATCCCCAGCACCTCCAATAAGAAGAAATAAATGAACAGTTAAACCTAATTACCTCCCCACCAACAAAAAATAAATAAAAAGATTAAAAAAAAAAAAAGAAGAATATTAGCTCTATCACTTATTGTATTGACTTCAGGCAAATTACTTAACCTCAGGAGTTTCCATTTATTCATCCGTAAAATGAATGAAAATGAATCAGGGTTTTTGAGCAGATTAAATGATACACCATGTACAAGTGTTTTGCAATCTATAAACTAATACAATGAAAATGGGATGTTATTATTATGCTAAGTTGTTCTTCCGAATCTCCTCTCAGGTGACAACTTAGTCCCTCAAGTTGCCTCTCATGTTACCCTATTTCCCTCAAACAGATGACAGTGCTCCTGTGCATCTAGCTGAAATCTTATCTTTTCCTTCTTATGTTTAGAATCAACAACATCCTTCAAAAGTCTCTTTTTTCCTTTGCATTCATTATGTGACATCTTAATTTTAGGACATTTATACATCAGACTTTACAGTGACTTAGTCATAAAATTCCTTGGGAAAGACTGCTTTCCTGTGGGCTATGTCTCGTGGAACTGAAGAAAAAAATTGTCTTTATTTAAACAGCATTAAGAGATAATCTGTAGGACAAATCAAGGGGGAATATCACTTACATGTCTAACTAAGGGGTAACATTACTAATTACTTAAAAATCAGACCTTGATTATTTCCATCCTTGAGAGTAATATTTTTGGCTGAGCTGAATATGATCAACTGCTTTTCTTAAATTGTACCTTTGGCCTACAATACATGTAACTGGAATAGTGAAATTATAGAGACATAAGGTCAAGATATTCAAAAATCTCAATTCCTACCACTTCATGAGATTTAAAAATAAGTATAGGACTCCTCTCACATTGTCTTTTGAATGAGACTTCCCTTTTCACTGTGCAGGCAACAGAATAAACTGGCTAAAGTTGGTCTTAAAGTCTTGAGGCATGAAAATGAGAGATGACTGGTTCATTTAAATGCCACTAAAACCAAATGGACAGCAACTTTCTAATGATAACTTAAAATTACAATCTTAAATAGTATCAGGAAGACCAGTGGTCCAACCTCCTCTTTTTGACATAAATTCTTTCACACTGACACAGTTTTATTTTAATGTAATAGCAGACTTACAAGAAGCTTAAACAGTTGGCCAATATTATCAGAAAGAATAGCTCAGCATTAGTTACATTAATGTGTACTAAAATGTCACATCTAGTAGGTAACACCAACATTTAAAAAGATAATACTAATAAACTTGTGCAACAGATCACCTTGGTTGCTACTTGGACATATACTCTGAAGCTAATTCATCTTAATAAATTCTTAAGATATAGTTCTACTCAGGTGTTCCTTAGGAGCTATCCTGAGAAGTTTATGACTGAGATGATCAATATGTAACACTTGTTCTTAAGAATGCTTAGGCAGATCTCATCTCTTCTATATTTAAAAGAGTGGAATTTGGTGTCTCTCTAAATACATAAGAGATGGCATGAGATGAAACTCAAGAATTGTCTTCTGAGGCAAGAACATTTAAAAAGACTACACATATATAACATGTAAGAAGAAACAGTAGTCCAAAAGAGCAAAAATTATGTGAACGAATACATTTATAAAATAAATATTCACTTTCCTAACCTACCTGTGGTAAGGATTCTAATAAACCTATAGATCCAACACCAGAATGGGGAACATGATTCTGAACAGCCACAGGTTGAAAACTTGGTGATTGAGAATAAAGTCTGACTCTTGACTTGAAAGCTTCAAGTTCATTTTTGAATGCTTCAAAATAACCTTCTTCCTCTGCCTAGAAAACACAAAAAAGAGACTTTTTTTTCTTCAATACTTCCAGACCACACTGTAAATTCTAACAAGCATACGTCAGGCCTGAAGTGGAAGAAGTAAAGATGAGGTGAATTATTTAAATGTAGAGACCACCAAGATCCATGTCAGATTTGTGAAAACTGCCTATTTTATACAAAATTAAGATTGGTTTGTTCCATTTTCCTCTGCTTCAGCAAAATAAAACAGATGAGTAAGAAACAACGTCTCTTCATACATACACAGAGATATACTGAACTAAATAAACTTCCTCTGTATTTCTCTAATCTGTATCTTGACAGGATCCAATACAGCCCTCATTTTTTTTTTTTTTGGTGTTCACTTATTCTTTATTACAAAAATGTTATACATAAAGAAGAGTATATAAAACATACATATACAACTTTTAAAATAATTACAAAGTTAGCATCCACCACTTGTGTTGAGACATAGATGACTGGTGCCTTAGAAGAGTCTTGTGTTCAGACTTCTGTCTCTAGCTTCATCCCTCCCTTCGCTGCTATTCTAATGTTTGTCATAATAATTTCTTTACTTTTCTTTATAGTTTTATCATTTATGCATTATCCCTAAAATATATATTTAGTTTGCCTGGTTTTGAACTTTATTTAAATAAAATCTTCCTACATGCATTTGCAAAACAGCCCTCATTTAACCTCTACCATTCTTCTCTCCTCTTCCCGCTGCCAAGCCAACAACCAAGGGATTTTCTTAAAACTTTTTGATTCTCCATCAGTTAATGAGGGGCAGTCTAACCTGTTATTAGTAATTCTCACACTTTAAAATCCCTATTTGTAAAAGCCATGAAGAACAATTACACTCAACATTCAACTTCATTATGGAAATATCTTAGTGTTTTAGTTAAGCAAGTACCTTCTTTTCAAGATTACGGAAAGAAAAATATGGGTTATGTTGAGAGGACACTCTCTCCAACAATGTATATAAGTAAAATTCTTGATGCAGAACACACTTGTGGCAGTAGCCTCCATTTATAAATGTCTCCTTTGCAGATAAAACATGACATAGCATATCCTACACTAACAGAACATAAGTTTTGCGTTCAAGTGGTGGAAGAGATTTTTGTCAAAGTCCCATTATTGAATATCATTGGTCCCGTTTGTCTGCAATGGTATTTTTTTTAATGTGGTTTATGTTGTGTAACTGGATTAAAATCTATGGATTAATGATTAGCATCATTATCTATACAAATAATGCAGACAGTGTTCTGTGCTGCCATCCTATCTTTTTATGAATATACGAATCATTTTCTTAATTATATTACAGAACTTTGCTTTTGTCACTATATGGTACTTGTGTAGACACATGGAATGTTAGCCTTCATATCCAAAAGTAATCCTTCTGAAATGGTTATGCAACCATTAAATGAATCAAGTGACACAGCTGCTGACCTTCACATGCCTAAGGCCTAGGGATTTAGAGCTAGAGAGACTTGATTTTTACTTTATTAAGTAATCTATGGGTTACTTGCTCAATTTTCCTATGCTAATTTCCTGACTTGTAAAAAAGAAATAATAATCCTCATAAAATGTTAGTAGAATTTAATGAGTTAATCCGTGTAAAGTGCTTAGAATAATAATGTGGCACAAAGTAAGCACCCCATGAAAATTATTCCTTAATTTAAAGAAAAATTATTAAGACCTAAAGATTTCAGAGCCCTTCAGTTCTGTTTTATCAAAGTAAATTTTGAAGAATATGTATAGTTTGGCTATGTTCCATTATCCTATTAAGCACTAGGTCAAACATATCATTAACGTAAGATGAAAAAGAATTTTTTTTTATGCCTGTGTGTTAAGTGAAAATTTTGAACAGTCATCAGAAGCCTAATTAAAATACCAACTCAATGTTTTACTCATTAAAACTACTATTTGGGGAAAATTTCTTATTTTAATAGTCAAAGTCAAAGTAGAAGGTAGGACTACTGCCACCCTGATACAATTTTTTTTAATTTAAAAATAAAATGTTTTTCTCTATTTATAAAAAGAAGTATGTTCATTGTAGTATATGAAAAAGAAAATGGAAATCATTTATAATTCTACTATCCAAGTATAATCAAAGTTAAACTTTTGGTGTATTTCCTTCTAACTTCTAATTGTGTATGCTAAAATGTACCATACATGCAAAAACCAGCATGTAAAATATGTAAGTACAGTTTATTGGGCAAAACCCCCACTATATACCCATAGAAATTAGGGAATAGGTCATTCCATCTAAGTTTCAAAGAGCATTCCATCTCTCTCTCTCTCTGAGGTTAGCTTTATCATGACTTGTCTTAATCACTCTTTTGCCTCTTCAGTTTTACCACTTATTTATGTATCCCTCAACAACACAGTGTTTAGTTCTGCTTGTTTTTGAACTTTATAAAAAAATATTTTTTTAATGATACCGGATATATCATTCTGTGACTTTTTTTTTCACTTTCTTGTCTTTTTTTAATCCATGCCAGTGCTGATTAGTATTTTACCAAGTGAACATACCACAATTTATTCATTCTACTGTTAACAGACATTTGGGTTATTCCTAGACTTTTTGCTATTATGAACAGTTCTATGATGTGCACATGAGTTTCTCTACGGCAGCAATTCTCAAACTTCCCTGTTTATGTGGGCTATTATCTATCAATATTTATGTGTGTCAGAAATTAAAACTGAGGAGTTTAAAAAATATTAACTGAAATATAATAACAAACTCATTATGTATTAACATTTATAACATATTTTTGTTAAGAAACTGTATTTCCAAAACAAAAAAATTTAGTGAAAAGCCTGGCTTAATAGAAGATAGCGGATTCACACATTTTGTATCAAGCTCTGCTATACAGTCATGAGAGAATGAGCATGAAAATGACAAATAACATCTTAACACTTGATCTTAGCCAAAAGGCCGAGAAGCGATGACAAATAACATCTTAGAATTATCGTGAAAATAGTTTTGACTCAGGGCCTCATGAAAAGGTCTTAAAGACCATCAAGTGTCCCTGGACCCCACACTGAGAAATCTATTCTCTAGGGTATATATACCTAGGAGAATTTCTGGGTGTTAGCACTTGTTCAAATTTACCAGGAAATTTTCCAAAGTGGTTATACCAACTTATACTCCCATAGGCAGTGACTGTGAATTCTTACTGCTCTACTTCTTTTACAACTTTCAAATTATTACTAATCTAGTGAGTGTGAAATGCTGTTTAATCTTTCTAGACATAGTTATTTTTCTTTAATACAGCTGACATCATCTGTAAATACAAATATGTATCCCTTCTTTTGGCTCTATAGCAAAGCATTTTCTCAGATCATTAAAAATTCTTCATAAATATAACTTTGATGGCTACATAATATTCTGTATAGCACAGGTTTGTTTTTAACCATTCCTCTAATTTTCCTGAATACATACATTCATTTGAATGGATCTCAATTTCACATACGTGCTACAGTACAACCTTTTACATAGCTCCTTTAAGTCTAAATTAGCATAAGAACACAAATATAAATTTTTATTAAAAAAATCTTCAGAATTTAGCATGTGGCATCCTAGTTGGATAGTTTCCTTTGATGCGTATGGACAAAAGAGGTCTCAGATAAAGCTTAACCTTCCCATTTAAAAACACCAAACAGCTACTTACTTTGGCTTTCTGGAAAAATAAACGAAAACATCCTCTTGGATCCACATTACAGTTTTTGGCCATTTCCATAATAAACTGCATTACAACAGCTTGATGTGCTATTTGTTCCATTAGAGCCCCTTTCTGAAAATAAACATTAAAATTATTATCTCTGGAAATATATTTAATATTGTGATTACTACCTGGGTTTTTAAAACATGATGTTTAACTAGGTTAAAAAAGAAAAAAACCTTTATAGTATACAGGAACAAGAGAAATGAGGGGGGGCGGGGGGGGGACAGGGAAAGCACATGGGTAAAAGTTTCCCTATGCTAACTGAAATAACTAAAAAGAATTCCAATGATAAACTCAAGTAGATCTGAAAACAAAACAAAACAAAAAATTGTAATTTCATTTAATGACCTTCCTGCTTTCATTTAAAATAAATAATGTAAAAAACAAAACATAGAAGTAAACCAGAATTCCATTTAGGTTCCCAGAAATTCAGGGTTCACATGATACCTGTTCAGCTTCTAGATGAAAACACCATAAAATAAGATATTTAGCAGTTTCTTCACATACAAGGTATGGATAGTCAGACAAAAATCTCTGACTATCATCCCATCGACTTAACATACCTGTAAAAAAAGAATTAAACCATGAATGTCAAATACTTTCCTCTCGTAAACAAAAAAAAATGGTATTTTTAAATGTCTCTTTAAAGACAACTCATATTACCACAGCAATATTTTATGGTAAAAGAGGAAATAAAGAAATATAATAAAGCAATACCCAGTACATTGGAACTAGCTTTCAAAATTCAGAGTTTTATTTCAAATAATTTGTCAGCCTAAAGTAGGGTGACTGGTTTAAAGCCACAAGTCTTGCATCTGGGAAATGCCTTGAAGACCTGGGCAAAGAGAGATGGCTGGTCATCCTCGGGTAAAGTCAGTACAGATAATTTCAAGAGATGCAATATTATTTATTCATGGAATACAAATTTTTCTATTAGAAAGATACAAAAGAAAGCAAAACTTCTAGAAACTACACTTGGCAAACAAAGACAATAAAAGATTTTTAAAAACTACATTTTTCCCAATTTATTAAAACATGTCTAAGATGATATAGTAAAATGCTGATGGCATGGGAAACCAATCCAGTCAGTGTTATAACAGTAAATAAATTTTAACCATTTGAGTCATGTTAACCATTTAGTCATGATGACTATTTATATACACAGAGAAAAAAAATTTTTTAAATTAGTTAATATTTGAAAATGGCTGCCATTTTGCTTCAAAATACCAAACTAACCTAAACTACTAAAGGTATCCTTTCATCTTTACCCAAATTAGTAAGAAATCTGGTCAAAAAGTCAATACCAGTCAAGTAATCACAAAACCAGTAAAGTGCTGGGCTTTATACTCATCCAACCAAGAAAGTCTGGATGTAGGTGAATCATCATGGAAATTTTATAAGGCTATCTCAATAGTTTGTCAATAAATTTTTCCTCTAGATACAAAATGAATTTCTATATATTAACATTCCACATCAGAACACAAGAAAAAACAAAACTGAGGACAAACGTCTTATTGAGAAATACACAGTAACACATGGATATCAGCTGAAAATAAATGATTTTCTCCTTATTTAAAAAATTGAAAAAAAAAAGCATTTTAGCATTTTCTCATAAAGAGTTTAACAAGCTTGACAAGGTTATTTCCTCAACACTTTGAATACACTGATTAGGTCATTTTAAATTCTGAGAAACTGATATTTAAGTTACTTAAAACTACTTCTCAAAATATAGTTGACTTAAAATGTTGCATTAGTTTCTGGTGTACAGCATGGACATACTTGGAGGGCATTATGCTACGTAAAATACGTCAGACAGAGAAAGACAAATACTATTATCACTTAACATGTGGAATCTAAAACAATACAACAAACTAGTGAATATAATAGAAAAGAAACAGACTCACAGATATAGAGAAGGAACTAGTGGTACCAGTGGGGAGAGGGAAGGGGGAGGGGCAAGATGGAGGATTAAGAAGCACAAACTATCAGGTATAACATAAGCTACAAGGATATATTGTACAACATGGGGAATATAGCCAATATTTTATAATAACTATAAATGGAGTATAACCTTTAAGAATTTGTGAATCACTATACTGTATACCTGTAACATATAATATTGTACATCAACTATACTTCAATTTTAAAATATGATATTGTAAAATAAACACAAATAAATTTTTAAATAGTTAAAAAATTAAAAAAAACTACTCCTCAAACTACAGTTAAAGAGTATAATAACTTCTGGGGGGTAGATTTAAAAAAGCATAATCCATATTTCTTATACCTGAAACCATAAAATAAATCCTATAAAGCAATTTTGCCTTAGCTTTGTTACACTTAAAGAGATAATATTTTCAACTCTATCTACTATCCATAGAAAGATCATTGCTTCTCCTGTTAACTTCTCCATGGCAGCATCATGACTTACCCAGGTACCCAAATCCTATCCATTTTGGTCTCTCTGGCAGGAAAGTAATACATGAAAGGGTTAGTGACATTTGTAGGGGCCATGAAGAAGAATGTCATTAAAGTTTTAAACTACCTATTTAATACCTGAGACAAAATTAACACTTGAGGATGACCATAGCTTTTTTTCATCTGAGAAATAATTGTCAATAATTGATTTCAAAAATGCCTACCAAATTACTATGAAATTGGGAAGTCATGTTACAGGTAGCCCATATAGACCTCTATGGAAGCGTGTGGAATTTTATGAACAAAATATATGAAGAGAATCAACGGCTTAGTGGAACAGAACATAACTGAAATTACAAATGTTATTTTGGAATTTATAAGCAAACTTAAAAAGAAATGGAAAGTAACACAATGTAGCATGATGATTCTAGGGCTAAACTGCCTAGGTTCGAATACCAGCATCACCACTAACCACACCTTGGGTAAGTTCCTTTATATTTCTACTCCTCCATTTCCTCATCTGTAAAAATAGGGCTAAAAATAGTATCTAATGCACAAGATTTTTTTGTGAGGATTAAATGAGTTGATACATATATAGCACTTAAAACAATATGACAGAGAGTAAACACTTGATAGATGTTAGGTATTATTAACACAATATGAACCATTCATTCATTCATCCGTCAAATATTAAGCTAATCCTTTGGTTAAGGATAATCTAGTCATCTAAACTAGACAACCAATTTCTCTAAATGCTTGAAAAACTTACTCTGACAAACTGAAATACTTTAATTATGTATCTTCACCCACATGTTTTTCTAGGGAACATCTAAATCCCAATTCACCTATTAGCTATTAATATTCCACCTGATTCCTAAAATGGTCCCCAAATACACGTCCTTATTGATTTCCCTTTCCTCTGTGCATTATACTTATAGAATAATAAACTTTAAATTACACTAAGCATAAACTTCTCAAAGCACTGAAAATTTCCCAACTAGGTTGTGAATTTCTGAAGAATGATATGACCTCTTTTTCTCTATTTCCTGAGCTCCAGATCTCCTGTATTCCCAATCACCTACCACCAGACAGCTATTTCTACCTACATGCCTGCGCATAAACTCACCTTGTTTGAAATCAAACCCATTCTTCTCTCCCTGTCATTTACACTGCTTCCTAAGCTCCATGTCACCCAATCAGGCATTCCAGAAATTCTTCTGACATTTCCATTCCTCCCACATCAAACTTATCACTAGATCCTGTGGTTATGCTATTACAATCTGTTAATATGGTGAACCACATTAAAGAATCTTCTAAAGTTAAGCCATTCTTGAATTCTTAGGATAAAGCCTTTTAAAATATTTCTTTCAGATTATAAAAATAAACTATATTCATTGTGAAGAATTTGAAAAAATCCAGAAAATAAAAATCACCTGCAATTCTAAAAGAAATAATTAACATTAACATTTTGATGTATTTCCTTCTGGCTTATTTTTAACGACTTTTAGAGAAACAAAATTAGAATCATATCATACATACTAATTTTCTATTCATTTCACTTCACATTCTATTCAAGAGTACTTTTATTAAATGTCTTTTCAAAAATAAGATATTGATGTGTTTTTGAAAAGCAATATATAAGT
The DNA here is from genome assembly GCF_009834535.1 of Camelus ferus. Lineage (NCBI taxonomy): Eukaryota > Metazoa > Chordata > Mammalia > Artiodactyla > Camelidae > Camelus > Camelus ferus. The sequence continues at coordinate 29,852,806 of NC_045699.1, forward strand.
GTTTACATTGAAGAGACTGATATCCACCTGCAGCACAACTGATTCTATCAGAGTATCTATGCAAATATTCACAGCTTTTAATAAAATTTCCAGTGGCAACATCTTACACAAATTCAAAAAATGATGAACCACAGCTAACTCTGGTTGGAAGTGAACAGATGACATGTCATGAAAACTTATGTGAGATCATCAAAAAGCAGCTCTCATGATCATAAAGACAGTGATGTCAAAGATGCATAATGACTGAATAAAACTTTTGTGAAATTTAAAAGAAAACAGACTGTTTCCAAATTGATATTTTATATTTATAAAACAAGAATTAACTAAATTAATATATTAAATACAGATACAGGGGGAAAAATCAAGATTTCAATACTTCACAATATTCCATGATACTGTTGTACCATTTATCATTAGATGGTAAATTCTAACTAATTATAAGAGCACAAGCAACATAAGAAAGATAGTCAACAAATATCATAAGGGAAAGTTAGGAAGAACTTTAAAGAATGTAGGTACATATGAGACCACAGAGAAGTAAGGTGTGAAGCCTTTGCAGCCCTGCACAGCCTTCCATGTTCCAGGCCCATGTCTTCCAAGAATCTGGAATGCAAACCAAGTTTGGAAAGCCTCCAGCTAGAAGCTTTCATTACAGCTGCTATTCCAGATGTGTTTACTTCAAAGGAATATATTGATATAGTCATTATTGTGGTAAATGCTTCCCCCCCCTTTACTACAAGAAACACACAACACCAAAAACACCTGCTTCTACCCAGAAGGGACAGTATTAAACTTTCACTGTCTTGCCTCAGTCACCATCAACTCTGTGCCATAATTTAGTCTGCAGGAACTTTGACTATCACATCATCCCACATGACTGCAACTGGTTTACTTCACTCTGATGGAAACTGGTGAGCAGGAAGTGGCAGGTATCCCATATGCCTTGGTAAGATACAAACAAGCCAGAAATTGGAAAATAAAACAAGAAAATTCTGGGAGCATACTACCTTAGTAACAGTTCTGAGACCCAATGGGTTGCAGCAAGTAGGATATCTCCTCCAAACTGAAAAGTCAATATGCATTTCCACTAAGAAACAGGAACAATGTGAATCTGGGTATGGCTACCAGGTCTGGTCGGCTTTGAAGACAATAAGGCTCTGGTTAATATTAAAAAATGAGACACTGGCAGCCCACACATGCAATGGCAAAATAATTGTTTATCAGTCACTTGTGGATGTCCTGTTAGTCTTTTTCTTCAGCCATACGATTGCTTGTATCAGTATTTTAGAAACTAAGGAGTCATGCTGGTAGATTTGAGATTATGCAGAGAATCAATAGCATAGGATGTCTCCATCAAGGATATTCCAGGTTAGCCACTAAATACCTAATATGCCAGTAGCAGAAACCAATGCTGAAACCTCAATATTGGCACTATATGCTAGAGAGATTAGCCAACCATCAAGTAACAGGTTGATTATCTTGGTCCCGTTTCATTTGGAGGCACCAGTGGTTCCTCACTTGAACAAGCCCATTTGAGATCTAGTATTGCCTGTCCTCCCTGCCACGCAAACAGTAATGCATCTGAGGCCTTACTAAATGAGGCATTCCCCATACCACATTATTTCTTGACCCCAAAACTCAATTTACAGCAAAAGAAATGAAGGCAACAAGCTTATGAAATTCACTACCCAGAATTATAGAGTGGTAAAATGTTTATTGAAGACTTACATAATTATAGTGCCAGGTGGGTTACAGTGCCAGGTGAGATAGGGATATTTTCCCAAACAAAATTGCTTCTGACCACAGCACTCAGTTTATAGCAAAACTGAGGGAACTATTTATTTCACATTCACTAGGTTCCCCGTTGCTCCAAAGCAACTAGCCTATAGAATTCCAGTTGTGTGAAAGCACCTTGAAGGATGCTATTCTACCAGACGCAGTTATGCTCTGAAAGAGCAATCAGTACAGGGTACTCCTTTTCCTACATACAGCAGGACACAGGACTAGGAAGAAAGGACTGTGGGTGGGAGCTGCAAATCACATTATCACAACTAAGGCTCATTTGCAAAATTTTTGTTTTTATAATTCAGGGCTGTGCTCATTTAAAAATTTTAATATCTATCCAAGGGAGGTCGATATATCCATTTTTTTCTATTGTGAATAGTACTGGAATGTTAATATGTGCAAAAATAAATTTTATTTATTTCTTCAGATACTATTGTTGAATTAAATAGAATACACAGCTTATTTTATTTTTTAAAAATAAAACGTTTGAGAAAAATTAATAAATTTTCTGAGTAACTCCATAAAAAGGGAAAAAAATCTTAAGTAGTATCCACTGTGCTGACATAACTGAAGGACGAATGAAATTCTAAATACTTTGGGAAAATACCAATAGGAAAAAGGTCTCAAAGTTTCATTTAAAAAACTTATAACATATTACAAATAAAAAACTATGGTTACTAAATTAACACATTACACTTCCCAACAGCATTTTCACTCCAGCAGTATCACACTGCTTATAATTCTTAGAACAGAGCATACTATTTCCTGACTCAGCCTTTGCACATGCCATTGTTGTTGCCTTGCTTCCATTACCTACATGAAAAACTCCTATGTATGCCTCATAATCTAGCTGACGTTACCTCTGCTGGAAAGCCTTCACTTACATCAATCCCATCCCCACTGCTTTTCCTCAATAGAGAAAACTACTTTACAGTTCTCTGTATACATATTTCTATTACTTATCATTTATTATTATGAAGTATATTCTATTACTTATTATTTATCTCAGTAAAAGTTTAAAGATCTGCATCAATTGTATAGCATCATATCCAAAACCTGAAAAAAAAATGAATGCTAATCTTACAACCATAAGATAATCAGATACCAAGGAAGCAGAAAAGACAAAAGTAAAGACTAGCTGGGAAAAGAAGTCTATGGAATAAAATAGACCAAACCTTAGAGGGTAGGATTATGTAGTAAGAGACTGAATTTTCTTTTCTTCACAATTTGATTTACTCTGTCACTCTATTTTTTATAAATATATAAAAAAAAAATCTAAAACAAGAGCTGTAAAACTCTGCCGGAAGTAGCTACACAACTGGAGTTTTGTCCCATAGCTTCTTTTTGGTCCCCATTTTATAAACCCACTCTTTGTACATATATTGATGATACCAAACATTACAAAAGAAGGAAACTCAAGTAGTAGACTTACCAAAATGTCTGATTTTTTGCTCATATTTCTGCATAAATGATTTTGATTTATCTTCATCTTCTGTTTCTTTTCTTTTATCTTGATTTATAAAACTCTGAGAAAAAAATTTGAAGTTAAAATCAGATTTTGTATTCTAATTGGATCTTCTTTCTCAGCTACTGAATGTCTAGCAATCCTTAGACACTAAAAAAGGTGAGACACTAAACTGATATTGTATCATTAAATTTATCTGTTAAACTCTATTAAAAATTAAAATTTTCTTGTAATGGAGTTTCATTAGTCTTATTTAAAATGATATATATGTAGAAAATTACAGAATTATTTTAGAAATTACACAGAAAAACAAATGAATTAACCTTTCTGTAAATCTAAATTTACAAATCAAAGGCAGGTATAGAAAGATCCTTTACATGCGTAATTTATTTTGCATTATTTGTTTCCATTAAATATTTGCAGCTCTAGTCTAATCTTTGGAGTTCTTGCTGGAAACAAACTCAGAAATTCAAGCATATAGAAAATAAAAGTATATTTACTACAAATTCTTTGATAAGACATAAACCTAAGATACACCTTTGTTGTAAACTTTTCTTAGGCAAGACCGGTTTGATTCTGAAATCAAGTACAAATTCCTATTAAGGAAGTGCTTATTTTCAGTTAAATAAGTCATTAAAACAGACCAAGATGAAATTTTCATCTGGCCAGAAAAACTGGCAGAACAGTTTCTCAGAACATTCTGTGATCACATTTAAACCTTCAGCTCATCACTGCCAAAAATGAAAATCAAAAACTAGCTTTCTGCCAGTTTACAATCAGGAAGCACACAAGTTTATTTATTTCAAAATAAAAGCATTTTTCCTTTATATATTCTGCTATCTAGACCAGCACTGTCCAACAGAAATACAATCAAGTCACAAATGTAATTTAAAGTTTTCTATCAGCTACATTAAAAAAGCAAAAAGAAACAGATGAAATTAATAACATATCTATTTAACCCAACATATCCAACATACTATCATTTCACCATGTAAGCAATACAAAAAGATTAATAAAATATTTTACTCTTTTTGGTACTAAGTCACCAGAATCTGGTGTGCATTTTACACTTACAGCACATCTCAATTCACACTAGTCACGTTTAAAGTGCTTAATAGCACATGTGGCTAGTGGCTATCAAGTTGGACTGCGCAGATCTAGACCAGTCCTCTCAAGTCTCAAGCTCCCAGACAAAATCAATGTACGATTTTTAGCAAATGACTGGAACACAAAGATAGTCCTAATTAATTTGTGGTATAAATGTAGGCTATGTTAGAACCTAAGTTAAAAAAAAAGCAAAATAATTAAAAGCAGAGACAAATGAAAATATTTTCTTTGTGACCACTGTGTTAACAGAAGAGACATTATAAAACACAGAAACTGGTTTGACCATTCCCTCTCTAGTAAAAAATTATTTTAAATAGTTTTGGAGTATAAATGCAAACTGGAAATAAAATAAGAAGACACACTCTTTAAGGCAATATATGTAAATATCACAAATCATTCACTAAAGAATGATCCTGTTGTGGGAGAGGAAAAATATACATATATAAATTGGTACAAGCACAGAAAAGGTCTAGAAAGATATGACTCGTTAAAAGTGGTTCTCTCTGGGAAACAGAAATGGAAGTGAAGGAAGCCTTTCAATTCTATTTTACATGCTTTTGTTTTTTTTTAACAAGAAGCATATTGTAATCTGATAATTTATCTCCATTAATAAGAATAAAGTACTGATAGGGCTAGTGGTGGTGTACATTTATCTATGTGTGTGTATTACTTGATGCTGTAGCAGAATTAGAGCTGGTCCAAGGGAAGGAAATTAAAGATGCTTGCAGGAGGCAGGGCGCAGGTGTTGAGAGTGGACACCAGAGCAGAAACAAGTAGTGTTAAAGACTACATCTAGAGAATTATTAATGAGGATTAAAGAAAATGAATATGTACTTAGACAAGAATGACCAATCTATCCCTGAAGCTTGAGAGTTAAGTTTAGTACAAACAGAAACAAGTACTAATTTACACATTAATTGAAAATGGGCATTGAAAATGCCCATTTCTTTTTCAGATACAACAGTCAATGAGTAAGGTCCTGTCCATTCCAGTGAAAAACAGAGGACTGCTAGTAATAAACGAAGTTGGCATAAGTACTACACTACTCCTTCTAGTAACAATGCTTGTAACACTAAGTCCAGATTACTATCTGAGGTGTACTAATTACATACTGGTAAATAACAGTAAGAAACTTGTTTTATTTGATAAATCCAGTAACTATACATTAGCATTACAAAACTGATAGCAAGTTGATACCACAATAACATCAGAAAGTGCTCGTGACATGTGAGCTTTACCATATGGTAAGCCCCTTCCTACCTGCTTTTAAGACATTACCTTATTTAGTCTTCACTCTACATAGTTGAGGAAACTGAGGCAGAGAGAAGTTAAGTGACTTGCCCAAGGTCACAAAGCCAGCATGTGACAAAGTTGAGATTTAAGGCAGTCTGACTGCAGAACCTACTCTTACATTCACTGTGTGTGCTATGCTGCAGCCACATAATTGTATTAAGGACTAAGCACATTAGACACTACTGGAGATATATGTTTCTGCAACAATCACTTTTCATAAACTGTCAAAACTGAATACTGTTTACAGGATTCTGTTGCTTTGTTACTAGATATGCACAACTGGTTTGTACAGACACTTTAGTTTTTTCTTCTTTCATTATGGTCCAATAAAAGGTAGTACCTTATTAAAAACATCCTTGCTAATGGCATCCACGTTCCACAGACACATTCTCTCTCTTTGTACTAGAGCCTCTTCTTTCTGCCGCCATTCTTCTTCCCGTTGCCTCAGTTCTGACACTGCTGTTTGTGCTTTGGCATGTTCCTGATCCAAGGACTCAGAGTTATGCAGTGCTAAGCTACCAAGTTTCTGCTGAGCTTCAGCGAGATTCCATTTGCATGCCACAGAGCTCTTCACAAACTCTTTTTGCTTTTGGCAAGCCAATTCAATTCCATGGCTATATATCTGGATAAAAAACAATATTTGTAAGAAATGAAGACAGCAACAGAACAGGTATGTTTACAGAATACAGTTCAACTTTCTTTTAGTCAAGGATTTCTGTACAATGTTTCTGGTACATAGGTATCATGCCTTTGTGCATGTATTTACAGTTTTATGTTATAGGCCTTGTTTCATCAACTACACTCTAAGCTTCTTTGTTAATTTATGCCTCTGCTCTGACAACTAACAGCAACAAAAAGCCTAGCAACTAGCAATATCCAACAAGTGGGGGCTCAACAAAAATCTGATTTATAGTCTTCATAATCCTGAAACCACAATAATGAGAACAAAGGCTTAAATCTAGTTTATCACCTTATTACTCAACATGCTGTAAACCAGACCTTTACAGTTTGGCTCTGTAAGTTTCTCACTGCAAAGAATCTTTTATGTAGAAGTAATCATTTCTTGGTTTCTATTTTCTTTCTGTTTTACCCCAACCTTTGGTAATCTAAGAAGTTCCTACTGGAAATTTCTGTTTATAACTGACTATATCAGCTAGATATTATTTAACTTAATCCTAATCAAAATAAGCAAAGTTGTATGAAAAATAGTCACTGGTCTATCCTGGTGACTCTGGTCCATTCATAAGCAACAGCGATTAGTTTTAACATTTATTGAACCACCACATGTAAAGCATTGTGATGGATGTTTAATTCCTTATATTCCTCAGCTCTATAAAACAAAATCTGAAGGCACATTCTTAGCCAAAATGTAGATAAATTTCAAGTTAGGTATTCAGAATAATTTTACTCTAACCTATTCCCTTATCTGCAGCACTAGTAATTAAGCCCTTATAACTTCACACTTAAATTATATAAATACAGCCTTTCTCATCTTAAGCCATTCTCTACTAGACTTGGATTGATCTCTCCAAGAAACAAATCCGATAGTTTATTCATTCGTAGAGTCCTGGGATACAGTGCAAACTCTGTGGCACAGCATGGTCCTTCATGATCTGTCTTCCTGTTATCTCTCTAGATTCAGTTCTAGGTAACTTCTACTAGCTCTTCTAGTTATCTTCTACTTGTTTGCTTATTCTTTCCATCCTCCCTTACAATGTGGCAACTGCCCTCCGCCCCAATTCCTATCTCCATTCCAGATTCTGGCATCACTTTGTTTCCCTCCTATCCTATCCATTTTGCCCCAAGTTATGCATACTTCTATAATGGTGTTTCCACACAGTATTGTGCTTATTTGTTTCTTGAGAGGCTAGAATTCAATACATCTTAGATGAATAAGTAACTCTTGACTTCTTGGAACAGACTGGTGGTGGTAAAGAATTCTAAGGGAAGTAGCATGCAAGGCTCTTAGCCAAGTCTTCAGCAAGCTTGGATTTCTATTGGGGTGAATGTAGACACTGTTATTAGATGTTTTAGTTACTCATTTAGCAGGTTTGGAGCCAGGAACCACATGGTCCTAACCAAGCAAGTAAAGTATTTATTTTTAGTTTTTGCTATCTTAGAATAGGATCAAGATTAACTGTATACTAGCTATGCTTAAGAAGGGACCAGGAGAAGGAGAAAAACGAAGTTTGAAATTTATTTTGTAAGAAAAGACAGAGAAACACTAACAAAGGCAAGGACAAATGGAAATATATTGCATTGTCAAATTATACGGAAGCAAATCACCAAATCATCTCTCAAATCAAACACATAAATCTTATTTCCAAATTCTAAAAATGATTTACGTTTAAATTCTTCTCCACAGACTACACAGACAATGTTTGGGCATTTGAGGAAACTATCCTACATGTATCTAGAGGATGAAATAAAATCTTTGGGGGGAGGGAGGGGAGGTAATTAGGTTTATTTACTTATTTTTAATGGAGGTATTGGGGATTGAACCCAGGACCTCATGTAAGCTAAGCACGTACTCTATCACTGAGCTACTCCCTTCCCACCCCTAAAAGGTCATATTTTATCTGTGAACATATTGAGGTTTTTTAGAGGGACATTAAACATAATTATATCTTAATGAACACAGATTCGAAAAATGAACTGTTAGCATCAAGGTCTACTAATATAACTACATAAACTTTCAAACAGCATCTCTACGTTTCAAACTGCTTCTACATTAACTGAATCTCAGAACTATACATCACATATGACATTAAGACGTCTAGATTCCCCACATTTGGTAAAAATTAAACCAAGGCTGTTTTTATAAAGATCAATAAATGTTTATAAATTGAACTAAACATTTTATTCTTTCCAAATATTCCAATAGAGAACTTAAGTCCTAAAACTTAACAGCAAGACAAGTAAGTAGGTCTGTTATAAACACGTGAACTAACATAGGATTAGTAATCACTTCGCAAAGTTTAGCACCTTTAAGTTTGTTTCAGTCGAAGAAAGTTTTACATAACATCACAGAATGGGCACTGCAGGAGGTGGGAAAAAACACTGTACTAGGTCTCAGAACTGGGTTCTAGTTTTAATTCTGCCACTGACTAGCTACATGGTCTCAGGGAAATCACTTTTAATGAAAGAGATAAGCTTATTCAACTTCTAAAATTCCCTTCAGCTAAATAAGTTTATCGTTCCAAGTACACAAGTAAAAATTAATATACATCTATTTTTTAAATTAAGAGTTTCTCTTAGGGTACTCTTTAGATTCAACCACAATGCAATAAAAATTCTTGAGATCTTTCTATCCTCTCCATATGCCTTCAAAATTGACAATGGCAGCCGCTGTGCATTCCCCTTTTCTCTGTAACACATTTATTATGTGCTTATATAACACATTTTGTATATAAAGATGACACCAGTGATCCATAATTAGTGGGTGACTACTGACCTATCAACTCTCATTCCGTCCTCCTAAAAAATGTCTTGCACTTTCCCAGTGACTGGCTGGCCGAAGTACAGTCTGTGGTTATGAAACAGCATTTTTCCCTGTGCAGCCAACTAACCCTGTGAGCTGGGCACAGGATCGATGACCCTACGTTTACTGGCAAACGATTTAAATCACTCATTTTCATCAACAACTAGTAAAATGAGTCTAGAGAAAAACTGTATCAATTCAGTTAAGCACTCAGGGACCCCATTTCGCAAAAAGCCTAGAAAGCAGACACCTATAATCCATTTCATTAAACATATTAGTGTGTAGTCTGTGACGCTGAAATAAAGACAACACGCTCAGGTTAGAAGAAAAACCAGGACATAGTGATATGAGTATGTAAGCTCTCCCTAAGATAGGATCCAGAAAAATCCTAAATGGTAGTTTATCACATTTGGATAAGTTTCCGAGGAAGGAAGGCTGGGCTGAAAACCACAAGTAGCATCAGGAATCAGAGAAAAGGTCTGAAGGGAAAGGCAAACGTGTGCCTACATGTTTTTACCGAAGAATGCTGTGAAGCAAAACTAAAATCATAACCGTAAGGGGGAAATGGTCACGCGAATGGCAGAGATTTACACCAGTATAGAAAGCAAGCTTTAAAGAATTTGCTCAGATGACAAAAGTCAGTGAAGTAAACTGGATCTGAAATCTTTATGTCAGGAGTTCAGCGAATTGTTGACATTCAATAACATTCACTGTTCCTATCAACTGTACACAAATATTAGAGCCCTCAACAGAATAACGTGCTCGGATAAAAGCAGGCACAAAAGGACAAAGGGTCAGTGTTCTGTGAGCCGCCCCAAACCTGGGTGTTGTCAGAAGAGGGGTGACGGGGTGGAACTTTTTTCCAAGGGTGAGGAATCAGTCAAGGTGAAAAAGGTGTGCGTGGAGATGGAGGCTGGGAATAAATGAGCCCCTCTTCGAAGCCCTCAGAAGATGCTACAAAGCGCTGGGATGGCATTAGGCCCTCGGCGCCAGGAGGTGAGGTGGGGGCTCCAAACGGGGCACCAAGAGGATCGCAAAGAGAGAGGACTCTGGGCCCCTGGTGACGGCACCTCCCCGTACCCCGCAGAACACCGGCCCCTTCTCACCTGGGCGCTGCCGCCCGGCAGCTGCGGGCAGCGGGGAGAACAGGGGGACACGTCCAAGTCACTCTCTTCCTCAGCCTCACCCTCTGCCCGAGGAAGGGTCCAAGGTCCTGGCGGTGGCCACGGCTGCTCCATGTCCAGCTGCCCCTGGCCCGACTATCCCTACTGCCAACCGACTTGGCGTGAGCAGAACCTGCTACGCTGAGCCAGCCGCCCCAGCCGGCTGGGGCCGTTACCCAGAATCCCTCTGGTGGCTGCGACGCCGACGCACGCCCTGCGCTAGCCTGGGCCGCTTCTCGGGCGGACGGCGGAAAAGGACGGGCTCCAGTAGGTGCGTCACTTCCGGATTGGAAGGCGGGGCCGTGGGAGGTGGTTCCCGTGGCTTGCTGAGGAGCTTGCGTCTGGAACTCTTCCTAGTTTAAAACTCTTTTTTCCTGCAGTCTTTCAGCGCTGCAGATTTACTCTCAACCGTGCAGTGGGTCCTGGAGGCCGGGGGGTGCTCGGGCCAAGCGTTGTTCACTTTGCGTATTATTTAAAAACTGCAACTCATTCCTGTACACTGTTAAGTAAACCAGTAGTTTTGAAGCGACGGGGATGGGGTGGGGGGAGGGGCGGTTGAAATGAGGAGAATTTTGAAAAGCAGAGCCAATTTTCCTCTTATTTTGAGTTACAAGCGACAAGAATTCTGCGAAACTTGGCTGGGAGGAGGAGTATGCCAAAGATAAGGTACTGGAGCAAACAGGGTTTTAAAAAATAGTACTACTAATAGCGAACGTGTACAAAGGGCTTACTGTGTTTCTACGTATCTCGTTTAATCGTAAAGATTTGTGCTCTCGTTACCCCTTTTTTGAGTAGAAGAAAAAGACCTAGCATGTCTAAGGTCACACATTTAAAGGGGAAGAGGTAGGATCAGCCCAGGGAATAGGACTTAAAAACGTTCACGTTTAACAGTCGGGCATTGCTGCGCTACTCATAAATGAAGAGACCCAAATAAAAATAGTAAGACGCCATTTTTTCAATCTTTTGAAGTCTCAATATCGAGTGTAGGCAAGGTGTGAGGAAATGCTGTTAGAATGTCATTTGAGTAACGTTTTGGGAGGGGTAGATTGACGGTATCAGAGGTTTAAGTGCTTTGATGCAGCAATCTGACTACCAGGAAATTATCCAACAGTTGTTTTTGCACCACTGATTTATCTACATAGGTGTTTATTGCAGCATTGGGGGGCGAGGAGCAAGGAAAAAAACAGAGGAAACGATCTAATTGCCTACCAATAGAAGACCTTAAAAAAGTTATAGTGTATAATTAATACAATAGGATATTATCAGTCTTTAAAATGAGTAAAGTAGATATAAATGTGCTGATACAGAAATATCCCCAAAATGCGAGTTTAAAAAAAAAGCAACTTGCTTTTTTAGATGTATGTTTATATATCTATATGTATTAAGAGATAATGCAACTTGTGTAAAAACAGTTCTCTGTGTATGTGCGTGTACATGTGTATAGAAAATTCCTGGAGGGTAAACAAGAATTATTAATATTAATGAATACTCCTGGTGGATAAGGCTGTAGAGTAAAGTTTCTGGGCATCTTTACTTCCCACTTTTAGCTCTCCTGTATTATGCTGTTTGAATATTTTCCAATGAATATATATTATACCTTAGAAATTAATTACAAATAAAAGTTGAGGAGCACTGTACCTAAACATTTTGCATTTAGGAGTGAAAGCCATAGGAGAAAACATGGCAGTAGCTAAAGCATAGAGGGAGAGAAGACAAAAACAGCTTTATTCACTTGCAGCTTTCTATTACTTCAAAAACATTTCTCAAAAACTTCAGTGACTGGCCAGAATTGGCTTAAATAAATAGTGATTTATTCCCTGGAGCTAGATCCATTGCCACCCAAGCAAAACTGGGTTGCTAATGGGAAGGAAGAAGAGCTTATGTCTCTTGGTTAGACAATCACATTGTCTTCAATAACTGTAAGTTTCTGGCTATCTAGTGCCACCCTAACTCTTTTAAGTGTCATTTCTGAACCTCTTCTACTCCCTGCCCAGGTCTCTCTTAGTAAGCTCACTGGCTTCCTTTCAGTTCCTCAAACATACCCATTTCTTTTCTGACTCATGGCCTTTTACATTTACTGTTCCCTTTGCCTCGATGTCTTTTCTCTTAGTTCTTTAAAAGTCTTGCTAGTGATCTTTTCTGTTTAGATCTTATATCAAATGTCATAACTGTTAGAGAGGCTGACCTTTCCACTGGGTGTAAATTGGGTTTTAAGTCCCTCTCCAACCTGTAACTTTCTCTCTCCCCAACCCAGCCGATACTCTCTTCCTAGCATTAATCATACTGTTGTTATCTATGTTCACTTTATTATATTTCTTACCCCATTAGAATGTAAGGTCCACAAAGGCATAGATTGTTTTTTGTTCACCCTTATGCCTCCATTGCCCAGAACAGTACCTAGCACATTGTAGGTACTCAATAATACATGTCAATAGGTGAATAGGGAGCACATAAATGGAAACAAGTATAAAAGGAAAGGTGTAGGATTAAATAAAGACAGAAGAGGGTAAAAAGGAAATGGAAACAGTTATGTTTCCAGAAGAAAGGGTAGATATAACAACATAAAAAATAGCCTCATCTTAGACATGGCTGCATTTGGGGCCTAAATCCTGCGCCCGGGTACAGCAGACACTTTTTACAAGTGTTGGGACTAAATCACACTCTTTTCTACTTTCTTATATTGAATAATAAATATAATTCCTTGGAAATTGCTTTGAGTCATAATTAGCCTACCACTCCCGTGGATCTAGAACTAGCCCTCTTGAGACTCAAAGGAGCAAATTATATTTTCTGAATAGAAATTACTTTAAGATGGAAGTTTATGGACTATGCACATAGTCTAGAATGTCCAACCCTGTCTAATTGCAATTTAATTCCTTCCATGGAAGTATTCCTGATACTTGGGGAAAATTCTTGAGAAGTGTGTATGCTTAAAGAAATACTCAAATTGTCAGCTCCTGTTTTTGATATTCATGCAGAGACCATTATTCTTTTTTTCCCTTTTTTTAAAATTGAAGTACAGTCAGTTACAATGTGTCAATTTCTGATGTGCAGCCCTATGACCCAGTCATGCATATACATACATATATTCGTTTTCATATTCTTTTTCCTTAAAGGTTATTACAAGATATTGAATATAGTTCCCTGTGCTATACTGAAGAAACTTTTTTTAAAATCTATTTTTATATATAGAGAGATCACTATTCATATAATACACTGCTTTTTTTCTTGTGTGGGTTTCTCTCTGAATTACTTGTAAAGTATTACACACTACAGTAATTTTCTTATGTCATCTGCATTTGAAGTGAATAGATCCACTATATTTTTCTCTTTAAACCTATGAAGATTTCTATTGAAGGCAATTCCATAGTGATGCCACCAAGAATCCTCTTGAGGGGCTATTTTAAGACAGAATAGAGTTTACATAAGGATTTTATTGCTTTTCTTATTTAAATATGTGTTAAAGATTTTAAAATTGTTATTTTGAATATTTTAAAATACACAAAAGTATAGAATTACAGTAAGCCCAATATATCCATTGTCCAGATCAACAATTATCAAGATTTTACTACATTACCTTTATCCATCCCTTTTATTCATTTGCTGAAGTATTCAGAAACAAAATCTTAGATATTAGATAATTTTTGCTACATATCTGAATATGCATCTCCAAACAATGTTGATATTTGGCTTCCATAAACACAAGGACATTATCATACCTATCAAAATTAATTCCTTGGTATTATCTAATACCCAAACAATAATCAAATTTCCCCTATAGTGTCAGATATTCTGTTTAAGTTGGTTTGTTTGAATTGGGTTTCCCAACAAAATCACATATTACATTTGGTTGTCAGGTCTTAGAATTATCTTAATCTAGAGTATTTCTGCCGCTTCCTTTTTTTTTTTTAATTTGTGTCATTGACTTGTTGCAGACCAACTGGATCAGTTGTCCTATAGAATATCTCACATTCTACATATGTTTGCTTCCTTGTGGTGTCATTAACATGTCTTTCCATCCCCCGTATTTCCTTTAAGTGAAGTTAGCTCTAGAGCAACACTGTTCCCAAGGCAGTTTCTGTGATGATGGAAATACTCTACTTGTACTGTCCAATACAGTGGCCACTAGGCAGATGTGGCTACTGAGCACTTTAAACGTGACTAGTGCAAGTGAGGAACTGAAGTTAAAATTTTATTTAGTCTTAGTTAATTTAAATTTAAATAGCCATATAAGGCTACCTTATTAGACCGTGTAGCTCTAGAGGCTCAATTAGATTCAACTTCAGCTTTCTTGACAAAGGTGCTTTATAGGTGCTTTCCTATGAATCACATAGGAAGAGGACATGTGATACCATCTTTAGTGATGTTACACTTGAACAGTGGGTTTGTATGGTGGCAGCCTGGTCCTTCTAATATAACATTCCCCCCAAAGAATATGATTTTAACATTAAGATTTTTTTAGTAATAAACTTCATCTTTGCGCAGTTTATGAGAATCAAAGAAAGAACCTAAGATAGCTCATTGAGCTCTTTTATACATTTGTAGTAAAAGTCAGAAAAGTATACTTTTCTCATCTGCATATCAGACTGTGAGAAAACTAAACTGTTAAAAAACATTTCGGAGAAAGACTTTGAGGAAGGCCAGTAAAAGCACAATTATTGCTTGAGTCTTGAGGCTGGTTCTGTTTTTTTAAAAAAAAAGTCAGTTATCTGGCATTGCATTACTGTTGAAATAATCCAGATTGTCTCATGTACTTAAGGGTTTTTTGTTCTGTTTTGTTTTGTTTTTCTCCAGGCAGTTCTCACAAATACTAATGAACAACTCACTTTAGAAACTCAATCTGCTGGTGTTACTCACATTTGCTAATGAATAATTCACTGGCACAAAAGATTGTAGGGCCTCACAAATGAGTCTGAATCCGGACATAAACTAATGGCCTAGAATAGAACTTTGAAGCTCTTTCTCACTTATTATTGAATAAAGCTGCCCTTGAAGAGATAATTGGCTCTAGTAAGTGGGTATGAATGTGATGGAGAGAAAAGCCTCTCTTTCCTTATCTACCGCCTTGTCAGAAAAGGGCCACATGGGTGCCCCCCCTTTTTTTTTTTTTTTTTTTTTTTGCTGTAGGAGGGGACTGATGGCAGAATAGAGGGCAGAGCAGTGGTTCTAAAACCACTAACTCTATTCCTTCCAGACTGATGAAAACTACAGTCTCTCTTCCCAGAAAAATGCACCTATACATGTGCATAAAAGGTTACCTGTCATTTCAGGAGGATTAGGATCCCTGAGACAGCCAGGGATCACAGAATAAGACACTGCACTAGAAGCAGAAGTAGCAGACACATTTCCATGGACATTCTCACAGCATGGAGCCCCAGAAGCTGAGGAAGCAAGTTCCTGGCCCTTCCTGTGTTCCCAGATTTATCCTTTCCATTTTATGTTTTCTACTTGTTTTAATTTGTTTTCCTTTTTGGTCTATATAATGCAACTACTTGGCAAAAATATTTTTGAAGTACCTGAGGATATTCAGTGAAAAGTAAGTTTCCTCTCTATCTCTGTACTTCAGATCCTCTCCCCAGAGGCACTAACTGTGAGCAGTTTCTAGTGTATCCTTTGAGGAATATTCTGAGCATATGTGTACATATCATATTCCCTGTCAACTTTCCAAATGAAAGCACACTTTACACATTTTTGTTCCATGTTTTTTTTTCCTCCTTAGTCCTATATTTTAGTTTTTACTGCAAGGACTTAACAGCTCTGCTTTATTCTTTTTCCATGCTGCATACTGTTCTATCTTGAGGCTTAACCGTAATTGATTTAATCTAATCATATTTAAGGATCATTTAGGTGGTTTCCAGTCTTTTTTTAACTATAAATAATGTTGCAGTATATGTTTTGGTGTACTTTTGAAAGTATACCCATATATACTTATTCCTAGCAGTGGAACTGCTGAGTAAAATGAAAGTTTTTGATAGATGTTAATAAATTGCTCTCCAGAGAAGTTCTATGTGTTAGGCAGAATAATGGCCCCTAAAGATATCCATTCCTTAATCCCTGGAACCTTTGACTATATTACCTTCCATGGCAAAGGGAAATTGACTCACAGATGGAATTACAGTTTCAAATCAGCTAAGTTTAATAGGGAAATTATCCTGGCCTATCTGGTGGGCACTGTGTTGTTATAAAGATCCTTAAAAGTGGAACCAGAGAGATGGTAGCATGAGAAAGACTTGGATCAGTGTTTCTGGCTTTGAAGATGAAAGAAGGGAGCTACAAGCCAAGGAACGAAGGCAGCCCCATAGAAGCTGGAAAACCGAGGAAACAGAAAAGGCAAGAATGCAGCCCTGCTCACAGTTTGCTTTTAGAGATCTGTGTTGGATTTCTGACCCACAAAACCAAAAATGATAAATTTGTCTTGTTTTAAGCCAGTAAGTTTGTGGTAATTTGTTAAAGTAGCCATAGAAAATTACTATACTATGTGTGTGTGTGTGTGTGTGTGTGTGTGTGTATATTTTTTTACTCTTCTACCAATGTATGAATGTGTTTTCCCATATCCCTGCCATTAGTGCTTCCTTTTTTTATAGTTTCCTTCCCTCATATGAATACTCCTTCCTATGTTATTTGAAAAGACGTGTTTACAATTTAGTGTTCTATAATTTTTTTTTAGTTAAAAGGAAAATTTCAGCAATAATTATCTGTCATAACTTTTGTTCTTTGCATATTATAATTAACTCTTTGGAAAATTCCCATTTGGGACATGTGCCATTTTCTTGGCAGTGGCCAGGATGTGACCAGGATGTATTACTGATGTGTCATTTCTGCAGTGCTGATATCACTGCTGACCAGCCTGCACTGCAGAAACACTCTGGGAATAAGAGTTGTTCAATGGGATTTGTTTTCCGCCACCTACACAGGTAATAAAGCCAATCTCTGGAAGTGTTGACAGGACAATTTAATCTTTGAATGTCTTTCCTTGGCCTCCAGTGGAGGTGGCAGCCTCAATCTTTGCAAGGGCCAGAGGCATTGTGTATGTAGCAATGTCTGCATCTCTCTGGCAGCTGAGTGCTTCAGGTGACCATGGTGGAGGAAGTGAACAGAATGTAAGTATTTCCTATCAAGTCATTTAATACCCCCATGGCAGACTAGCAGAAGTAGTTGTGCCGGGTACTTTCTCATTTTGCATATTTAGTTTGCACTGTAGTGGTAGGACCTCCCCTTACCCATGTACAGTAAACTTTATAGACTGGCTTGAGCACCTCTGCATTTAACATCTATTCAGGATAATTACTGAGCATCTACTATGTTAGGTACTTAAGATACAAACTCTTAGCCATGCAGGGCTTACAGTTTAAAGAGGCAAATAGTAATCAACGATCAGGAGAAAATATAAACCTATTATTGTGGCAGTTGCCAAAAAGAGGAGATACATATGTAATAGTGAGACTCCATCTGGTCTGCAAGAGCATAAGAGAGGTTTGTGTGGGATATATAAATCTGTGTACGTGTGCTATTCCAGACCTACACTGGACGACACACTAGGTAGAGGATATTCAAGTGAGGAAAAGAAAGGACCTAGAAATACTGCTTATCCAGGGAGAGGAAGATGAATAGAGACAGAGGAAGAATGGCCAGGGAATTGAAGGGAACCAAAAGAGGACTGTGCCCTAGGAGACAACCAAGGAGATTCTAATTATATCAAAGAGAGTTCAGTTAAGCCAGGAGAGTCCAGTTAAGGCTAGGAGGAGCATAGAACAGGACACTGTGTCTCTAGGGATCAGAAGGATGCCTATGTTGCAGGGGCAGTGATGTGGTAGAGCACACCTGGATTCAAGTGTGGCTGCTTCCCCTTAGCTGTGTGGCCTTGGACAAAAGGCTGTCTGGCCTCAGATTCTGCATCTGTAAATGGCATAATAATATCTCCCTCAAAGAGTTATTGTAGAGATGAAACTAACTAGTGTAAGCAACATGCCTAGCACTTTAAAGGTTCTCAGTAAAGACTGATTCCTCCCTTCCATTGTGTCTAATCGCTTGCTGAGTCATGTTTTGGTTGTCACTCTCCTTGATGCCTTATTATTGGTGTTGATGATGAACTTGTGAGGGTCAAGGCAGGTTCTGTCCCTTATATCACTCCATTAGTAAGGGTGCCAGCATGCTGCTGTGAGCTGACAAATCAGTGCTCTGGATACTGTAGAGAGCCAAGCACCCATTTGTGTGCCTCCTGGTATGCAGACACCCAGAGGAATGAGGATTGGATAAGGACATAGTACATCTTCCTTCATCATACTAAGTTTTTCTCTTCCAGGGAAAAGCAATCCAATTACCAAAATGAATACCTAATACACTCACATTCCTGAATTGCATAAATCTCCAATGCTAAATGTTAGTAATAAATAACTAATACCGATTAAAAATTTTCTGTTTGGAGATAGCACCAGCCCTCCTAGATTTTTCTAATAGCCAAAAGCAGCCACTCCCTCCTCTCTTCATTCATTTGTTGTCTGTTAAATACTGTGAGTGGAAAAGAATGCAATTTCCCCTACTGGTTAAGAACTCTTGCTCTGCCTGCCACTTCTGACGGTTTTTTACAGTGTAACCCTGGCTTTAACAACTACAGTAACCACCCATTGGGAGATAATGTAATTCGATGCTTGTCTTAAGTTAACTAAACCTTAGTAAAGAGGCTGAAAAAAATTTCTATTGTGGCTAACATGGGATACCTAACTTTTAAACCTCTTTAAGAATTAACCTTGTATTTTTAATTAGCACGCGTTTCATTTCTAATTGACAGTGGCATGGTTTCGAAACCAAGCGTGAGGACATAACATTTCACAAGCAAGAGAGTTCCTTTAGGGACATACTACTATATTAATTAGAATTGTTACAGAATTTCCAGGGCTTGGGGTCGTATAGGTAGTAAAAATGGGCAGCGCTTAAGTTATAACAGAGCTATGATCACATTTCACTTTTGGAATGGACACAGTAAACGTTTTAACATAAGGACTGCTGCTGGAAAGTTTTGGTGGAAAGGAAACTGAGGCTCTTAGCGTCTCCTGAGCCGGTCACCATGGCAGTACACCGGTCAATCTCTTCCGCTAGCGCACAGTCTGGGAAGCCGACGTCGGGACCGCGAGTTCCAAGTGGCTCGCTGGAGGCGCACACGCCTGCGCCAGAGTCTCGCTGACGTTCCTGGGTGGAAGGTTGCGTTTTTGAGTGTCCATGGCAACGCGCTGCTTCCGCCTTCTGGAAGCCTTGGCGCCAGCTCCGGCTGTGTGAGACCCGTCCTAGTGGGAGGGACCTGGGCTGGGGGGACTGATGGGGGTACGAGAGGGTGGGGGACTGGGGAAACTTCTGGGACCATCTGCCGATTGAGCTAAACTAAGAGAAATCGGTCCAGAGCTCTGCACAAAAGGATCTTTTCATTCCAGTCTTTTCGCCCACGTAGTGAACTATGCCTTTGGAGGTGGTGGTGGAACTGCAGATCCGGGCGGTAAGAGATCTACAAACCTCTCCTCCTTGCCCCAAAGCATACTCTTTCCCCAGGCTTCTTAAATCATCTTGGGTCGTTTTCACCCTCCCCGCCACCACCCGCATCATTATCTTTGGGGACAAATCATATCTCTGTCCCTAAGATTCTCTACATTGGTCTTTCCTGGGTTTATAACATTTAATTCAGCATAACCTCTTCTCATTTTCTTCATGCCCCGCCTCCAAAGCCAGCTTGTTACTTAGATTTATCCTGAATTTTTCTGTTCTTTAAAATAACCTTGCATCAGGTCCAAGAATGATTTTATTTTCTTTTCCAGGATAAAGATTTGTGAAACGGTTAAAAAGCCCCTCCTTTAAATAACCAGGAAAGAGTTTAAGTTCAAAAAGCCCTGTCACTTCCTGATAATTTGCCATCTCTATAAATCAATCAAATATTTTCTAAGCCATTTCCCCTGCAAATGGTTTGGTCTTGCTAATTACAAAAGGGAAATCAATCAATAACTCTTATAATTATCCACTGAATCCTTTTTAAGTGAGGTGCTGTGGCAGAGTGACTCCATTTTTCCTGTGTGGGGTCAGTCATTCCTCTGATTTCAGCTTCCATTTTTCAATCCCTCCATCTGTAGTTAGGGACAGACTGTCAAGCAGCTTTGCCTGCAAGCTATAAGGGGCTCTACTGGCCATGATTATAAGCACAACACCAACAGGTTATGGCCATGGAAAAATCTGGTTAGCCTCCATGTAAGTGACAAATGCTGATTTCCTCATATGTGCAGCTCTAAAACAAAGATAGAAATTTCCTGGATTTGTCCTACTTTGCTGACAGCAAATAGGACCAGACTGTATCAATTGTGTTATATTAGTTGTGAGCTCTCAAAATTGTGCAGTAAGATGAAGGAATTCTTGAGAAGCCGACTGAAATCATTCTTCCTCCTCATCAAGGCAAAAATTCAACAAGTTTTCATCTTACTTCATTCAGCATTACTGGTTAATTTTATTTTGACTTTTAAAAGGCATTCTTCAGTATACAATTAACAGTGAAATCAGTTTTTTATTCTACAGTACTTAGGATGTTCCAAAATCAGCAGGTGAACTGATCTGTGCTTTAAAAGCCAGCAACCAAGATAGGGAATTCCAGAAGAATAACCAGGAACCAGAAGATCAGCTTAATTTTGAGCCCCCAATATTTAGACTTGTGGACATGACAAGAGGAAATATCATTGCTTCCAAATATCTGGCCTGAATATTGCTGCAATTAAAATAAAAGGATCTCTCTAGGACTAAACAATAAAGGAAACCACTTAGAGCTTCACAGTGTGGCTGATTCAGGAAGTGAAGAGGTAGTCTGTGTTCAGGCTATTGTGGGAATACAAGTAATTTTATTTTATTTTGAAGAGTAGCTACTGCTTTTTCAGTGTGCCTCTCATGCTCGGAGAGTTCACACTTCTACCGGTCTGAGCCTACTTGTCACAGCCATTCTCCAGATTCCTCTGTGTTCCTCTATATGATAGATCAAAGGCCATAATCCTCTCTACTTATAAATGTCAAAACAGTTGGTCATTAAGATTATCTGAAGACACCAGTTCCATAGGTAATTTAAAGGTCCTTATTTTCAGGTAGAGCAGCATTTAAAGCACACACTCTCTTTTGTCTTTCCTGGTCAAAGAATAGTGAACAGAGTCCACCCTGCATTTGGTGGTCTTTTGTGGTGTGATTTGGGGAGGCGAATCAATACAACGGAATTTTAGGAGTTATATTTTGTGCCTGGTATAGCAGTAGCTTCCACTTGATGAATTTCAAGTTAAATACTGTTAACTAAATTGTGCTGTATACAGGGAAACAGAATTCCATATGAAAATCTGTAATAACAGGGTCATCCTGTGATATATATGAGAAAGCTTATGCTTTTGCATTGCAAAGAATCAAGTTATTTTCCCACTTTATTACCTTAGTAAAGGAGCATTATTCTTTACTCAGTTGAGATGACAGGCAGCAGGGCCCATTCCTAACATGTTTGTCCACTGACATAATATGTAGTGAGCCTTCCCCTAGACTCTCAGTTCCTCTGCCCTCCTAGCAACTTAGCTTTTTTGTCCCCTGTCATACCATGCTATTGGCTGTCAACAGAATTAAGCATGAGGCCACAGTCTCATCTTTCCTTTTCTATGGGCACCGTAGATAAGGGCACCAGCCTTTAAGTGTTTCTTCTTCAAAGTAAGTTCTTGGCTTGTTCTCTGAATACAGAAAGGCAATATTGCAAAAGACAGAATTAGAGACTGGTGGAAAAAATATGTTTAAAAGACCTTTTGAAGAGGTAGAAGAAAAGAAGAGAAAGATATGTACTATAATCTGTCTTCTCACTACCCAATCTGCAAAGATGGGAGAGACAATAAACTAAAAAAGCTTACCAAGAAAATCAAGATTAAGAAGAAATCTCCCCAGATATTCAGGGAATGAATAAGAAAAATCTATGTCTTAGACTCTTACAATACTGTTTAAAATCTACCTCAGGAAAAGAACTAGGATTAATATGTGGCTCACCTGCATGTATATTTACAGAATGATGATGATTTTTTTTTCAAAGTTCAATTTACCAGTGATGTGTTGACTCATGAGATTACTACAAAACACAAAATTTACTGATGTCAACTTTTAAAAAGAAGCAACATTATAATCACCCCAACTTGGTTTCTTTGCAGTTGTCCTGGAGATATAAACAGTTGTTGAATAAGTATGTAATAAAAGGGTTTTTGTTTGTTTTTTTGCTTTCTACAATATGGCTGTGATCAGTAATGGCCAGCACGTGCTCCAGCCTAGCAACCCATCAAGATGGTAGGACACCTGAAATCCCAAAGGAAACCTGAAATTTCCTTAGAGGGGCAAGCAGGATGGCTGCTGGTTTATGTCAGCATCATCACATGTGGAGACCTCCAGATCTCCTGGTGCCATAATGAATGAGATGGTGTCACTGTTGGTTCCACAGTACAAAGAGGACCGGAGCATTGTGCGGTGAGAGCCAGCAATAGTCCACGATGCAATACTGCATGTAACCCAGAAAAAAGCCAAAAGCCACGTCGGTGACATTGTGCCGCCCCAGCATGATCCTGGAGAGGCCCAAGATGAGAGTCCACAGTACCACCAGCACCCTCAGCGGAATGGCCAGCACCAGGTGGTTCAGGATGAACCGCGACACCAGGGCGGCCCTGGTGGCATGGCCCGAAGGGAAGGAGTACTTGTCCACCGAAAGGGTGAAAAACATGTCCATCTGGTTGTGGGCCGGGCGGCGCCTGCGGACCAGCCCCTTGATCAAGGCCACCAGCAGCAGGTCCAACAGTAGGGCGAAGAGCAGGTTCATCAGCACCTCGCGCCCGGCCCAGCTGTCGCTCCTGGACAGGCAGTAGAGGGTGCCCAGCAGCCAGAGGATGCCGTGTCCCGAGATCTCCAGCAGCTTCATAAGGGGCCGCACGCTGCCCCAGGACGAGCTCTCCCCCGCGCACACCCCCAGCTTCTTAGACAGCCACAGGTCGATGGCCAGCAGGGAGCGCAGGGCGATGCCCAGGAAGGACGGGTTGAGGTCCATGCGGTCTTCCTCGGGCGGCGGGGGCGGGGACGCCTGCGAGGGGCCTGCCCCGGCGGGAGGGAACGAGCCGCGGCGGTGCACCGGGCTCTCGGACGCGCGGAGCCGGCCGCAGGTGGGGTCGGTGCCCAGCGCGCGGCTGCTGAGCAGGGATTGAAACTCGAACCTGCTGCCGCCGCCGCCGCCGTGGGCTGGGCTGACGGAATTGCTGCTGCTGCTGCTGGGGGCACTGGTACCCAGCGGGCGTCCCTCGACGTTCCTCCGGGGGCTCGACATCACGGCGGGCGGCCCGGACCGCAGGACCCCGCTGGCCTCAGGAGAGGCTTCCCGGCCTTGCAGCCTCTTCCGCTTCCGCACTGCCATCCTGGAGGGGCGGGGAGAGGAGCCTGCTAGAGGACGATTGTGACACCTGGCGGAGACGAGGGAGGAAATTGGAATTTCCAATTTGAGGAAGGAGAGGAGAGGGGAGGGTGGTGGTGTGGGAAGTACAGGTGCTGTGGTGGGGGAAATTTGACATTATAGGAGGTTAGGGAATATAGAGTCCCTTTTACAAAACAAAACAAACCCTGTTCTTTTTCTTTCTTTCTTTCTTTCTTTTTAAGATTTCTTGCCCAGGAGTGTTCCTTCCTGGCAAGCAGGATGTGTACCTTGGGGTTTACCTCCTGAATCAGTACCTGAAGACGGATAACTTCCCTTCTGTGTTCCCTATTATGATTCAGCGGAGCATGATGTTTGAAAAGGTGATCCTGACTTTCTCATTGCTAGAGAAACTTAGATTCTGTTGTCTGAAGATCATTTACTAGTTCCTTCTGAAGAACACAGTTTTTATAAACTTATCTTGTAAATTTTCTGTAACAAAATTACATGAAGGCACCTCAGCACAGTGCAAAACCTTAATTGGAGGACTTGCTTTTGGATTTCAGGTCTGAGCCAAGTTCTGTCAAACTAGTGCTAAATACCCTGGTGGATGTTTTCTATTCTTGGAACTCCCATGGCATTTTCTAACTGGAGCAGAGAGCATTTTCTGAATGTTCTTGGAGGTGTTAGAGGCAGTTGCATTACATTTCTGACAGAGATTATCAATAAACTAGCAGACCTTAGAAACAAACTTTTTTTAGACTCAGAAAAATAACCCAAAACTAACCAAGTTCGTTAAATTCGTATCTGAAATTTTGTAACAAAACAAGAAAGCTCTTCAGATTTACTGTGTTTTCTTGGGTCATATCTGGTTTACTTAGCTGCAGTGATAAAGACTAAATTCTGTTCCAGTGAATGTGATTATGATATAAATAGCCAAAACATTACCAACTTTTTTCTCACTTTAGTATTTAATGAAATAATTTCATTACTATTCAATCACCGACAGTTCCTTAAAGTTTTTGTTTTGAAATTTGGAGGTGGAATGAATTTTAACCTTGATAAGTTTATGATTTTGTCCAAAACAATATCACTGAGGTGGTTCCTTTGGGGAGGAGATGAGTATGGGAAGGCTCCAGGGTAGGGCCTATCACTTTCACTTCCAAACAGGCTGGATAAGAGAGGAGAGAAATAAATGGACATAACCTTGGAACATACAGTCAGAATCCAAAGGAACCTAATTCTACCACTTAGGATGTGATAGTGATTAAGTGTGGGTGTTGAAAATCCAGTTTATTTTTTTCCCCAAGAATTTCTTTATTAGTTTTTTGAATTTTAAATTTACTTCTTTAGAAGACCTTAAAAATATTTTTATAAGAAGCCGAGGAACATAAAATCATAGAAGCTGTAAATCAATCTGTAAATGACCTTGGAGGTCATCTAGTCTAATCTCCCTGACTTGCAGAAGAGGAGAGTGAGCCTTAGAGTCAAACTCTCGATGCCACTACTGCTGTGTTGCAACGTTGTGTGTTTGAGATTACTAATCAAAAATATCATGGAACATTTTTCATTTTATAAAGTGCAATTAACTAAATGCTTTATTTTAAATTTTGAAAAATTGCCTTCTTGCATGAGCCATTTGGATTCATATTCAAGCTTTCTACCAGCTGGCTCCAGCTTTCTTGTGTCTGTTCCATTCTCTAGCTGCAAGTAGTTGTAGCAAGTGGCAAAAGTATTTTCTCCTCCTTGGACCTTTTTGGTAATTCAGAATTGAATTACATTAAAGCATTTAGATAAATAAGAAATTACTCATAAGGAATGTATGAGCCATTGTGTTTGAGCAGTTCTTGTTGATTATTTACTCCCCACAATTATCCTTGAGAAAATTCTTAGACAGGGATGAAGAGAAGGGATAGAATTACTGAAATAATTTTGAGGAAAAAAAAAACACCCACATTTGCTTGTTAAATCAAAGTCAGTAAGACAAAAATGTGTTAGAAGGGGTAGCTTCCTTTTTTGTAGTTAAAGCAGACCTGGTTTTGGATCAATAGCAAATTTTAATCATGCTTAAGGTTAAACACCATTTAAATCAGCAATTTAATGCCCAAAATCAAACTCCACTGGAAACTTGTCTTTCTTACAGCATTCTAGAGTTCAAGGAGAGGGACATGATATGCCTTTATTTCAGTCCTATCCCAGGCCCTTTTATCTCAAGGACAAAATAAGCACATTGGAAGTGGCTGGACAGGTATCAAAATGTTTTTCTTGTGCTTCATGGTACACCTAAAACTCCTGAGGCTTTCCCTTTCTTGCTGTTTTTGGATTCTATGGGAACCTAGCTATGAGTACCTAATTTTCCTTTTGTGTTACACATAGATAGAATTTTTATTCATCTTTAGCACAACCAATTGCCTGGGAAGAGAAGTCATTCATTCAGTTAACAAATATAATGAGTATCTGTCATATTCAGAATGTTTTTCTAGGTACTCAGACAAGACTCTTTCGAGGTTGATGCCAGATGTGCAACAAACTGTAGGGCTAGGTGAAGTTGATGATATTTTGAATATGTAGGAGATGCAGCTAACTCAGATTTTCCTTGTACTTGGTATTGTTGTGTTAATTCTCATTCATTTATTCTGTAGTCATTACTTGAACTTTTAACCACATGCCTGTTAAAGATACTGCTGTTGAATCTTAAAATGTTATATGGCTGGACTTGACATGTGTTAATTATTTGGAAGAATATAATTTAGAGTTTCTAAAAGCATATATTAATAAAAGTTTGAAAATTTATTTTCCCCATTTTTTTTTCCTACAGGTGTTTGAAAATGCGATAGACCCTGGAGCTGTAGCAGACATTTTAGAAAGTAGGTACTCTCCAAAAAAAAAAAAAAAAAAAGACAGAGAGAAAGAGAGAGACTACTATGTATATGTAATTCACAGATATAAAATTCTACTATTTTCTAAGTTGTGATGGATTCGTGTTTGATGCATATTTATATTCAGGATAGACTATGTAAAATTTGAACCATGTTTTTGGTTTAATTACAATCCGTTTTCTAGATATAGATGGGATTTACTTGATGGTATGATTCTGTTTGTTTTATTACAATTAAATAGTTTTTGTATATAACAGAGTTGTATAACTATCATCTTAATTGATTTTAGAACATTTTCATCACCACAGGAAGAAACCCTGTACCCATTCTTCCTGATCCCTTCTAGCCCTAGTCAACTACCAACTAATCTTTCTGCTTCTATAGATTTGCTTTTTCTGGGTATTTCATATAAATTGAATAATACGATATGTGATCTTTTGTGATTGGCTTATTTCATGGATGATGATGTTTTCAAGGTTCTTTCTTGCTATAGTATGTGTCAATATTTCATTTCTTTTTATGTCTAAGTAATGTTCCATTGTATGGATATACATTTTGTTTATCCATTCATCAGATGATGGACATTTGGATTGTTTTCATTTTGGGGCTGTGATGAGTAGTGCTGCTGTGAATATTTGTGTACGGGTTTTTTTGTGAACATGTTTTCATTTCTCTTGGGTATATACTTGGGAGTGTAATTGCTGGGTCATAGGGTAACTCTGTTTAATCTTTTGAGGAACTTCCAGACTGTACCAAAGGAGCTGTATCATTTTATATTCCAACAGCAATATATGAGGTTCGATTTCTCCACATCATAGCCAACACTTGTTATTATTATCTTTTTGATTGGTAGCCATCCTTATGGATATGAAGTGGTATCCTGTTGTTTTTATTTGCATTTCTCTGAAAGCAATGATGTTGAGCATTATCTCATGTGTTTATTGGCCATTTGTATATCTTACTTGGAGAAAAGTCTACTCAGATTCTTTGCCTGTATTTTAATTGAGTTTTTTTTTATTGAGTTGTAAGTTCTTTATATATTGTAGATCCAAGTTCCATATCAGATGTATGATTGACAAATATTTTCTCCCATTCTTTGGATGTCTTTTCACTTTCTTAATGGTGTTCTTTGAAACATGAAAGTTTTTAATTTTGATGAATTCTGTGTTATCTATTTTTCTCTTATTACTTGTGCTTTTGATGTCATAATAAGAAACCATTGTCTAATTCAGGCCAAAGATTTATATGTGTGTTTTATTCTAAGAGTTTTATGGTTTGGGGTCTTACATTTAGGTCTGTAATACATAGTGAGTTGATTTTTGTAAATGATATGAAGAAAGGATCCAACTTCATTCTTTTGCATCTGGATTTTCAATTGTCCCAGGAACATTGTTACTAAGAATAGTTTTCCCCCATTGAATAGTCTTGACACTCTTATGGAAAACCAACTGACTGTAAATGTGAGGGTTTATTTTAGGGGTTTCAGTTCTATTCCATTGATCCATATATCTACCATTTTGTCAGTGTGACACAATTTTGATTATTGTAGCTTTTGTGTAGTAAGTTTTAAAATCAGGAAGTGTGAGTCCTTCAACTTAGTTTTTCTTTTTCAAGACTGCTTTTGCTTTTTGGATTCCCTTGGTTTGCCATATGAATTTTAGGATCAGCTTGTCAATTTCTGCAAAGAAGCCAGCTAAGTTTTGATAGGGATTGCATTGAACCTGTAGATCAATTTGGAGACTATTGTCATCTTAACAATATTAAGTCTTTCAATTCATGAACATGGCATGTGGTGAGAATTAATTGAATGTAAGAAATTTAGAGCCTGAGATATTAAGTGCTCAACATTATCATTGGGGTGATGGTTGGCAAGGGTATAGTCCCTCTTTGGAAAGATTACAGGCTGTTTTGGCTTTTAGGTTTGTTGTCATTTAAAATTCTGTCCTTATGCATTCATTTTTTTATAAGTCTACTAATGGAGAATTTTAGTTTCATTGTGGTTTTTTTTTAGCTTTTTTGAGATATAATTGACATACAACATTGTGTAAGTTTCAAGTGTACAACATGTTGATTTGATACACTTATATATTGCAAATGATTACTACCTTAGTGTTAGCCAACACCTTCATTACATCACATAATTACCATTCATTTTTTTGTAGTAAGAACATTTAAGTTCTACTCTCTTAGTAACTTTCAAGTATATAATATAGTATTATTAACTATAATCACCATTATTGTCTATTATAATAATGTTTTCACTTCTAATATTTTGTAGGAATTATCTTTATTGATTTTTATTGTTATACCATTTATGTTTTAAATTAGTTTTTAAGAAAATTATTACTTACATTTTTGGGGGGAGGTAACTAGGTTTATTTCTTTTTAAGTGGACGTACTGGGGATTGAATCCAGGACCTCACGCATGCTAAGCATGTACCCTACCACTGAGCTATACGCTCCCCCTTAAATTACTTTTAAGATTTGAATTTTATCCTTGTCCTAATAGACATTGTACATGGGCTCACTGTTTCTAAATATACTTTGATCTCAGGAAATATTAAAAAATGTTACATTTTATGTCTAATTTATATAGCAAATTATGTCTAACTTGTTTAGTCATATAGCATACTGTTTTAAGTAAGATAAACTTTTATAGATTAATGGATAACAATTGTATTTTGAATTTTTAAAATGAAAAATGTGTTGATTTATGTATGTATTCAGTGGTTTATGACTACATCTCTAAGAGAGAAAATATTACATCCGTTTTGTCAGTACTTTTCAGGGGATGAAATGCTGTTCTTGTAACTCAGTTACTCTCACCACATGCTCTCAATTTATTGAGTCTAGAAGTACCTTAGTCATTGTTGGTATGGCATTTATTATTATTAATAATGTAAATGGGGTGTTATGGCAGTTTTAAACTCAGTAATTAATGGAAAACTCTGGCAACATTTTAAAGTATTAAAATCTCATTTTTCTTCTTTTTAGGCTTTCTAACCAGGTTTGAATTAATACAGCTAGTGCCTCCAGGTAATGTGTCAGCATTCATTAAAGTTTCTAAATTAGTTTACTTTGAAAAGGATCTTAGCATGGCATGACAAAGTCAGAACTGGTATTTAAAAGTTATGCTTTATATAACACACACTTTTTCTCCCCCAACCAGTCTGTTGAATCTTGTCCACTTTCAGAAAAGTAACTTTATGGGTTTGGTGGCAGTGAGCTTAACTTAAACAGGTTCTTTGACTTTCTATTTTTTCATCACTTTAGCTAATATTCATCAAATAATTTTTTTAGTTCATGCCCAGCTTCTTTCAAGTTTTTGGTTTTGTTTTTGTTGTAATTTGTGGAGTGTGTGTGTGTGTGTGTGTGTGTATGTGTGTTTACGTATAAAACTCAAAGCTAGCTTCTCTGTTAGTTGCTAGAACAGGTTTGGCAAACTACAGCCCCCCAGGCCATATCCAGCCTGCAGTCTGTTTTCGTATGTCCTGTGAGTTGAAGACGATTTCTACATTTTTAAAAATTGAGATTTAATTCTTATACTACAGAACTCACCATTTTAAAGTGTATAATTTAGTTGTTTTTAGTATGTTCACAAGGTTGTGTAACCGTCACCACTATCTAATTTTATAATTTTTATTACGCCCCAAAAGAAACCCTGTACTCGTTTGCAGTGACTCCTCATTCCCTCCTCTTCCCAGCCCCTGGCTGCCACTATCTGTCTCAAATGGATTTGCCCATTCTGAACATTTCATGTAAATGGAATCAGAGGATGTGTGTCCTTTAATGTCTGACTTCTTTCACTGAGCATGTTTCATCTATCAGTACTTCATTCCTTTATATGGCAAATAATACTCTTTTATATGAATATGCCACATTTTGTTTATCCATTTGTCAGTTGATGGACATTAGAGTTGTTCCCAGATTTTGGGTATCACAAGTAACACTTCAGTGAACATTCCTGTACAAGTTGTGAGTATGTGTTTTCAGTTATCTTGGGTATATAGTTGCGCGTATACCTAGGAGTGGAATTCCTGGGTCATATGGTAATTCTGTGTTTAACTCTTTAAGGAACTGCCAAACTGTCTTTGGCTTTTACATTTTTAAATGTTTGGGAAAAACATTAAAATAAGAAGAATATTTACTGATATGTGAAAATTATATGAAGTTCAAATTTCGTTGTCAATGAAGTTTTACCCATACTCTTTTGTTGAAGTGCTGTTTATGGCTGCTTTTACACTGCAGTGAGAGTTGAGTAGTTGTGACCACATGGCTTGCAAAGCCTAACACATTTACTCTCTGGCTCTTTGTAGAAGAGTTTGTGACCTCGGCGTTAGAGTCATGGGCTTTAGGAGGAAGCTGTTCTGTGGTGTCTTTGCTTTGTGTTGTGTCCTGAGTGGCAAGAGACTTGAGCTAGTGAAAGAAAGTAGGAACTGCCCCCTGGGGTCACCAGTTCTCAGAGTCTCTCTGTGTGGCTGATTATCTGGTGATTTTAGAGTTTGTGTATGTGTGTGTGTGAGAGAGAGACAGACTGACAGACAGAGACAGAATACCTAAAACTTGGAAACATTTCTAATTGTCTTCTGATCTTTGCTACTATGCACTTTGCCTGTTTCCCTTTCCAAAATGAAAACAGCTTCATAGTTTTCATTTGTGAAAATAATCGCCAAATGATGAGGAAACCTTTTTTTTCTTTGGAGGGGGTGGTAATTAGGTTTATTTATTTATTTATTTTAATGGAGGTACTGCACTCTACCACTGAGTTATACCCTCCCCACCGAAGAAACATCTGTTTATATTTTGGTGACCATGTTTCTTGATATTTCTCTATGGTTAGAAGAACACATAGATATGGAATTTTTACATAAATACTGTCACATACATTTTCTCCTGTTACTAGCTTCCTTGATTATATGTTACTGTTATATTGTAATTTTTAAAAGCATAGATCTTAAAGTATTTTTAATATCATGAAGAATTTGTGAATTTACTTATATGTTTCTATAGGGCTGTAAATAGTATGTACATAATATTTTGGGGTTTATTTTTTCACTTCACATTGTTACCTATAGTTTACTTATTATCATTTTCAATAGTTATGTATTTTTCTATAGCATTATTATTATCCTTAAATTCATATTATTGAGCATTTAGGTATTCTTTGTCTTTCGCGTATGTATAAAAATTATTTTTTTCTCTTGGTATATTGGTAAAGAATAGAATTGCTAGATTGAACCGTATCTTGTAACCTGGGCGTAAACTGATCTCCAGCAAGTTTCCATTCTTTCTGCTGCATTCAGCGCTGTATGGTGTGCCCATTCCCCATATTCCAGCTAATGCTGCATGTTAGCTTTTGGATTTTTTTGTGTTTATGAAGTGTATCATAATTTCTTTAAAATATATCTTACTGCATTTTCTTGTCTTTCTTTTTAGATATGATTTGTGACAACCTTAACATTTTAAATTCGCTTCTTTAAAATTTCCATTTTCTCATATTACCATTTGTTTTCTTTCTTTCCTCCTGTATAATGTGACTGTCAGTGTCCTTTGATTACCTATTGAGTGATGTCTGAATGTTAACATTGCATTTTGGTACACATTCCTGATATTTTTAAACAAAGTTTTTAATTAGTTATGTTTAACATGTGTATTTCCTCTATTTTGTGGCATTATTTTGATATTTTATTGTGAGGAATTTTCTTTTTCAAAGAAAGCGTGAGCAAAGGAAGGCGAGCCTGGCAGATGCCTCAGCTAAAGCAGAGGAGGCTGTGGAGGCTTTTGTGAAGCCCATGGCTCTGCCCGCTGGAGAGGGTGGGGCCCCGTGGAGTGGAGTGGACTCGGGAGTCTGTAGTTCTTTTTCTCCCTCTTGGTTCATTGGCAGAGACAGATCCTGAAAACAGACAAGAACCCCACTGTTGGTGGAGCTAGTGATGGACGTTCTTGTATATGTCTGTGCTTTATTAGGCTAGCAGAACAGAGGGAAGATCAGGGATGCCTCCTACCTGCTTTTCAGACATTCTCACTGAATGTTTTTGAGCCTCAAAGTGACAGGCTAAAATCAGGACATTGAGTTTTTTTCCGTAAGTTTTTTAAATTTGACCCAATTTTATGTTCAAACGTATATCACTGTTAATTGGCAAGTTATATTTTAGTATGCTAATAAAATAGAAGCAGGACCATTTTGGTCATATTTAATTTAATTTGAATTTTAAAAATTACCCAATACTTAAATATTCTCACTGTAAAAATTTTAACTAACAAAATTATATGAAATAAAAAGTCAAAAGCCACTTCATCAACAACCCCTGACAATAATTACTATTAACAATTTGTTGCAGTTTTTATGCCTTTTATAATGCATTTAACATATACAGTACATTTAATATATTCAGCCAATCCTAAAATACATAGATATACAAACACACACATATGTGTACATATATATTACATACATCTTGTATTTAGTATATGTATACTTAGTGTGTGTGTGTGTATATATATATGTT
Source organism: Camelus ferus (assembly GCF_009834535.1). Taxonomy (NCBI): domain Eukaryota; kingdom Metazoa; phylum Chordata; class Mammalia; order Artiodactyla; family Camelidae; genus Camelus; species Camelus ferus. Next base: position 29,885,908 of record NC_045699.1, read on the forward strand.
GAATATGTATTTCCTGCAACTTCAAAAAATTAGTATATTTTAGACTGCCATATGTGTTTCACTTGACCAGCAATCCATCTGTAAGAAGGTTGCAAGAATAGTACAAAACCATGATGATTGGAGAATATTGAAGCAGGGTGTGTGCTTACTGGTTATAACTCAGAAGTTAATCAGATACAACATGGAGGCTTTATTCTACTTGTCTTCCTTTTCTATAATTCCTCAATTTCAAATTGTAATTTTAGTGGAATTAAATTTGAATTGCTCAAAATAATTAATTTCTTTCAGCTTCAGATGCATCACAGATTGATCCCTTAATTTTTCCAGCATATGTTTGTTGAAGGTGTACTTAGAATATGCCCTGTGCTGTGCCACTTCCTGGAATTATGCCAGTGGCAGCAGGCACAGAGTGGTGATGGTGTGCCCTCTTGACCTGCTGCTTCTCAACACCAGATAATTAAGTAAAAATGATTTGCTCAAAGTTTCAAGTGATTTATACTGTGGGGTCACATGGGCCACATTTAGGTCCTCAGGGACCATTTCTTCATTGGCTGAATTGTTCCCTTTTCATTTGCTGTAGATACTACTTTATTGTTTGATATTTTTTTTCATAGAACTTTCAAACGCACTTATTATAGTCAAAAGACGTATTATTACCATCAAGCTTGTGATACAAGTCAGATTTGCATATGGCTTTCCTGCTAAAGAATGAGGCTGTCCAATGTTTTGGCTTAGAAGCAATAAAGACAGTCTGGGGCTTCAGTTTGCAAAGATGGGAAAAAGCAAATAGACACAGGGGGGCAGCATCGTCCTATCTCCTGACAGTGAGCTTGGTGCTTTCTTTTATCAACCTCTTAAATAAAAATTTACACTTTGGGAAAAGTCATGTATATTCAGTCCAGCTGTAAAATCCTATGCTAGTGGGCATCCCTTCCCTGAATCAGAGCTTGTTATACTTTGTTGTAATGTTTACTACGCATCAGCAAGGAAAGAACTCCTGCCTTGGATGGTCTGGTTTTGAGTTCCCTCTTTGCCATGTGGCATCATGACAGGTGTCTTCAACTCTCAGAGCCTCAGTTTCCTTATCTGTAAAGAGGGAATCAAATGAGACTTCATATTGGGAAGCAAGCTGTCAATTCTAGTATGCTCTATAAATGTTAGAAGTCAAACCAATATTATTATTAAAATTATTATTTCTCTTGAAGTCTCATTTGTTTCCTTTTTCAGGGAGAAGTTTTTCACTGATGGCACTGATGATGTCCCTTTCTACACCATTAGTCTATTGAGATCATTGGGTTCTTCCAGACATTTCACTTGGCCTATGAGGCTGGCTCAGCCTGTGGACATGTTTGTTTATTATTTATAACGTAGGCTCTTGCTGTAACATCCCCTTGGTATGCTGACATTTTCATACTGGGTGGCAGTTTGGATCTTTAGAAAATGGCCAAACAAGAGAGACAGAATTGAGAAGCGTCACAGCATTCTATTTCTCTAACCCTATTTCAGTCTCTTTTTATTCATGTGATGCTAAAGATAGTGAATGAGCTCACTTCCAATTCTCGGACCTCTCATTTTTATCTAAATTCTTGCTAAATGTAGGAATAGTAATTAGTAGCTGTCATTTTGGGTGCAGTGACAAGAACTAGCCAAGAACATATGAAAGGAAAAAGGAGAAGCCCACTGTGTAGAGCACTGTACCGTGCATCCAGGTGTTTGTTCCCAGTAGAACATGTGATTGAAAACTCATGACGTTCATGAAGACCGGAACAGTACTGGGACCACTGTGGGGCTGGTATCACACTACAGTCAGGATCATGGTAGGTGATGTTAGGCACTGTGCCCTGCACTTCACATGTGATTATCATTTGTTCTTACAGTAGTCCTAAGGGACAGATGTTATTATGAGCTTTACATTTTCCCAAAGAGGAAAATGAAGTTAAGGAGTACATATGATTTGCTCAAAGTCATGTAGCTGCTTATTGGTGAAGTGAGAATTTGAGCCCAGCTCTGTCTGAACCTAGAAACAATTTTTAACCATTGTGCTCTGGGCTTCAGTAAAAAGCTGTATTTTGTTGCTAATAAGGGGTGAGGAAACTGTTACTTCCCTTCCTATTTTCAGGTAGCACTTCTGAGCCCTGAATGGAGGAAGTCTGTGTCTGGCCAACAAAGGTGGGAAGGTCATGACCATCGCAGCGAGCATTTTAAAAAGAAGCATTGATGAAATGGGAGGCCTGGATGAGACTTAGTAAATGAAGTAGAATATTGATTTCAGAATTCCACCCACCTTCCCACTTACTTCCCCCCTTCCTCTTTATCTCTTTATCATCATTTTAAATTGTATATTTATTTGAATTACTAACACTTGTAGACTGTAAGCTTCAGGAGGGCAGGAATTGTATTCATCTTGTTCACTAGTATATATCTAGTGTCTAGAACTCATGGCACATAGTGGGTTCTCAATGCATATTTCTTGAATGTATGAATGAAAAGAAATTATTGAAAAATGAATGAGTAGTAAGAGTTGGCAAAGATTTTAGAGAACATTTAGTCTGTCTTTTTTTTTTTTTAACAGTTGGGGAAACTTGAGTCTCACGGAGGGTAACTAGTGCTTACTGAGTAGCTAATGTAAGCAGGTACTTAAGTAAGTTATCTCATTTTAATTGCTAGTTCCTTCATTCAAGAAGCATTTATCAAGAGCTCATTATGTACCAGGCACTGTTCCATAGGCTTGGGGCAGTTTCCAGGTTGCTGGACTTTACTGCTCTTTTCTGAACATCACTAAAATTCATTTTTAAGATGTCTGTCATGAATGATCTCTCAAGGGGCCTTTGAAAGATGTTGACAGTATGGCCCCCTTTCAGGTGAGATTATCTTGGCTGGGCCTTGTACAGGTAACTGCCCTGAGAAGTAACTGCCCTTTATAGGGACAGCCTTGCCAGAAATTTAATAATGAATGGAGCAGACAGAGTCACTGCTTTGATAGAACATTCGTGGAAACAGATTATAAATAAATACCTGAACAAAAATATCAGTCAGTAGTAACTGTTAGGTTGAAAATAAAATAGGGTGATGTGATAGGGAGAGGCAGGGTCCTTTAGGTGGAGTTGCCACTATTCTGATGAAATGACTTTGAACCAAGGCCCGTCATCTGATAGGAGGGAGCTAGCCATGCAAAGATCCAGGGAAGGAACATTACAAGGAGAAGAACAGTGGAACAAACCTCTAAGGTAGAGGCGACCTTGGTGTGTTTGATGGTCAGCAGGAAGGACAAAAGGGATGCTATGGAATGATCAAGGAGGAGAGTGTTGGTAAATGACATGGGAGAGGTGATCAGAGGCCTGATTATAGAGTCTTACAGGCTAGGATAAGATGCTTAGGTAAAAGTCCCAACCTAATGTATTTATAACATCGCAGTGTGTGGAGAAGAGATGTGAGTGCAGGAATGGTCAGGGCAGCCGTCCAGGAGAGAGCAGGTAGGGGCTTGGACCATGGCAGTAGATATAATGATAGAGAGAAGGGAACAGACTTTAGATTTAATTTGGAGATTAGTCAACAGGACTTGCTAATGGATTGATGTAAGGAGTGAAAGAGTGGAATCAAGGGTAAATCCTTGATTTTTTATTTTTTAAATTTTTTATGGGGGAGATAATTAGGTTTGTTTAGTGATTTATTTTATTTTTGATTTTTGATGGAGGTACTGGGGATTGAACCCAGGACCTTGTGCATGCTAGGCACACACTCTACCATTGAGCTATACCCTCCCCCTAATCCTAGATTTTTGGCTTGGGGTATCTAGTACTGGTTCCTCTGATGGAAGGTAGGAGAGAGCTTATTTGTGGGGAAAAAAATGAAAAGTTCTAATTTGGACCTGTTATGTTGGAGATACTACAGGGCATTTAAGGTGAAACTTGGAAGATGGATAGGATCTCAATAGGATGGGAAGGAAGAATGGATGTTTCCTTAAAAACAGCGTCGGCTAAGGAAGTGCATGGCCATGGGAGAAAGATGCATTGTCAGTTCATTGTGGCTGAAGCATGTCTGAGAAGAAAAGAGTAGAAAGAATTGTTATATTGAAAAATATGGAATATATTCTTTTGCACTTTGATCCTTATTAGAATTCAAACATTCTTATTATGTAGAGTAAGAAGGAAGAAATTAATCCGTCAAATTGTTTGACGTAAGATCAGTTATTTTCTACAGTTGATGCACCAAAATATACTCTCATCAGAATTCTTCTCACAAGTGAAATAGCAGTCATGAAACAGTAAAGCAACCTCACTGTCTACAGCTTTTTTCTTTGCTAGTACAGGGGCCACTCTTGGTCCAGACCACTTGTGGAGCACCTGCTTTGTAGGCAAGGAGGGCTCAGATGGCAGCTTCTCCTTCCTTCAGCTCAGTAATTCTTAATCCTCTTACACCCAAGATCTTCTTTTGGTAATAAGTATTTAGTAGTAACCCTTTTACCGTACTGAAATCATATTCTTGGTTAATATAAACAACTTATACAGATCACTGCAAAAAAATCCGTATGGTATTCCAGCCATTATATAAAGGAGAAACAAAAAGGAAAGTGATTTAAAATAAAATGACATGTATACTAATGCATAAATGTTGAGCAAAATGTGGTATTTGGATGTGACATGACTTTCAAAATGCCAAAAGAGCCTTGGTAAAGATCCAAACAAAGCAAAGTTCAATTGTTCCTTAATTTACGTGGTATGTGCATTCCTGAAAATTCAAGGTATTTTTAAATTGTGCAAAAAAATTGTTTGTGTGTAACTGTTAGGTTCCAGGCTCGGATAACTATAAAACGGCTTCTCACCTGAAAGAACATCTGGTAGGATGTTAGAAAGTCGTGCAGGAGTGTTTTGGGCATTGTAGGACACCCTAAACTCTGGTTCCTGCCCATGAAATTTCCCCATGAATTTCCAAAATGTCCTTGAGGTTGGTACCGGTACTGCTGAGAACCACAGCTCTGGCTGTTCTCTGGGCCACTGGGACACTGACATTCCTGCATCACAGAACACAATGAACCCTAATCTACACTGTTCCCTTTGGGTGAACAAGGCAGACAGTGTTCTGTCCCTAGGATCTGGCCCACAGTATGTCCTTAGAAAGCATTTGTTGAAGGAAAGAATGAACGGATGGATGGAAAGAGATTTTCTTTTTTGTCTGTTTTGTGTAGCGACTCTTTAGATAGTCTTTTTATCTGTTATGTCTTGGGAAGATTTTTAAAAAGTATCCATGAGATAGAATGTAGTGGGAAGTCATCTGCCTCTTGAATGACAGGGGCTGTAATCAAAATGTCTATTTTATCTGAGTGCTGTCTCTGCCATCACCTGTCTAAGCTTTTGTTTTGTTAAACTTGGGGATGTAGATACATCGTTTTCAGAAAGTAAATCTATATTGCCTTTTCTACTTTCTTTCTAGTGTGGGAAGAGTTGGCCTACTATGAAGAAAACACACGGGATTTTCTTTTCCCTGAGCCCAAGCTGACTCCTCACCCTGGGATGTGCAGGGAGGTGCTCATGAAGACGGCCGAAGGTTTTCCAGTAAGTGGTCCATGCCTGGCTGGGCTGCTACTGGGAGAGAAATTCTGAACATTTTATTCCTGGTAGGGCCTGCTCTTGGACAGACTGCTTCATCTTGGTTAGTACCCCAGTTGTTCTGTTTAGCAGCCCCGATTAGATGCCCCACTCAAGGTACTGAGTTATCCTGATTCCCACTATTGATCTGAGAGGTGGGAGTCTTACCTAATCAGGCTCAATCATTGCCATATTCACATTGTCACATAGTTACAAAAAGATTGCTTTTTTCAATTCCTCTTAATGCAGAGTAATTGAAAGATTTAATATCAGTTTCTTTAATCATAGCCATTTAAAACAATAATTAACGCATAATAACAGTGACATAGAGCAGTAATAATAATAATGCTGCCTCTCATTTATTTTGTGCTTTTGTTTTTTCTTATGATATGATATCTCATTTTCCTCCTAACAGTTCTTAAGTCAGCCAAGGCAGATAATATGATCTCCATATAATGGAGGAGAAACTGACAGAGGTTCACAGACTGGTATTATTGAAGGATCTGAAAAGACAGAGCAGTTATTTAGTTGACTATCTATTTGGGGTGACATTATCTGAACCCAAATTCAAAATACTCATTTTGATGTTATCTGTGATGATTTCTAACTCTGCAGCAACTCTGACAATGTTCTCTACTTTTATATCACTTGGATGACCTCTGTTTTAAGGGCCACATCTTTGTGAATTATAAAAAGCATATTTAATACTCAACTCTTCTGGTACTGCCCCATGAATCGCTATTATTTAAATTTAATAATATGTTATTGTCTCCATTTTGTTGAGAGTACCATGCAGAATATATAACACACAGGACCTCTGTTTCTATGATGTTTATGATGACAGGACTTCAGGTTCTAATACTTCAACCAGCAAACATTCATCAGAAGTTCTCCTAATCAGAATTCCTAATGACCATATCCTTAAGCCCCCCACAGTCTTGGAGGGTTTGGTGAATATCACTGATGACATTTTCTTTTTCTCAGAGATGTTCTTTGTATATCACTTATATTTGTGGTACTCGTAAGATGCTCACCTTTATTATTTTGAGTTATTGGGATTTTGCTCTTCAGAGGCAAAAAAGGGATAAAAACTGATAAGAATCAGGTAAGGGATACCCTTCATATTAACTTTGGCTTTCCTAAGTTTTCTGTGAAATAAAATCCACCTTCAAACAGTGGGATAGTATCCAGCCAAGTCTCAAGACAAGAAGAAACACACTTTCTTGTATTTTCCCAGACATTGTCTCTGTTTAACTTTATGGACGTAAGTAAGAAGAAGAACCTACAGAAAGTTGTATTTGTAGTTACTTACTAAATGTAAGGTAATCATCAGAGAAGGAGCTTTAAAACTGCAGGGAAAGACCTCCATGCATTAGCGGTAAAGTGTCGTTTCTTGCAATGAAGTTAATCAAAGTATATTTTAAGCAATTTGTAAAAAGATAGAGGAGCTCGATTTCTCTCAGATGTTCTGTAAAGCAAAACAAAACCAATTGCCGAAATTTTAATAATAGCTGACGTTCATGCTAGCTAGATTCCAGTTACTGTGCTGAGTTCCTTACATGGATTATCTTGTTCAATCCTCCTTAACCCTGTAAGGTGGTTACTATTATTTTCCTCATTTTAGGGTTGGGGAAGCTGGCATGGGGAATTTAAGGAATGTACTCGGAGTCATAGAACTGGTGAGCGATAGAGCAGAAATTCTCATGCTGGCCTGTTGGACTTCAAAGTTTGCACTCTTAGTCACTGCATGATGCATATTCGTTCATGTTTATTTCAGCCTGGTGTCTAATTGCTTTTCATTAATATTGTAGGACAGGAAAATAAATGACATGTGTAGGTCAGACAAACCATTCACTTCATTTATTTTCTCTTGTTAATTCATTGAGAAAGAGATTTATTTCCTCCACTAACATGTGACTTTTTCTTTGTATTTCCATATTTTGTTTCATTTCACCTGATACCCTAACAGCCTTTTTTCCCTCCTTTTTCTGCTGAGGTCAAGAATTTTGGTGGGGACAGACATAATTTGTTTTCTTGTTAATTGAAGACTGAATTTATAAAATAAGCAGAAAGAATATTAGTTTTTAAAATTATTGACTTTTAGTTAATAATTGTGTTTTTTCCTTAATGCAGTGATTCTAGAAAAATTCTACCGTTAAATCCATTTATTGACCTAACCACTGTATCTATCATCCAACTGCTAAGGAGATTGCACAAGATAGAGCCTATAAATTTCAGTTCTAAACTGTTGTGCTGTGAAAAGAAAACCTTCCCTCCTTATTGTCCTTCGGTCGTTGCCAGGAATAGAGTTCATATAGGTGAACAACAATGTGTTTACAGGTTGTGAACTCCTTACTGACAGGGGACCCTCCTCTTCTTCTCCAGGCAGAGTGGAACAGAGGTTTGAAGACCTATTGGGCAGCTGCATGTATAGTGGTTAAAGTGTGGACTCAGTTTGCCTGGGTTCAATCCCAGTTTTGTTACTCAGTGACTGTGTGACTTTGGGTAAATTACTTAATCTCCATATACCTTAGTTTCCTCAACTGTAAAATGGGAGTGATAATAGTTCTTCACTTACAGGGTTATTGTGCAGGTTAAATGAGATAACATACGTATAGCATTTAGCATAATATCCTATGGGGCAATGAGAAGATTGCACCAGTCTGTGGCTCATGAGATGACTTGTTCAGGCTCAGGCAACTGGGCCACGGGGAACCTGAGGCTTCGCGCATGTATGAGGTTTTGTATTCCATCAGTAGTGCTGTGAACTCAGGAACCCCCTGTTCCCCACCCTCCTCTTGTGTGGGCAGTCTTGATAACTGGAGGTGAAACTGTGCTGGTTACATTATTTTATTAAATGCCTCCCCCTGCCCCCCGATTATCCAAATCCATGCAGCAACAGGGCTCTTGTGCTTATAAACCTGGAAATCTTGAGTTACCAGTCCAGGCTTAGCACTCTTACGGGCATACTGTGCATTCTAGAGGGGAAAAAAAGGAGCTTGAGATGTAGGTTGTATCTGTGAGGACTTGTTCTGTCAGACAAGATGAATGCACAGGAATGCATGTGCATAGGAATTAATGAATACATAGGAAACAGGACTGAGGAATGAGGGTGCGGCCAGGCTTTGGGACAAAAGCGGGGATGGGGGAACACCCTTGGGACAAGGAGTACCTGGGCAGGTGGTGGTATCTGTGGGAGAGGCAAGCAGAGGGTCCTGTTCAGAGAATCTGCAGGTGAGTTGATGGGGTCAACTGAAGACAGTGTAACTCAGTCAGATCCAAGTCCTCCTTCTGTTTTGACATTTACAAGACTAATGACCTTGGGAAAATTGCTTTATATCTCTCTAAGCTTCCTTTTTTTTTTTTAGAAAAATAATTGTATTTTAAATGACCGTACAGTAAAATTGACTTTTTTGATGCACAGTTCTATGAATTTTTAATATATGTATAGATTTGTGAAACCACCATCATGATCAGGAAACAGAACAGTTCTATCACTCCCCAAATCTCCCTCTTGTTATCCCTTGATAGACACATCCTCCTTCATAATCTGCTAATCTGTTCTCCATCACTATAGTTTTGTTTCCTTTTGAGAGTGTCACATAAATGAAATCACATAGTCTTAATCATTTGAGACTGGCTTCTTTCACTTAGAAAAATGCTTTTGAGATTCATCCATGTAGTTAGTTGTCTGTATCAGTAATTTGTTCCTTGCTATTACTGAGTAGATCACATCATACAGATATACTGCAGTTTACTCACCTATGAAGAACATTTGGGTTACTTCAGGTTTTTGTCCAATTGTCAGTTTTATCATTTATAAACTGAGTTGGTGGTAATAACTTTACCTTCCTTATAGGATTATGAGAAGTAAGTAGGAGAGGGTATATGTATATGATATATAAATATATCACAGTGTTTTAGACCATATGGTACTGAGAAGAAATTGAAGTATTGATCAGTGAAACAAAATGAAAAGTTTGGAAATGAACATAAATATTTTGTATAATATATAAGGCCCATTTTCAAAGCTGGTAGGTAGCAAAGGAGAATTTCTGTCTGTCCCTCCCCCTAGGTAATCTCATTCAAGTCCATGGTCCAGTGTTTTAAATAGAGTAGCTAAGTGTATGGACACTAGAGTTGGAATGCCTGGATTCAGTTAGCAGCTCTGCCATTACTAACTGGACAAGTTGATTCAACTCTTTGTGTCTTAGCTTTCTCATTTACAAACCTGGTCATACTATTAGGATTAACCTCATGGGTTAATTGTTGTGAGGATTAGATGAGTTAACATATGCAAAGCACTTTGGTCAGTCTCTGGCACATAATACGTAGCATTATATAAGGGTTTGGCTATTCTTATTATGTATATATATTTTTTTATTTTTTCAGCCTTGTTGTATAATTGGCAAAAATTGCATACACTTAAAGTGTACAACTTCATGTTTTGATGTACATATACATTGTGAAATAATTGCCACAATCAAGCTAATTAACATATCCATCATTTAATATTGTTATGGTTATTTCTTTCTTCTTTTTTTGTGGTGAAAACACTTAAAATCTACCCTCTCAGGAGATTTCAAATCTACAGTATGGTATTGTTAACTCTAGTCACATTGCTGTACATTCCATTTCCAGAATGTATTCATCTTGCCTGTTTGAAACTTTGTCCCCTTTGAACAACATCTCCCCATTTCCCCTGTCCTTCAGCCCCTGTCAACCAACATTTTATTATCTGCTTCTGTGAGTTTGACTATTTCATATTCCGCATATAAGTGAGACATGCAGTGTTTGTCTTTCTGTGTCTGGCTTATTCACTTAGTGTTGTGTCCTCCACGTTCTTCCATGTTGTCACAAATGCAGGGTGTCCTTCTTTTTAAAGACTGAATAATATTCCATTGTATATGTGTTTGTTATGTATATGTTTAGGATAATGTGTGTAGGTTATGCCAACTACATAAAAGAGCAATTAGATTCTTGCATGATTTCAAATTAAGATGGGATGAGCAAAGATTGTCTTTCCAATAATTTTATTTGTTTCTTTCATGCCATCTTATTTTCAGGGCATTGCTCCCAAAATAGAGTTTTCTACAAGGACAGCTATCAGAGAAGGTGTGTTTCTGCATAGAAACAGATTTCTTGTAAGTATAATCAAGAAGCCAGTGATAGAAATGTCAGGAATTTTCTCCACAAATTTAAGGAACTTCAGCCCAAACTCAGTTTTCCAAGTTTAGATGCAACTGGACAAGTAGAAACCTGGACACCTATTGCTAGGTTTGAATTTCCATATTCAGACTGTTCAGCCTATCACATTAGAGTATGTTTGGCATGTATTCATCATGGCATAGTTGGTCAGAGTGACCCAGAAGCTGTGATCACAAGCCTGACATGTAGGCTAGTAAGCTTTTGTTATTGTTGGCCCATGACTTTTACTCTTGATTTTATGATCATAGTATTTCCTTCTGTGCTGAGGCTGAAGCTCAGCGTTGTATTTGTGGGCCATCTTGGTAACCATGATGATCTTGGGGCAGCCATGAGCACTACCTTCATTTTACTCTCTTGTTTAGCTCTGATTTCTCCTTCACCCTGTTTTTTTTTTCTTTTTTTGTTTTACTTTATTGTCTGTAATTTTGCAGCCATGTAAAATTCTTTCTAAAATGATATGGAGAATTAATGAAATAACTTGTGGAGCTTCTCCCCGAATCTAACCTGTGGTCCTGGAAGAATACCTTGTAAATGTGGGCTTTGGGATAAAGGGTACTGAATGAGAAGGGTCGCTAATCTGTGCAAATCCATCAACCCCCTGAGCATCATATCTCATAAATGTGAAGCCAGTGATTAATTTTAAGGAAGGCAATAGGTGCTTTTTAGTTTCTTCTTATTTACCTACTGTTTTCTCCAATCTGATATGTGTGCACAGTGATTTTTTTCAGTTTATTATTCTTTTTCTTCCACCTCGTCATTTTAATCTTGTTTTAACCTCCTAATATAGATCTTCCTATATTACCTTTTTTAAGTACCTTCCTATATTACCTTAAAAAACAGATTGTGAAATAATCGGTTTTATTGTTTTCTTATAACAAAACTATTCCATTTATTTTACTTAAAGTACAGATAAGCAAAAAGGACAAAATAGAAATAAAAATTACCTGTCATTCTTACTATCTAGAAATGACCATGACTAATTTTTTTGAATATAGTCTTCTGTACACATACATGCACACTTTTAATTTTTAAAAGATTAGGATCATACTACACCTGTGTATTATTTCATATCCTTTTTTTCATTTGATATATCATGAACATGTTCTCATGGCCTTAAGTTTTCTTAAGCCAGACTGTTTTTCATGGCTTCATAGTATTCTACTGTACAGACAGATGTACTGTAATTTTTATGCCAATCATTTTCCTGTTGTTGAATACTTAGCTGATGTATCTATCAGTCAGGGTCCAGTTTCTGTTATTTTAACAGAAAGATTTAATGTGAAAAAAGAAGGCTAGACAGAGTTGGAAGACTGAAAGGAAAAGCGGCACACTGAAGTGATGGAGACAGTACCTGCAGGAAGCAGCTTCCACCTCCAGAGTTGGGGGAACAAAGGGAAGAGGTTGGGTCATTAGAACATAGAAGCTTGAGAAAGAGACCCCCTAGGAAAGGCACCCAGACCTGTGGAGAGGGGCTGCTCTCCTGGTGCTTCCTCACGAATTCAGAGGGGAGACTCTGATGATCTGGGACTCAAACCCCTGAGGAGGGACTCTGATCACTGCTGGTGCCTCAAGAGCTTGGAGGAAAGATCCTGTAGGGCTACACTCAAATCTCTGAGCAAGGGCTCTGGCCAGCTGTCTAGTTCTGGATTATGGTGGGAAAAAAACAATAAACTGGAGCCATTTGCTGCTGTCAAGGTGAAGAATGGTTGCTGGGGTGATGCTGACAGGAATGGAATGCAAAAGTGGAAGTTGCGGGTCAGTCTTCCTTCTCCAGTCTTGTAGCCTCCCTCTAGCACCTTCTAGTGTTGGAGCCTAACAGAACAGCTGGGAAAGCAGAAGGAGGGGTTTGCAGAATACCTTGAAGCTGAATATAGAAAGGTGGATTTAGAGCTGAGAGGAAATTGCTTACTTACCAATATAATTGGTTTCTAATTCGTGAACTATTCTAAGAATTTCTGTAGCTATATATATAGCCATAATAAATTCCTTGAAGTGAAATTGCTGGACCCAAGTATATGCCAGGTTCTCTCTCTCACTGTATTTCTGTATCTGTCAATCATTTTCCATTTTGGGGTGGGGGTATCTGATACTTTCCAAATTTCTCCTAATACAAATAAATCTCACTGTTAATAGTTGAAATATGTTACACTAGTGATATTAAACTGACCTGAAGAAAAATTAAGAAGAGAAATGCCCTTCCTTAAGTTCATGGTTTGTAAATCTGAGATGTTCAGTCTTCTATCTTAGTTAAACAAAATTTGGTTAAATACAGTTATATTCTGATTGAATTTTCTTCTTTAAAACATTTTTGTATTAAAAATTTTTTTCTTTTCTATTTTTTTTTTGTTTTTTGGTTTCAGGAGGAAAGATACAAGTCACAAAGGCCTTTATCTACATCATATGGACCAAAATTCCCCTTAAGTAATATAAAGGTGAAGCCAAGGGAGAGTAATCTTGATAGACCGGTCCAAGGCATGCGATCCTGGGCACCCTCTCCATATTCTACCAGGCGTTTCTTTCAGGACCAGCCAGCTCAAATGAACCTTGGGAATAATTTCAAAATACCAGGAGAAAGCAAACCTCCATTTGTAGTAAGACACGTGAGCCTAAAATTATTTTTCAGAGTCCTTTGGAATGGTGAGGGTGTGAATGAGGGTGGAATATAGGAAGGCTGGACCATGAAGACAAATGGGTAAGTAAACAGAGGAAATTCAAATTGAAGAACAACTATGATTAAATTACATTCACTTCCTAGAGTCATTGTCAGGAAACTCCTATAAAGAGGGCTTGTTCAGTAAATGTCTGCTATTCCTATTTTTAATTTTTGAAAATTATCAATAGTGTTATCTACCTATGATAACTCGCCTTTATCCAAAAGAATCAGTAAAGTGACAATGGTAGAAGATGCATATTGAAGGCTTTTGTATACTCTGTAGCAATCTGAAACTGAAGCCTCAGCAGATTTAAAGAAAACTGCTGGAATTTTCTTAATAAGGTTGCTGCTCAGTGGCTGTACTTTAAGAGCAGAAAGCACTTATTTGCAGGGAAAAGCAATGATGTGCCCCAGTCAAAGCCCTTAATTGAAGTTAGCTTGGATTTAGCCCTCAGGAAGTAGTGAGAAAATTTAATCACACTTGTCCTCTTAGTCTCAAATTTTTTGACTACTATAAAAGTAAAGACAAATACAGAAAAGTTCAAGAAAAAAATTGTCCATAGGTTCAGCAGAATAATAAAATCATTGTTTTATTAATTTGATGCATTCTTCTTTCACTTTTTTTGTATTCTAAGGCTTTACTTTTTTCCACAGTTGTAATTATACTGTACATAACAGATTAACTAATCTTGGTATTTACAGTTAATATCACATTAAAAGCATTTCCAGTATTCGTTCATATACTTCATGAACACCATCCCACATTCTGGTTCATGGCTTATTCTCCAGAATGGTAACTATGGTCAGGTTGTCAAGTTGATACTTTGACTTAAAGTCACCAGTGAGCGTGTTTATGTATTAGGCATAAGAAATGAAGCATGGTAAATCCCAGAGTTGAGAAGTGCTTTTGAGATGACTGGATACAAAATTGGTTTGTAGGTAGAACAGAGATGTTGTTTGACTAGAAAATACAGGATAACTGTTTTCTTTATGGTGACCTGGGTCAAAATGTCTGGCAAAAAATCTAGCAACCAACTCTTTAAACATGACTTCATAAAAAAATTATCAAATTGAGTTTTTTGAGTCTGATTTATTCCATCTGATATAAATTTTTATATAATACGACTTTAGTGTATGCCATTATGGGCTAAATAACCTTAAAATCTTGGAAGTTTTCTTAGAGAATTAAAACTTGCTTGATATTTTCATTTAACAAATTCTTATACAGTCTTTACTATGTGTCAAATTCTTTTCTAAATGCTTTATACATATTAACTCTTTTATTTAGCCAGTTTTCCTGATATTTTGATGTTTAAGTAGAAGCATTAAAATATAGAGGATGTGATGTTGTCAAGACTGTGAATTCTAGTCAATATATTTCTTGAAGTAGAATGAAGAGTAATATCATAATATGCCTTCTTGAACTAAAGAAAAAACAAACAGAAATAAACAAAGTTAAAAAAAAATCCAGCAATTCTATGTCATAGCTGTTCTGGAAGGGTCCTTATTTCAAGTATTTTTGACCTGTTCACAGATCATGTTGTCCAGTTTAGGAAAATATGGTCACCTTAAGTGACCACTATTGTTTTTTCGAAGGTTATAGGCTCTCAGATTGGAAGGGAATGTGGAAGGCTGAAATGTTATCCTGTGATAATCCCTTGTCTTCAAGGAGGACCCTGCCTAGGCCAGCACTGCTTAGACTGTTTAGGAACATGAAACTCTGTCTTGTTTTCAAAGTACATGAAATAAACTTCACTCCCTCTTTTCTGGGCTGGAGCCTTACCAGTGGTTAGAATATGATTTGTGTCCAGCATTAGCCCATGTCCTTGTGTTCTAGCCTCAGCGAAGGCAGAGATACACAGGTTTCCCTATTGGGTCTAACCTTTACATACTTCGAGACTCTGATTCAGTTTGTTCCCAGCCTTCTCTTTTCTCACCTGCATAACTTTGAGGGGGAGAGAGGCATTACAGGTAATGAGCAGAGGGTAATACAAGCTACGATGGCATTAAGTCTTATTTCTTTCCTTTTCTTTCAGGTGGACAGTGCAAAGCCCTTTGGTGAGAACAGTTCAAAGCATCATTCCCAGAAGTCTAGAAGGAAATCTAACTTTTCAAACTTTCCATTTCCAATGAGAAGAGGTACTCAAGTTACATGTTACCTCTGTATAATTTCCCTGTGGGAACAAATGCATCCTACCTCTAAGCCTTCTTTCATTCTGATGAATCCCATGTTTCTTTGGAAACTCAAGACCTAGTTCTTAGGTCCCCTCCCATTGTGGAGTTTCCCAGAAGGGAGTTCCCACGGGCAGTCAGCCGAGAAGCTGTCCATTTCAGAGTTCCCTGAGCTATCGAAGGAGACTGCTCTGAGTCATGTGAGCACCAAGGGTGCTCTGCTTCTGGTTGTTCCCTGGCCAGGCTGGAAAAGCAGGGAGCAACTTTCCCTGGTGGGAACTCTTTGCAAAGGCACCACTGATAGCTAACATATAAGACTTGCTATTTCTCTGGATGGGGAAGAGCAAGGGATTGGTGGAGATCAGGCAACGCAGCATTTGCTTTACAAGGTTCTATGTCAGCGAGAAGAGGAGCCAGTTCTATCTGAAGCAGTGAGGTTAAGGCAAGGGATCTCTAATGTTTAGGTTTCATGATGCTTTTGCGTTCTTAACTATTACTGAAGACCCCAAAGAGTTTTTGTATATGTGTATTGATATCTATCAAATATTTAGCATTAAAAATTAAAACTAAGAAATTTGTAAGATACGAGAATACACAAACACATTTCGTTAGCCATCAGAGGGGTGACGTCATGATAGATCGTATAGCTTTTGGAAAACTCCATTGTATAGTCGTGAGAGAATGTGAGTGAAAAAGACAAGGCATGTTTTACTATTATTAGGAGAAGAGTTTTGACTTTGCAGATCTCCTGAAAGGTCTTGGGGACCCCTGGGGATGTCCCTGGATCGCAAGTTGAGAGTCATTGGGTTAAGGCATCCCTTGGAGGCCTTTAATTTATGATTGAAATATGTGAATCATCTCATGACAGTGAATTTAAACTATTCCTGAACTGAATAAAGATTCTTAAGTTAGCAAGGGATGGTGGTAGCCCATTCTCTCAACTCTTGGTGAGACTAGGTCTGTACCATCCCTGACAACAGGGTTTTCTATCTTAGGCTTGAAGGTTTACCCTTTTAAGGGGCTACACAGTGTTCTGTGGTAACTCAAGCTGGTGTTCTTGGATCACAGTGACTGTTTCACAGCAGCAAACCAAGGACAGAAGATAGGGTTTGAAGCAGAAAGTGCTTCATCACCTCTGACATTTAATTTAAGTGCTTTGGATTGAAAATCACCCATGCAGCCTGTAAAAGCTGCATTGTCTTCCCCATTACTGTGAAATCAAGCAACAGCAAATGTCCTTTCCTGGGGGGACAATTGGGCTTAATGCTAGCTCAGTTACAGTGGGACTCATATATCATATTGGTCTTGGCCTTTGTCTTTTCTTAATCCTGGCAGGTGGAGAACTAAGATTCCAGAGAGGTTACAGAATGTGTACAGGTCACACACCAAGTTTTTGGCATACCTACATTTAGAGAAGACGTTCAGACCTCTGGGCTCAGATGCTTGGAATCCCTGTGGCTTCCAAGCCAGACCTTTCCTTAGGTCACCTGTCAGCTCATTCATCCAGGCCTAAGGTAGAATAAAGCTGTGCTTCTCAAACTTGAATGTACATTTGAATCACCTGGGGATCTTGTTAAACTGCAGATTCTGATTCAGTAGGGCTGGGGTGGGGCCTGGGATCCTTCTTTTCTAACAAGCTTCCAGGTGATACCGATGCTGCTGGTCCATGGACTACACTTTGAGAAGCAAGGGACCAAGGGCCAGCCTCCTGTGAAAGGGAGTGTTCAAAATCAGTAGCAAGGGGCTTACTAGGCAACAGGGCAGGTTTGTGGCTATAGCTGAAAAGGGCCTTAGCATCGTAGACTCCCTGATCAGCTGGGAGTGGGGTAGAAGACAGCTTCCAGGATGAGATGGCCACACACATACGTGCATGCCCAGAGGATATGACAATTAGCATGCATAAAAAATCCCTTTTTGTATCTTCCTTCTTATTGCCAGTGGCAAAGGGAAATCAGCAGTCCCTTGTCACTGCCCAAGCCCCAGTCTTCCTGGGGGAAGTCAAGGTGGCCTTAGCATAGCCTTGCAAATACTCATTTCAAAAGGATTTTTTTTTTCAATCTGGAAAAATCTCATTTAGTCTTGGTTTTGTCTATGTGTATTTATTACTTCACTTCTAGTAATTCTTACCATTCTCTGGCATTAGGTCTTCTTACTTATTAAGATTATTTAGGGTAATCATAATGATTTACTTTTGCTGTGTTGTTTTTCCAAGCTCTTACATATTCATTTATGTGTCTACCTTGGACAAGTGTACTCAAGAATTTCTGCATAAGTAGGATTTGATGTAAACCAAATATAAAGGGAATGGCAGAGTATATGTGTTGTGTATTAGAGCCACGTGACTTTCTTTCAGGCTCTGGGCACCTGGGGTTTTCCAGGCTGCTCAAGGGCTACTGAACGTATTGCTTCACATTAGACTCTCTTTTAACTTTCCTATGTCCATCCAACATGCTGTCATTAATATAACCTCATTGTTGACCTCAAGAGGAGAGAAAAACTCACAGCTAAAATTGCTGTGACTCGAGGGAGACTTAAAAGTGATAGTATAATTTACAAGGGAGCATTTAAGTTCTCTAATAATTCGTTCATTGTGTAATATTTTTGTACTGCTGTGGAATAAATGTAATGGCAGCTTTAGGGGTAACTGGTAATAATAAGTCATTGAAACACCTGTTTCTTTTTTTTCCAGCTTCTTCTCTTGACAGCCTTGCAGCTAACGTAAAGGTAATTTTATGAGTAGCATTTTTAAAATGACATATTGTCAGCTACCTAATGTCAGTTGTTGTGCTTTCTCCCATGAGTGGTGGAAAATATATTTTCTAGCTAATGCTGCCTGTGGAATTGCTGTAGTTTAACTTGAGTTGCTTTGCTTTAGTTGGTTTGTTCCCCTGTTATCATTTGTAGGATGAATCACCAGTGAGGGTGTATGTAGGCCCAATACCTACTCTATCAGTAGGGATTTTCATTGCTTTTTCTCTAATTGAATACCTTTATATAGAGAGGTGATAAATCACTTGTTGTTTATTTATTTTTTTAATTTTTTTATTTTTTAAAAATTTAACGGAGGTACTAGGGATCGAACCCATGACCTCCTGCATGCTAAGCATGCATTCTACCACTGAGCTATACCATCCCTCCTCATCACTTGTTCTTAAAGTTTGATTGGTTTGTTCGGATAAAGGTGCAAACTTCTGTGTTAAAAACATGAGAATTAATATATGCAAAGAAAATGGAGTATACTGTGCTTCTTATGCTGCAGCATTTAAATATTTTGTTAAAAATTTTATCTTTCCCAAACCCAATAATCCCTAGTCCTCATAAGTCAAAGTTCAGAGCATGAGTTTATTTTGGCTTGTTAATATATGCCAAAAGTACAGAATTTTGGTTATCATTCCTTGACCTTGACTCCTAAGCTTTTTGTTTCTAGTCTTCTCTACTCTGGCCCCTCTTTTATTTGCAGGAAATCCCCAGGGCAGGTATTCTGTCATCTTGCCCTCAGTTCTCTTCCTTGTCCCACCCACCCCCCAGCTCTAATTTAAACAAACAAACCAAAAACTACAACCAAAGATTAATGCACATTGTCACTCAGGTTATCAAAGAGCCAGATGAACGGATTGTTTTAAGGAATGAATCACCATCACCTTTAGATTCAAGTAAGTTTGGAAAGCCCTCACCCAGTTACAGTAACCAAGGGGATGCCGATTTCCACCAGGAAACTTCATTTGCCACCTCCCAGCACTCCAGAACTCCCAGCCCTCTTCTGGACCAGCCCCTTCTCCGAGAAAGGTCAGCGGCAAGCACCCATCTCTTTGCTCCAAGAGTGCCTTGTGGTCTGGCAGGAGTAAGGGAGGGTCACTTCATCAGTTTGCTTCCTTAGGAACATTCAGCTGGGGTCACCTTGATATGAAAAACTATTATTCCTTGGAAAATAATCCCAAAAGTAAGAATTGTAACTTTTCTCTTACCTCTGGAAAGCATATCTCAGAATGTTTGTTGAAAATGGGACAGCTAATTGGCATAGATACTATTTATCAGTCCATTATTATCTGTCATAAATTTTAAAACTCAAGCTTTTGATTTCAGCAGTATACATGAGTTCACTATAGAAAGTTTGGAAATTACAGAAAAATAAAAAGGTGTGAAAAAAAAATCACCCATAGTCCTGCCACCCAAAGACAAACATTATTAATGTATGGGTATATTTTCTTTCTTTTTTTCTAGACATGGTTTGTTGGCTTGTTTATATTATTGTCACACACACACTCTGTATTTGTCACACAAATATTCTGATGACTGCGTGTGACTGGAGGGAAAGTGAGAGATTTAGAGCAGGAACCTTTATTTTCCAAACTGGACTCCCTGCTAATGTGACTAACCATGCGGTTTGCCCAGGAGTGTCCCAATTTTAACCTTGACAGTCCTGCATTCTGGGAAACTTCCTAGTCTCAGGCACACTGGGACATTTCATCACCTTAAATCCAGGAAGTAGCCTCAAAGATACTATTTTTAAGATAGTTGTTTTGAATGAAGGCTAGGCCAGTCTGCTTTTCTCTGTAGTGTTAGTGATGAGAATAAGAAGAGAAAACCCCATATCAAAATAACACAATTGCTCACAGAAGAACTTGTAGTAAGGATCCCAGAACAAAAGTGGCACTGAAAGTTTAGTAGGAAGGATGTTAAGTTTGAGGTAGACTAAGAAAGTGATAATGCATTCCTAGTATTTTTCAGAAATGATAGAATACCTTTATATTAAAATGGACTTGAAACCACATAAAATATTTTAGTAAAATCTATTAAAGAATGGTGAGTTCCTGATTAGTTACTTTATTGGAAGAAAATATCACAACATAGATTAGAAAAAATTGGCCTTGGGTCCCAGAGATGGTTGGTCAGAGACACATTCACACCCGTCTCTGTACCTGACATCCTTTCTGTTCTGGCTCAGTCTCTTTCTGCCAGCCTGCAACTCAGCACGTGTGCAAAGCAGGGGCTGGGGTTACGCCAGATGTGAAGACTTAGAATTGATTTTAAAGAGAGAAGGGAAGGAATCTTCAACTGGTGGCAGTCAGGAGACTTGAGCTCTAGTGTTCTCCTGTCCCTAAGTGCCGTGTAATCTCACACAAGTACTCAGCCTTCTAGACCTTCATTTCCTCACCTGTAAAATGGGTGTAGTGATCAACGATCCATCCTCTTACAGCCCCAGATGCTTCTCTGCTGCCATAACTAGAGAAAGCCCATGACTTTTGTTCATGTGTCTTGTTTTTATACATCACCCAAAGTCCTTATAATTAGCATAGCGTGCTCTTCTGAGGGACTGAGTTGAGTATACATGGACTGGGTACCTATTATGTAAAGTGTATGTGATCGTGACACGTCCTTGCTTGCCTGCAGCTTACACGCTAGATGGGGAGGCAAACATCCTCCCATGTCACTAAATATGAGATGGATTGTGATGTGCACCTAACAGATGTACAATCCAAATGTATGGGAAAGACAGAGCAGGAGGAGGTTAACTCCATAAGGGGAAGATCTAGGGAGGCCTCATTTCTTTTTAAGGTAATTTGTTAGATGGTTTATGCGTTCATTCAGCCAGTCTTCCATGAGTATCTTATGCAGTAGGACAGTGATTCTCAACTCAGGCTCACTAAAGAATTGCCTTGTATCGACTCATTGAGTCAAAATCCTTGGGATTAGAACTGGGTGTGTGGAGGGTAGATTGGAATCTCTGTGGTTAAAAGAGTGCCTTTAAAATGTACAGTTGTGATACTTACCAATTCTACCTCAATTAAAAAAATAGACACATGAAGAATCAGTTACCAATTCATGGCACTTAGTTTTGCTGACACAAGGGAAAAAATAGTGTCTCAGAAGTAAAACAGGATTGATAGTCAATCTGGTAGGCCTGAAATAGAAATCCTAAGATTTAAGACATTCCTCCTGATCTCTGAGAACTTGCAGCCTAGCAGAGGATGTTAAAAAAAGAAAAAGTACACAGAGGGTTTTCTATAAGGCTGAACTTCGAGAACAGTATGGACCAAATGGTGGCTAAAGGGGAAAGAGGGCACCCTGGAATGTCTCATGGAGAAGGTGGCATGTTCATGTGGGCCTCGAGGGAAGGGGGTTGGATTATGATAGTTAATGGAGGGGAGGAATGGGAGGTGCTGTCAGCTTCTGGAAGTTAGAGAAGCTTGGGGGGAATAGTGGGTGGCAAAGCTGAGGGTCTGAAGAGGACTGTGGAAACCAAGCTAAGGAGTTTGGGTTCAGATGGAAGGCAGTAGGGAGCTTTTGTGGCGGAGAAAGAGTTTACTCACAAAGCAGCCAAGTAAGGAGCCGGGAGAACAAATCTTACCTCCCAGAAGACAAGGGGCTTGAGATATTTATGGAGTGAAGAAGCAGGGCACTCTTGGGCATGGGGAATTGTGATTAGAGGTAAGGAAAAGTGAGGTAATCTGTGCTTCGCACAGGTATACCTGGGTTACATACATCTTCGTGGGATGCATGCTAAAAAATGGAGGCACTTCACATGATCTGAGGGTGCAGTTTTCGGCCCTCTGATGTCAAAGGTTATTCACCGGACATCTGTGCAGGCCCAGTTTTAGGGTGGGTGGTACCTACAAGTTCCTGGGATGAGCTATTAGCTCAAGAGCCTCAGTCTTAATTTCAGTCTAGGAGGAGAGACAGACATTAACTAAATAATGACAAAATGTCCCCTGGGGAAGTGCTATGTGTGAGGGGTAGATGGACTCCAAGTGTGTAAAATAGGAAAGTTGACTTCCTCTACAGGAGGGGCTCAGGAAGGACTTTCCTGAGAAATCAGTAGTTGAACTGAGCTCTGAAGGGTGGATGGGAGTTAACACGAGTGAGGATGGGGGTTGGGGGTGGCAGCATTTTGGGCGGAGGGAGCAGTATTGGAAAATGCCCATGGAAGGGAGAAATGCTTTATGTTTGAGAAGCTGAAAGACACTGTAAGACCTGTGGTTTAGTTTTGGCCTGGGTGGCTTGAAGTAGGTGAGATATAAAATCCTTGTGGTGGAAAACAGTTGGGGCTAAATTTTGTATTTAAAGTTTTTGGATTAAAATTTTAAATGTAAAAGCAGGATTTGTTCTTTAGAGAAATATCTAAAATATACCGGAAAGTACAAAGAAGAAAAGAACCACTCATAGCCACACACTGAAACACAGAGTGTTTTTAACATCTTGGTGGTTTTTATTCCCAATGTTTTCCCTATGCATAGGTTTAATGAAGACATTGAAACCACACTCTGTATACTCTTTTGCACATTGCTGCTTTTTTCTTACTGTTAAGTAAGAAATATCGACCCTTATTGTTATATACTATAAATATCCATTTTCTTAACTGCATAATACTCCACCATATTTCCTCTGTTGAGCAGGTTCTCCCCGGGTTCTCAGTCCACGTGGAAGAAGATCCACGAAAGGGTATGCAGTCTTCTGACATCCCACAGAGCTCAGCAGCACCTCAGCAAGGTCGAGGCTTCTGATGAAATTCAGTCTCTGCTGACAAAATAATATGGGAACTGGGTCTTACAGCCTAGAGGGGGAGACAAGACATACATCAAGTAACCATGGAAATAAATGGACAATTGTGACGCTTGCCAAGAAGGGTACATGGTATCCTGAAGAGTGTGAAAGGGAGCATTTGACTAGGCTGGGGGTCAGGGCAGGCTTCCCCAAGGAAGAGAGAGTGGAGCTTCAGTCTGAGCAATGAGTAGCAGCTACTTGGGAGCACAGTATGCAGCAGGCAGAGGTCCTCCAGTGAGAGGGAGCATGGTCCTTTCCAAGGACTTAGAGAAGACAGTGTAACTGGCCCGAAGCACATTCTCCACCACAGACAGGAATCCCAGTCCAGGGAAGAATCAGGGAGTGTGTGGTCTATGTGAGCCCACAGCATGGAAGATAAAGTTTTCCTCAAAGTTAAGATGGTGTTTTTGACTGTTTGACTTCTGTGGGAGTGAGGGGAGTGTTTCTGATGCATAGATAGGTCTACCCGGTACTCTGTCTACTGCAGATGTACAACCATTAGCTAAGTGATCTGTCACCACTTCAAAAGAATTCAAATGAAAGGTTGACAGAGGCCCCTGTAGTTGGATTAAACCATACCATGTAGTTGAACTGGTCATCTTGACTTATTTAAATGCTGATATAGCCTAGATTTATAGGATCATACTTGTAAATGAACATTGATTATCCTAGTCACCAGGCTGGTGAACTACTTTACTTCCTCTCTGCAAAGTCATTTGCTTTGTTAATTCCCAATCTTTTCAAGTAAGGGAATCACTTCAAAACGTAAAAAGAAAAGAAGGAAAGGAGGGAGGGAGGAAAAGGGAGAGGGAAGAGAGGAGGGAGAGAGGGAGGAAGAGAGAAAAGAAAGGAATAGTATCCACGTACACACATATATCGTGAACACAACATATACAACGTGTATGGGATTCATGGACCTCTTAAATGCAAAACAACCCACCTGGGTATCACTGATCCATATTACAATATTAGTAATGCAATTGCTCAATTTGTTTTTATTATAGGAAGATCCTGTGTCTGAAGTAAAGTATATCCTTGAAAGACCAAGCTACCCTCTGAAGAAATATCCAGTGCATGAACAGAGTTATTTTTAAGCTGCTGTCCTATGTAAGTAAGCAGCTTAAGTGCTTCTTCTTGATTTATTAAAATGATTTGTTTCCTGCTGTCAATATTGAAGTAACTAGAAAATGTGGCGGACTGGAGTCAAGGAGGTGATAAGAGCCACGTTCTTCCTCCATGTAGTACAATTACGACAACACGTGTGTGGGTCTGCCAGCAGTCTTGCCTCCTCTTGTATTCCTTTCTGTCTCTGTCTCTCTCCTGATCTAATGGCCCCTCTTCCAGCTCCTGAAACACAAGTTCTTTCCTGCTGTAGGGCCTTTGCACATGCTGCTCACTCTGTCGGGAACACTTCTTCCAGACCCTGCTTGGGTCACTTCTGTTTATCCTTCATGTCTCATGGCTTTCCATGGCACCCCTCACCCTCCAAGGGACATCATCTCAGCACCCTGCACTTTTCTTCCACAAAATGTGACACAGTTTATTATATCTTTATATGGGTTGATTGCTTCAAAGTCTGCCCTTCCTACTTGAATGAAACCTTCCCAAGGTCAGGGACTCTCGTCCTGCTCACTATGTTATGCCAGGATTACAGTGGGACCCCATTTAACTTAGGTGAACTCAACCACACATGCCAGGTGTGTGCCCTGAACAAGAACCTGGCTGCCCTCCACCGCCCTGTTGCCACTCTTGCATCAGATGACCTTCCACTGTGGTTGGTGCTCAGTAAATATTTTTTATAAGTGGCTGTTGAATGAGGCAACTCTAGAATTCAGATGTGTGGGAAGAAGTTAGTCATATTGTGGGCTGTTGTTTCTCAGGTTTTCTTTTCTTTCTCTTCCTACCCAGACTCAGAATAAGAACAGCTCTTCCTTATTTTTGCTTCCTGAGTGCCAGGAACAGGTCCAAATCCTTCACGTATATTAAATGAGTTAATAGTTAATTCTCACAACAACCCTGTGAAGTAGGTACTACTATCAGTTACATTTTACAGATAGTGAAACTGAGTCAAGGGGAGGTTAGTTGCCTTGCTCAAGGTAGCATGGCTAGCGAATGGCACAGCTGGAATCTGAACCCAGGTGATCTGGCTTCAGTGACCATGCTTTTAACCATTACATTCCATTGTTCTCCAAGACTAGAGTGTGTGACAGGAGAACCCTGGGGAGAAAGACAGAGCGGAGCCCTTTGGAACCCAAGCAGAGCTTGTGGACATTGCCCTTGAAGCTCTCCCAAGAGGGTCCTGTGGTGTTGTATCGTGCCGTCTCTCCTAGCAACATCAGAATAATTATGAATCTTTTTAAACAATACAGGAGAGTGGGATGATGTGCTAGGTTTTCACTGCTGTCAGGCTCCTGAAAGTCTGGTTTGAGGGTCATTCATGCTTCAGGGTGCAAGTTGCCTTGCCCAGGGCTGGCCAGGACTTCCTGCCTTCAGCACAGAGGAATGGAGAAGACAGTTCAGTGATTTCCCATCGTGTAGGCTTCTACCTTAGAACGTTCTGCTTGGTAGATTAAAGGGTGGATTCTGGGCTACCTAATCTCCAGTTGCAAAAATAGTCATCTAAGTATTTATTAGGTGGTTATACGGAACATAGCCCACATAATTACCACTTAGGGAACATGGCCCACATAATTACCAAATGCCAAATTGTGTTGAATTTTAACACGGCTAACATCAAGTTACATAAAGCCCTGAACCAGCTGATATGTGGACCCTGAGGATAGAGAGAAGGTAAGAAAAAACTAATAAATTCTGTCTTAGAAAATGGGTTTCCTTCATAACATGAGTTCCCACTCAGTGGTTTGGAATATGCTCATAGGCCTTCTCTGAAAGCTCTCCATGCCATCCTACCCCTGCCTCCATTTGGTCATGGATCCCTGGTGAGGCAGGGGTCCTGGAGGGCTGGATTCATGAAAGTTTTCATGGTTGTAAAAAACCCAGGTGAATTTGACTTGTCTTAAGCAAACAGGGCATTTAGTAGAAAGATGCTGAGTGTCTCACTGATCCAGGGAAGATTCGTTCAAACAAGCAAGGCTGTCAAATGGGACAGCTAGAGCCACCCCTTTGAGCTGAGGAGACAGTCCCAGAGAGGAGCTTTGGGCAGAAGACCCAGTGGGTTTCCACCCCGTGTCCCCCCACCTGTTTTTCTCAAGGACTGTCTCTGGCTTGCTGCACCAGTTCTTGTCCTTCCCTTCTCCACTTCTGCTCTTTCCCTGCCGATCATCTTTCCCTCTCCTGGTTCTCTAGTGATCTCAAGATTTGGGGGAAGTGAAAAAGAGATTCTGATCACAAAAATGTCAGAGGCTCTTGGACCAGAAATGGTGAGTCCAATTGTCCGACCAGGGAATGGCTGGAGGACATGGGTAGAAGGGGTTGTAATACATCTGCTTCTCCTTATTCAGGATGGTTTGGTTTATTCAGGTACTTTAGGTATAACACAGGTTATCCTTTGTATACTTTAAGACGGTGAATTTTATGTTACATGAATTTTACCACAAAAACACTCCCATAAACACACACACAGACACACAGATTATCCCCAGTTCTCCTGGAGGCGTGATTGCCTCTTTGTCAGGGTCCTTACCAGATGTGTGAGCTGACTGCCCAGGTCTGGTGTGTGCCCACTGAGATTCCACTTTAAAGGGTGGGCTCACTGGGCGTCCTCTGTGAAACCTGTGGATCCCTCAGGCGGACTCAAGCCTTCTGCCTCCTGCCCCTCCACGTGCATCCACTAAGTACCTTATTCCGTCAGCTTTGTGTTGTAGTTGGTTTTTTTCATGAGAACTCTCCCAAGAAGTGGGCAGAGGCCATGAAGGGGTGTCTGTGAAGGGAGGGGAGACGGACTAAGCGGTACCAACTCTGGTCCCCTGAGTGTTCCGTCCCGGTGAGCAGCTCCCATGCCCCCAGCTCCCGCCACTGTGGCCGGCCTGCCGCAGGAGCTGGTCCACATGTAATGCTCCCAGCTGGAGGGAGGGCAACCTGGGCCTGGACGTCCTCAGACACCGACAAGAATTGTAGCACAAACATTTTCCTAAAACCAAAAAATAACAAAAAGGGAATAAACTAAGACAAGGAAAAAAAGGGACGAGTCAATTAAAGTGCTGGTTTCTGATTCCATCATAGCTCATTAGGCCTCCAGCTCCAAAGGCAGGGGCTGGTATCGCTTCCTACCTCACCCTTCTCTGCTGGGCAGGCAGGAGCCATTTTACGACCTCCCGCAGGGGCCTCTTCATCTCCATTACAACCAAAGGAAGAAGCAAAGCAGCCTGCAGATGCCAAGCTCCAACCTTGGGGGCACTCCTGTCTGATTTGGTCACCAGTTTCCGAGGGATTTGTCACATGGTGGCCTGTGGGGATTGACATGATGGATAAGGATAACCTCTCTTCATCCCAGGAGCTCCTGGTCCTGTCAGTCTAACAGACCACACAGGCACTGACCGTGCATCCAAATTAGAAGGCGCATTACTGGGTCAGCAGTCCTCAGTGAGTATTAGGATCACCTGGGGGCTTTGAAAAAGACTGATGCCTGGGCCCCACTCCAGACCAACTTAATTGGAATCTCTGCAGGTGGCGCCTGGCATAGGTACTTTTATAAAGGTTCCTCAGGAGATTCTGATGCACTAAATTAAGGACTGAGAATCTCTGCGGTGGGCAGCAAGTGCCCTAGGATGGGGGACTTGGAACACCTCCAAATTCTATACTGACTCCTTCCACACTCAGAAATAATTGTTCCATAGAATAGAATTGGTATGGGGCATATTTAACAGTTTAGTTCAATAATACCTAGCAATTTCTGCACATTTATATGTGCCAAGGATTGTACTAAGTCCTCAGAGTAACACTAAAAGGTAGATACTCTGCTTATCCTCGTCCTGATTATACAAGGAGGGCAGGTGACTTGCCCATGGTCACACAAATGTCTGTCTTGCTAAGCTAATACTGCCTCATTCTGCCTCATTCTACGGGGAATGTAGGAGAAGGGACTCAGAGACCAGGTGGTCCCAAGGGAGAGCTGCGGGCCAAGAACAGGACAGAGTAAAACCTTTTTCTCCTTGATTGTGTTGATTGCGTGCCCTTTTCTCAGTACCACATGTAGTATATGAAGTTTCTTCAAATTTTACAGGGGAAACTAAGTGAAAGCTGGAGAAGCAACATGAAGAACTCTCATCAAGCCAACTGAACAACAGTTTTTGTTCTGTGTATCAAATCACCAGTGTCTAACCCCCTTTAAATCAAACCTGTACTCAGTCTTTTGTACCCAGGTAAGAGTTGTTGATTAAAGTATTTGCTGTTGGGGGCTCATATTTTCTTGCCAAGCTGGAAAGTTTGTATGTTTGTTTTGAGCTTGAAATAAAAAATAACAGTAGTTGGGTGGCAGATGCTTTTTCATCTGGAAAGCACTTAGAATTCTGAGGAAACCGTCAAGATGCCTTTTCAGGTGTTCCTCATTTTTGGCAGTGGATGTGTTCTTGAAAAGTTCTTTTCTCCCCGCTTTGTCCATCTTTCCTCCTTCCCTCTCTCCCTCTCCCACCTCCACTTCCCTTCCCTTTCAATTCCTCTTACATTTTCCGTGAGTTCCAGGAAGCTGCTATTTAGAGGAATAACCTGATAAATCCTCCAGGAAAAGACTCACTCTGATTTACCATTTTTTTGTAAATCTTTTTTTGTGGTTGTTTGTTTACTTTTTAGCATTAGGCTTGATTTACATGAAGTCCACTGAAAAACTACGTAGGAAGAGGGAGCATTACTTCTGAATAATTCAGATCTTGCTTTAAAGATTTACTTTCTGTGACACAATTTTAAGAGGAGGTTAATTTCTTTGGACTGTAGTTTAAACTACTCCTGTCATCTACCCCTTTTTGTCCATCAATTCTTAGTGAATTTATATGAGGAATAAAACCTTCAAATATTTCTCTGCTAAGTTCTTGGCAGATATGACTGCCAAAACCAGATTTAAAATTAGTTAGAAGGATGCTTTAAGAAATGCTTACCCAGTTTGAGGAGCAAGAAGAAGACAGAGATGGGGTGAAGTGGACATTTGGCTCCATGGGTATAGACCCAGGGAAGAAGGGGCCTGAAAATGGAAACCTTTGTCTTGGCATCATAGTATAACCTAAGCATTTTCCTCTACTGTGCCCTAAAACCCCTTAAGTTTTTACAAGATTCAATGTGAGTCAAGTTTTCTTTTCTCATTGTGACCATGGGAATTAAGTTTTTTTAGATAAATTAGGAAAAGGAAATTAAAAATTAAAGGAGGAAAAAAGTCCAAAAGAATAATAAAACAAAGTGCATTTATCCCCTTCTCAGAATTTTAGCCAAATAAAGATATTTAGCCTAGCAAGCATTCCACATTTGGAAAACATGCTTAAATTACACCTGCTTATATGTTCTCAGGGTGTGTGAAACTGTAGTTGTCAATTTGTTATTTTGATGTCTAAGTAGTCATCAATAATAAAGGTACTGCGTTACACTAAGACTGTGGTACAATTCTCAGAAAAGGGCTACTTAGAAAGATTATAAACAGCTGAAGGAAATTAGTTCTAATGAATTGGTGTCCCATGCCAGTTTATGTTCAAATACACACTATGACACTCACTGTTCAGTTTTTTTAAATGTTTTGAGCATAATTCCTTAATTCAATTTAGGGATAAGATCTTAAGTGCTCATTCTTATTTAGTCTTTTTTTTCTTTCACGAATCAATCTTCCTTTTGCTCACTTTCTCATCTGCTAACTCTGTTGCTTATATTATTCCTTTTTTACCTTTTTATTTCTTAGTGAGTTAT